>NC_079193.1:271491670-271846670 GCF_029499605.1 Hyla sarda | reverse complement strand
CCTCTTCTCATCATTCGCCCTCAGTGGTCTTCAACCTGCGGACCTCCAGAGGTTTCAAAACTACAACTCCCAGCAAGCCCGGGCAGCCATCGGCTGTCCGGGCTTGCTGGGAGTTGTAGTTTTGAAACCTCCGGAGGTCCGCAGGTTGAAGACCACTGCGGCCTTCAACATGCGGACCTCCAGAGGTTTCAAAACTACAACTCCCAGCAAGCCCGGGCAGCCATCGGCTGTCCGGGCTTGCTGGGAGTTGTAGTTTTGAAACCTCCGGAGGTCCGCAGGTTGAAGACCACTGCGGCCTTCAACATGCGGACCTCCAGAGGTTTCAAAACTACAACTCCCAGCAAGCCCGGGCAGCCATCGGCTGTCCGGGCTTGCTGGGAGTTGTAGTTTTGAAACCTCCGGAGGTCCGCAGGTTGAAGACCACTGCGGCCTTCAACATCATCCAGCCCCCTCTCACCCCCTTTAGTTCTGAGTACTCACCTCCGCTCGGCGCTGGTCCGGTCCTGCAGGGCTGTCCGGTAAGGAGGTGGTCCGGTGAGGAGGTGGTCCGGGCTGCTATCTTCACCGGGGGCGCCTCTTCTCCGCGCTTCCGGCCCGGAATAGAGCCGTTGCCTTGACAGCGACGTATCTGCGTCGTTGTCAAGGCAACGTGACTATTCTGAGGCCGGGCCGGAAGCGCTTAGAAGAGGCCTCCCCGGTGAAGATAGCAGCCCGGACCACCTCCTCACCGGACCACCTCCTTACCGGACAGCCCTGCAGGACCGGACCAGCGCCGAGCGGAGGTGAGTACTCAGAACTAAAGGGGGTGAGAGGGGGCTGGATGATGTTGAAGGCCGCAGTGGTCTTCAACCTGCGGACCTCCGGAGGTTTCAAAACTACAACTCCCAGCAAGCCCGGACAGCCGATGGCTGCCCGGGCTTGCTGGGAGTTGTAGTTTTGAAACCTCTGGAGGTCCGCATGTTGAAGACCACTGCGGGTGGGGGAGTTCACTCGAGTATAAGCCGAGGGGGGTGTTTTCAGCACGAAAAATCGTGCTGAAAAACTCGGCCTATACTCGAGTATATACGGTAGCTTGTATAAATATTGTGCAACAGAATTGTGGTGGTAAATATCTGTGATACAAGTGACTATCATAGAACTTAATCCAAGAGTCACTGGAGCCATTCATTTGGACGAGCCTGCAGCCAAAAGTATTTTTCCCTTATACCCCCCCAAATTCTTTTTCCTCTCTCAGCTGTCTTTATATGTAGGATAGAATTTGTCTTAAACCAATTTAACCACTTGCCAGCATTTGATGAACTAAAGAGTTAAGCTTGCTCCATACATTGAGGGTGCCAGTTGTGTGCAGGGCCGGCGTTAGGGGGGAGCAACCTGGGCACTTGCCCAGGGCCCTCATCCAAAAGGGGGCACCTGAAAAGCTTTAGGGCATTACTAACAATACTGTATTTTGCGCAAAATAGCTGTAAAATCGCTGTAATTTTGCCGCGGTTTGCTCAAATACAGTAGTGTTAGTATAGCCCTAAAACTGATAAAGTAATCATGTAGGCTAGGGCTCCTGAAGATGTCATCGCAGGTCTTGGAAGATCCATAGTAAGTCTGTGCTGTGTGTGTTTGGGCTCTGTGCAATGGATAAAAAGAAGGTAATAGGGGAAAGTATGGGGGGGGGGGTTATTAAACATTTAATTACAGCACATATATTGCTGTAACCAGTGTGGAACCACTGACAGATATTGTGGGGGCTGAATTAAGATTTTGACCTTGAGAACACAGCTAGAATGATAGGTGTTATTACAAAGTACAATAAATGGTGCAAAGTAATAACACCTATCATTCTACCATAAAATGTACGGCGCAACCAAAAAAATATTATTTTGTGGGGAAATTGAAAAGAAAACACAAATTTATTATATTTTGGAGGTTAATTTTTCATGCAGTGCACTTGATGGTAAAACTGACAGGTTCTCTTTATTCTGTAGGTCAATACGATTAAAATGATCCCCAGATTATATGCTTTTCTATTATTGTACTGCTTTTAAAAAACTCAGACTTTTTTTACAAAATAAGTTTGTTTAAAATCGCCCTATTCTGACCCCTATAACTTTCTCCTTTTTCCATATACAGGGCTGCATGAGGGTCATTTTTTTGCGCTGGGTCTGTAGTACAGTTAGGAGCATGAAGGTGGGCATTATTTCACAGTAAGGGGCACAAAAGTGGCATTTGTACAGTATGGGGCATTAAGAGGAAAACTATTACTGTGTAAAGAATAAAATGAGTGCTATTACTGAGAAGATTACTGTTATAGTATATTTGGCCGCTATCACTGATAGGCAGCACTGGGAAGATCACTGTTAGGGTAGGCTTACACGTAACGGATCCGCAGCGTATTTCACGCTGTGGATCCGCCGGTGACCCGACCCATTTTTTGCCTCCAGCAGATTGCCGCTGCGAGCAGGCCAGAGGCGGGGGAAGGGGGGGTGGCAACATGAAATACACTGCGGATTCATTACGTGTGACCCTACCCTTAATTAGTATATGTGGGCCAGTTGAATTCAACAGGATTCTGCTGCTCTGTGTACATGGCGGAATTTCCATGCCAGATGTTTCAGTCCGGCACGGAAATTCCATTTTCATTCTTTGTGTGGAGTCCGTACATAATGCATAGCCGTCTATGAGATGGCACATTCCTGTGTGATCCTAGCGCTGGCATATTATGCCGGTGTCCTCCAGTTTATGGAATATCCGCAAAGAGATTCTCCGTGTGGAAATTCCGTCATGTGAACATGGCCTTATAGTATATGTGGGCGCTATTACTGATAGGTAGCATTGAGAAGATCACTGTTTATCTGTGTGCAGTGACTATTACAAGAACAAGGTGAGAGTATTAGATTAGGGCTACATGGCAAAAATGGGTCGCACAGTCAAAGATCGCCATGTTGTTCTCCTTGAATCGTGCTGAATCTCAGCTATTGTAAGAGAAATCCAGTGCAAATCAGTTCTTGCTCTTTAGGTGGTTTATTAAACCCTTAAAACATCATGGAATGTATGGCTTCCTGTGACCCTGTGGCTCCCTGTGACCCTGTGGCTTCCTGTGACCCTGTGGTTTCCTGTGACCATACATTTTATGATGCCGTTTTGCGCTGGATTTCTCTACGTGTGTCCTTACAAGTTGCTGTTGCTCCACAGCTGTCCGGGCACATCGTTCTTGCAAAGGGGGAGCTGAGCGGATCTGCACTAAATGGGGTCACATTGCGAACCCCAAATTACCGCAGCCACAAATTCATCCTGGATGCAATTGTTACGTTCCTCATGTTGTAGTCACAGCCATTTGGGGTTTGCAGCGCAGTCTCATTTACTGAAATTAGCCGAAATGCAGCACAATTCAGTGATCTTTGGTCACGCAATCTGGGAGCCCAATTTTTCATTTTTGCCCAGGGCCACACTTAGTCCAAAACCGGCCCTGGTTGTGGGACACCCACCAGCAGTGGCCAGGATCAGAGACAACTTTTTTCCCCGACTGTTTAACCCCCTAGATGCTGTGATAAATAGTAACTATGACATCTAGGCAGTTAGAAAACTAATAGTACCTGATCTGTCATCTGATTGCCCCCCATCACAATGTATTCACAGAATGGCAAGCAGTTAAGATGGCAGCCAAGGGGCTAGTTTAGGTCCTTAGGCCTACCATTATAGCACTCCTAGTAGAACAGTCAGAGTGCAATACAGCAGAATTACAGGCTTGTTTAAGATAGTAGGACTGGACTAAAAGTATATGAAAAAGATTTAAAAAAACAGTTTTAGAATATATATATATATATATATATATATATATATAGGTATTAAAAGTGAAAAGTAATTTGATCAATTGCTGTAAAATAGAGCCATTTTGCCAAATGTTTTACCCAAATCACAGCAACATCTTGTGAAAAATGCATTAAAGGACAGAACAACAATGTTAATACAGCCTAAAGGTTTTTTTCAGCTTATCATTTCCACCTTTCAGAATCAAGGGGTAATGGTACTTACTGAAATGTCACAACCAGTTCAATATTAATTCTGGCACAATGGTACATTCATGCATACACTTAGTTCTGATGAACAGTTCAGGTCCCTGGGGTTGAAAGCCAAATAATGACTTATCTATCATCTATCCTTAGAAAAAGGCTAACAATAATAGACCTGAAAAAAATTACCTTGTTAACTTGGGATCTCTGTGACAAACACTGGGGGGGGGGGGGGGGATGGAAAATGTCTAGCAGGCTGGCTGTTGGCCCGCCTAGATGACGCTTCTTATAATTGAATGTACAAGTGCATGTTGTTAAAAATGTTAAGTATTTTTGCCATATCTTCTCCAAAAGCTAAAAAATCTGCCAACTGGTGCCAGAAAGTTAAACAGATTTGTAAATGACTTGTATTAAAAATTATTTACCCTTCCAGTACTTTTTAGCAGCTGTATGCTACAGAGGACATTCTTTTCTTTTGGAATTTCTTTTTTGTCTTGTCCACAGTGCTCTCTGCTGACACCTGATGCCCGTATCAGGAACTGTCCAGAGCAGGAGAAAATCCCCATTGCAAACCTATGCTACTCTGGACAGTTCCTGACACGGACAGAGGTGTCAGCAGAGAGCAATGTGGACAAGACAAAATAAAAAATAAAAATTATTTCCTCTGTAGCATACAGCCGCTAAAAGGTACTGGAAGGGTAAAGATTTTTTAAAAGAAGTCATTTACAAATCTGTTTAACTTTCTAGCACCAGTTGATTAAAAAAAAAATGTTTTCCACCGGAGTACCCCATTAAGCTTGGCATATAATGCTCCAAAAATCAGAATCATTTTAAAATGATCTTGGAAAGTTACTTTTTGTTGGTGAGTCACGCATACAGGGGTATTCCAGGAAAAACTTTTTTTTTATATCAACTGGCTCCAAAAAGTTAAACAGATTTGTAAATTACTTCTATTTAAAAATCTTAATCCTTCCAATAATTATCAGCTGCTGAAGTTGAGTTGTTCTTGTTTGTCTGGCAACAGTGCTCTCTGCTGACATCTCTGCTTAGCTCGTGAACTTCACTGAGCAGAATAGGTTTGCTACGGGGATTTGCATCTACTCTGGACAGTTCCCGAGACAAGTGTCATCAGAGAGCACTTAGAGAGAAAAGAACAGCTCAACTTCAGCAGTACTAAAATACTGAAAGGATTAAGATTTTTTAATTGAAGTAATTTACAAATCTGTGTAACTTTCTGGAGCCAGTTGATATATGTAAAAAAAAAGTTTTTTTCCTGGATAACCCCTTTAACCCCAAGATAACAGGTTGGATGCAGCTTGGCACATATTTTGGCTATACTTTTATTTATTCCCACTTGTGATACAGATTAAGGCAAGGCTTTATGATCCAGTTCTACATTGTTTATTCTAGTCTACAATAATTTGTGTTAAGTGATGTAGGGATTGGGCCAAATTACTAAACTCTGTGGAGCCTTTGTTCTGGACGATGTTGGGGGCCATATGACATAGAAAAGGCAAAATTGAGTAAATATTAAATGTAACAAAACATAAGAAGATAAGAGGGACAATGTAAATGTCACTATAAAAGGTGTTTGAGAAACATGCCGTAAATTTCTAATAACAGGAGCCAAAAAATAAAGTCACTAAACTGTCCACAAAAAAAAAAAGAAACTATTGAAATGAGCATGATGCATGATATTTGAAAAGTGAAGGCATAGAGCCTGTCATCAATTGGCAGTGCCGACCTAGGTTCACTCTTGTTACCAACTCAAACATGGCCAGAAACGGAAAGTAGAAAATAAACATAAATCTCTATTTACACTTGAGCATTTCACAGGTGTATCCTGTTTTTTTTTGTCCAGCTTTATAATGTATTGTGTCTATTAAATCCACTTTCCTCTGTAAAGTTTCAACTGAAGCTGAATCTGAATTTGTTGGGGTATGTGAGGCGCTGCATATTTAAAGGGGTATTCCAGGCTTTTTTTTTATTTGACTATGCTACAGGGGCTGTAAAGTTAGTGTAGTTCATAATATGGTGTCTGTACCTGTGTGTGACGGTTTTCTCACAATTCTTCTGTGATTTTCACCCCAATATTTATTTTTAACAGCATACAAAATGAATGTTGTCTCAGATTTTTCCCAGCTGGCAATACGGCCGAGACCTGACTCACTAGTCAGCTGATGACAGGGACCCTGTCTGCTTCAATGGGTGGAGGGATCGCTTGGTGGGAGAGAGATCAATCTGCAACTAATATAACCGCTGTAGGCACCCTGATTGAAAACCACAGGTCTTTTGAATAGATGCAGCTCATTTATGTTTCAATGGGTGGGGTGGATGATGTGTGGGAGGGAGGAAAATGGAAAAAGAAAAGTCAAACAGGAAATACCAGTTCACAAAATGCTAGCCACAGTGTTATGGTAATCTCATGACATAGCCGTTTAGCCCCAAGACAAGCGCAGATCCTTCCTAAGAATGTCCATTACTGCCTGCCAGGTATGTACTAAAATCACCTTATGGTGGATAACTCCTTTAATGATTAATGGAACTGATTTTTTTTTTTTTTTTACCAGATATACTTATCTGAATAACATTGATGGAACTGTCAGTATACAATTATAAAACTAAAATTTTAAACAGAGATTAGGACCAATTCCTTTATACAGAATGGTTAAATATCTACAATGTTTATGGTGTCGAGTGCTACATAGTCAGTTTAAAAAAAAGACAGGCTTAGGGTACATTCACATTGAATAAGGTGAACGGAAATAAATTCAGCACTACCAACTTTGTCTTGAATTGGGGGAATTTATTAAGCCAGTACATCTTGCTTCAGATGTAAAAAAATGTATGGGCAGGGCTTGGAGTAAAGTGGGCGTGAAGGGAGCACGGCCTCCAACAGTGCCAAATTTATTACAATTTACGCTAGAGAGCTATTGTAAATTGTGGCTGAAATGTATGCTAATTCGAAGTTAGCATAGGTTTCAAAACATGTAGTGCAGGACAGTGGATGAAGTCCCTAATTTATTAAGAGGCATGCAGATCTCAATATTAATTGTGAATGGGAAGCCAGTGGGATTTGTAACACAATGGCCCTCATTTACTTAGAAAATCGGGTTGTAAGTCTATCTTGCTTTCTTACCCGATTGCTTTTTTCCCCTGGTATTTATTATGTTGCATCCTGTTTGTCGCATGTGCGTCTTTTTGGCTTGGTTTCCAACTCCTCTGAGTTGTCGGGAAAAAATCTACAACAATTGAACAAATTTGGGTTGGAAAGCTTTATAAATACGTGGGAAAGCTCAGAAATGTGGGGTTACGCCCCTTTTTGCGGGTTTGGGAGAATCCACATCGGGTCCGTCGGGAAAAAATGTTGCATCATGTCGCAGACTGGCGCGATGTAGCAGACAAAGATGCGACAAAAAAACCCGACAAAACAAGTCGGGTTTAGAATAGTAAATGAGGGCCAATGACCTTAGTGAATTCCCTCCTTTGTTGCTCATTCTCCCCACATCTTGACCAGACTGCTATGAACACTTCTTCCCGCCACAACTCATTTCCTTGCTTTTAAACTGTAATAGTGCCCACCCAATGGCCACAAAATAATGATGCTAAAATGCCCCTATAGTCATATCTCCAAATGGATAGAGGGGACATATTTTGTGGTTTACTATACCTACTGTTGCAAAGTTTACCTACTGTTGCTAATTTAATTATCCGAACCCTGGCCAATCCCACACAATCCCTGGCCAAACCCACACATTCACACGTAATCTTGAGTACACAGATGAAGATGTAAGTGTCCTGAAATCTACTTAGGAACCATCAGCAATTGACATGTCTCTGACCATAGCTCAAAATCTTTGGCACTGATATACCTATACTACATCAGGACATCTAGAAAAAAAATGGTCACTGATTTACTGGAATGCTCCAACCAGATGATCTCTAAATCAGTCTTCTATACAGGCCCAGTGTCCGGTTACCAGACTTATAGAGATACACAACAAAGGGTCCCTGAGAGATAATATTGAATTTCCATAAAGGGATAAGCATAGATTGACATTCTTGCATTATACAGCTCTGTGGCTCCTTTTTTCCTTTGCAGACTAAAGTTTGTGGCTTCTCTTCTTCTCCTGCATCTCTACATGTACAGTACAGCAGCACAGAAATCTTCAGGGGCACCATCCTTCCAGCATCTCCCCACACAAAATATGTGATGTCTGCTACAGTGGTAACACCAACATGACGATGCACTCAGAAATGTATATACTTGCTGGTTTTAGGGAGAAATATGACTTGACATGGTGACTGGGACGAGAGGGGGACATGGTGGCGCAGTGGAGCAGGGTGATTTCAGTTTCACCAATGTCATGGATGAACTTAAAAGTACAGTTTGTCTGCAATGTACTTAGGACCTATTGGTGATTGACCTGTCGTTTGTGATCTGCATTGACGAAATATAGACAGACAACAGTTTTCCAACAAAGCCAAGGGTTATAATCTTGTTGGACAACTGCATATATAGCAATTCCCTAATAGATGTTGATTATTATATTTGCTTATGATAGAAAGAAAATGTATTTCCCCACAGTCTGTCAAAAACTTTTCAATACTTTGTTACTAGATTGAGGTTCTGTGGGACAACAGAGAAGACGTACCCTACATACTATGTCTCTAGGAACATATTGCATCAGTTTGTAAAGGGCTTGATTGACATATCGTATATACTTGAGTATAAGCCGACCCGAATATAAGCCGAGGCCCCTAATTTCACCACAAAAACCCAGGAAAAGTTATTGACTGGACTATAAGCCTAGGGTGGGAAATACATCATCCCCCCCATGTCATATCCCCCCCCCCCCTGTCATCATCCAGACCCCCCTCATTAACACCCCCGTCATCATCACCTTGTCATTTTCAACCCTGTCATCATCCCCCTCGTCATCAACCCCCCCTTCATCATCACCGCCTGTCAATCCCTTCATCAGTGGTCTTCAACCTGTGGACCTCCAGATGTTGCAAAACTACAACTCCCAGCATGCCTGGACAGCCATCGGCTGTCCGGGCATGCTGGGACTTGTAGTTATGAAACATCTGGAGGTCCACAGGTTGAAGACCACTGCGGCCTTCGTCATCATCCAGACCCCCCTTTAGTTTTCTACTTACCTCCCCTCGGTGGGAAGGAAGGGTGAGCTGGTCTGGGCCATCTATGCTGCAGGAACCGTCCGGTGGGGAGGGTTAGTCGTTCCGATCTGTCCATTTTCACCGGGAGGCCCTCTTCTCCGGGCCGGCCCCCTTCTCCGCTCCGGGCCGGCCCCGGACTAGTGACGTTGCCTTGACGACAACGCACATGTATGTTCATGCGCAGGGACGTCTGCTGCGCACGGACGTCCCCTCGGCTTATACTCGAGTATATACGGTAATAGAAATAACAGATCAACCTTGTTGCATAAAACCTTTATTTATTTTGCTCTTTACGGCACCACTATATTTACTATTCTGTTTTCTAGGGTTGCACTGTATACCAAAAATGGTATACAGAATAGCAAGTATGCTAGAGAATATAGTAAAATAAATGGAATTCATCAATTGTAGCTTTTTCTCTTCCACTTTCGCATGGCTGGGACACAATACTAGATCTTTCTTTGGTTCTAGTGAACCAACTTACATAGGATGTTATTGTGATCTCAGTCCAGTAGAACCGCAGGAGATTGGGGTTATGTTGCTACACTTTGGCCGCTAGAATTGCTGTATTTTTGTTGTATGTATGTAGTATGTATGTAGTATTTTACATACTGTATTTTAGTTGTATGAATGTGGCGACAAGTATGAAGGAAGGTTTTATGGTTTTTAGGAAGAGTGTGAGAATTTTAAGTGTTTACTTTTGATAAATGGTGTACAGTATATGGAACGGAGGGTGTCCACCTTGTCCAATGGAAGGGTACAGAATGTATGCTAGTAAAGCGGATGTATGGGCTTCCCTTCAATGTCTTAGGCATAAATCATTTGCTAATGTATGTACTTAAAAATGGTAAATATTTTCCGTGTTTGCTGTGTTTGACGGTTTGTTATGTGTCCGGCAGGACTGCGGTATAGGATACTACTTCAATTTATTAACCTCCTTACATTCACACCATTCCCTATCAGCATTAATGCAAAAACTATTTTACGACGAAAAATGGGTAGGCTAGTGTAAGTGCTTAACATTTTATTGAAATTTAATTGAATAGTTAAGGGGTGATTAAAAATCTGAAATTAAGACTCTTTAGGAATTAACAACGTCCATTAAGCTGTAATGGGGCTGTTCACTAACAGTGCTTACACAGAATGGGAGATTTCAAATTACATAGGAGTCAAATTAATGAAAATCTCTGTTTATTCTTGGGAGGCTTTGTACTGTCAAGCTGTAAATAACCCTTAGCCATATATAACACTATAATGGAGGCTTACTATAGATGAGCTAGGTAAGCTTGATGGCTGACCATACAGAGATACCTCACTGAAAACAATGGATGATGGCAGGATGGATGTGCACTAAAACTACTTTATGTAGTTACCTAATAATTAATGTATAAGAAGTAACAGGATTGTTCATAATTGCTAGAGGCAGGAATTGGCTGGGGAAATAAAACCTATATTCACCTCTCTTGTTGTTCTCAGTCTTGCGGCTCCAGAGTCCCTGGCGGAAGTGGCCCAGTGATGTCACCATAAATTCTGCATGGAACGCTGCTACCAATCACTGACCTCAACAGTCACATTCATTTCCTCTTGCACGTTCATACAGAGTTTTAAAGGAAAGTCACCGGGGACTTCCAATGGGGGACTCCAGAGTGGCATGGCCTGGACTGGGAGTGACATGATGGGTGTGTATAGTCACCTCCCCTCTCTCCTCCTAATTCCTGCCCTTAGCAATTTTTCTTTTTAGTCCGAAAACCCTTTTAAGGGGTACTTCTCATTTGTAGCAGGTGGCGGGATCCCAACTTAAAACCCCAGCCTCTCCAGGCTTAAGAAAGTGGTATACGGAATTGCCGAAAGTCCCATAGAATTGCATAGAATTGGCTCTATCTGGATCTCTCCTGCTGCCAATGAGAGCAATACTATAAAAAATGTTAGGGTATTGCTGCCTGTGCAATTCCCTGATATTTGTTCACGCTCTTTAACAATATTAGAATTCATCTATGAATATTATAGCTTACTACTGTATTTTTTTTCACCCTTTTTCCTTAAAATTATAGGTACAGTTTATTCTGAAGACAAGATACAGACAAGTAACAGTAAATATTTACTTTTTTTATTGTTATGCTGCAGACAAATTCACTATATATCATTCATAAACATTAAAACATTAACTCCATTATCAACAACAACAAAAAATCTATATACAGTTGCATTTTTTGGTTGGGGGAGGGGTTGTAGGGAGACGAAATAAGAATAGGGATGAAGAATAAAGGGTTTTATTAGTTTAAAAAAAAACTTCTAACATGTCATAGTGACTTGTCAGAAGTTCTGAGAAGTGAGGGTCCATTGTGCTATGAGACCCTCACACTTTTAAGAGAGGGAGACATGAAAAGTTTCATTCAGAGTAAAAGGAGCACAGCACTCAGGTGAACTCTGCTTTTCAGTGATTAGTGGGGGGTCTCAGCATGTGGACAACCACTGATCAAACTTCTGACATGTCACCATTACATATCAGAAGTTTTCTGAAATGACAGTCACCCTTTAGATTTAGATTTTTTTTATCTACGTGGACTAGATAAGAAATTGTGCACCTATCCCCAGAATATGCTGGCAGTGTCTTATCTCCCGAAAAATTAAAGGATTGCACATTCCCCATCTTCATTTCCAAAATGTGGGACAATCAGGAGTTCTACATACAATCATGCTGATATCACTGGGATCCGCCAAAATATACTTATTGTGTATAGGCAATTTAAAAGACTTGTCCAGGATAAAAACATTGGCGGTCTTGTCCATTATTTGTGTCAGGTGTTGCTACTCAACCCTATTCCCTTGGACGAGGATAACCTACAATACCATGGACAGATTATGGACAAGGGTGGTACTGTGTCTTGGGGAATAAAAGGTGAATTTTTTCTTATTTTGAACAAGTCCTAGAAGCAGTTTGGGTCATGTTGGGTTCATGTTTATTTCTACTATACAGATACTGCCCGTATTTCTGTTTCTTTATTCCCATTAGCAAATGCTGCATACAGAGTATTACTTTAATAAATAAAGGCTTAATGAATGAAACTAATTGATTCTGACATAATAGACTGGCATGCGTTTGTACAAGAGGGATTTTTTTTTCAAAGCTTACAGTGCTATTGAGTTTAAGCTTTATGACTTGTAATGGGTCCTAATTTAGAGTTTAGTCTTAAATGTCTACACCACATAACCGGAGAAAGGGAAGTGAGATTGGTGTTCACGTTCTTAGACTGTTTGATGTAAAATGCCTTGAAAGGGAACTTGAAATCCATGCACTTCTGACAAGAAATTACCACTTTCACAGCTTAGGCTTTATGATCAAACTTGGATACATATACATAGGCAATGGTATACAGGGAATGAAGCCTGTGTATGACTTGTCATTATAGCATAGAAGCAGCCAGTATAGGTACTATGGGACCCTGAGAAAGAGAGGGCTAGCCTTGATAAGCCATATTAGCTATGAGTCCTACTAATTATATACTTAAATCTATACTTAGGTGTCATAGTAACATAGTTCATAAGGTTGAAAAAAGACCAGAGTCCATCAAGTTCAACCTATAACCCTAATAAGTCTCTATTGAGTTGAGTTGATCCAGAGGAAGGCAAAAAAAACTTCATACTAGAGGTAAAAATTCCTTCCTTACTCCAAATATGGCAGTCAGAATAAATCCCTGGATCAACCTTCTGTCCCTTTATATCTAGTATACATGTCTAATGTTATAAAGTAAGACCAGGAAGTCAGTTCAGGGATCATGGAAAGAAGAATTGAGTAAACAGTCCCCCTCAAGAATAGGGATGTTGTGGTATCAACCAGGACCAGATAGGGGGGCTGATCTTAATGGAGAGGCCACTTCGACAGAGACCCTCTTTTCTTTGTGTGCCTCTGCTGCCATTTGAGGAAAATGGTTAGGTCCAAATCTATACAGTGATAGCACTATAGAATGTACGTAAAATGTGGGCTAAGGGTTTGAAGGTCCTGATGCGAGGCAGCTTAGGCAGTATGTTTTGTAGGGTAACAAGTCCATATACAACTGGAGCTTTCCCAGCACTCAGTTTGTAGAAAATAAGATCCGTTCTGAATTCTCTGATGTATCTGGGTCATCTCTTCAGAGCTTGGTTGTGAGCAGTAAGTTAGTGTAGTGGGAACATTAGTATTTTGTCCCTACTCATACAGGCTTCCCTATTCCTTCTGTTCATGTACTGGCCATAGTAGTTATGCCCAACAACTGTATTTGTGCCGGCATAGCATATGTGTGATTCAGTGACCTAGGCAAGGATCTTCAGATTAAAATCGAAAACACAATGGGGGAGATTTATCAAAACCTGTGCAGAGGAAAAGTTGCCCAGTTGCCCATAACAACCAATCAGATTGATTCTTTAACTTTTATAAAGACCACTGAAAAATAAAAGTAGCAATCTGATTGGTTGTTATGGGCAAATGGTCAACTTTTTCTTTGCACAGGTTGTGATAAATCTTCCCCAATGAGCATATGCATTTGTATTGTAGAAGGGCTGCCATGGTCCTAGCCAATGACATTGACCTATATAAACAGCAAAGTGTGGTGGAAATGCTTGAATGCTTAACAGGCAAATAAATCTATAACAATTATTCGCCAACTATAACTTATATGATGCACTAATGCTTTGCACTTATAAGAACCACTGTATGTATCCAGGACATGGCCCATTGTACACCGCAAGGTGCACATTAATAAAATCTAGACAGTGCAGTTACCTAATGATACTACAGTCCTTCTAGCTAGGTATAATTTGGGAAAATCTATTGAAATAACCCATTTCTCTTTCAGAGTTAGTTGAAATTACCTTATATATCCCATTCTCTATTTAATACACTCATATGGGTCCTAAAGGTGATATACAGGGTCTTCACACGTGAATGTTGGTTGTCACCAGTTGTTTTGTTTAGGCAGTAAAAGAAATATAATCTCTGCAGGGTAGAAAGCTAATTCCACTGTTAGTTTTTTATGTGAAAAAACTATTAGGTGATAATCAGCTGTAATAACCAGCTCTGCAGTGTAAGGACCCTGACAAGAAAACACCTAAAGCTTAGCTTCTTGTTCCCTTTGTGATGTGGGAGATGAGAGATTTTAGAAAGTTTCACTTTTATGTCCTTAAAATGTATCTTAACTATGAAAATAAGTAGTACAAAGTTAAAACATTGTGTTACTTATCCCGTATAGATCATGAGTTACACAGTATATCATAGGCCATTCAGTATTCTCTTAGTTGCTATTGGAATCAGTCAACACATCCATAATAGCTTAGAAGTGCACAACTTGCTCTGGTAATTTGTATCCTACACAACAATCAGCCATAACATTTAAGGTATGGATACACTTAGCATATACACAGCTTATTTTATCCTGTGCAAAACCTGCTGCACAGCTGGAAATATGCTGTGTATTCTCCTATGAGCAGACACCCAGGGCTACCAGCGGCAGCCCTGTGTGCAGTAAGGCTTAGAAGAGGGTCCAGCGCGCCGACCTATATGCCACGCACGGGCGCCTCCAAACCTCACTGTGCACACAAGGCTGGGTAGCATATTACTCGCTGCACAGTGGATGTTGCACAACGTGAAATACGCTGCGTATATGCTATGTGTGACCCTACCCTTAAGTTGTAACATACACAGAATTGCCAGGACCCCAGGTTTCCCAAAAGATCATTTTCCAGAGTATTATACTGCCTCTACTGGCTTGCCCTCTTCCCATAAAGTATATTGGTGCATTCTTTGACCCAGTTAAATAAGTCACATGCTTTGGCCATCTACGTAATGTAAAATAAATAAATAAAAACACAGAAAACAGGCCAATGTGTTGATTGCTTCATGGTTCAGTTTGTAGGGATGCTATTGTATGCTATTGTAGGGATATTTGGTGGTCATCATGGGCACTCTCACTAGGCCAAGGCTAGCCAGCTGTGATGCACTTTGTGTTCTGGCATCTTTCTCATAGACAGCAGTAACTATTTTGTCAATTTGTGCAACTTTAAGGCTAGATTTACCTGCATTTACATCTATATCAGAGACTCTGTTCGGGGGGCTTAGTCATAGCATCTGTATAAACAACTGGATAAAAAAAAACTCTGAAATCAATATTTTTTTGTCCAGTTATTTTAAAAGATGAACACCAGACAGAAACCTGAAGGACTGTACTAAAACCAATTGTGTCCATCGGCTCTGTTGGTGTCTGTCATGCTGCGAACCATGTGGCTAAGTTTTCTGGTACTGACCTAAATCTGCCGTGGAGGCCACAAATGGAGCCTTCAATGCAGACGTGAACCTAGCCTTAGACTTATGTGGATGCAGACCATATGGGCTATCTCTTGCTCCCCACCTGCATCAATAAGTCTTGGGCATCTATGACCCTGTTGCCTTTTCACCAGTTATCCTTTTTTTTTTTTACCTCTTTTGGTACATGACCACAACACATTGGGAACACCCCACAAGATCTGCAGTTTAAAAAAAAATGCTCTAATTCAGTCACTCGGATCCTTACTCCTTTTAATTTTCTCAAGCTCTCAGCAAAGTAATTCCAAAAGTTTGCTTGCTGCCTAAAATATCCTGCCCCTTGACAGGGTCCGTTGTCATGATATAATCAATGTTATTTACTTGTCAATGTCTTTTCTTTTTTAATATATTTTTTTTTATTAAACTTTATATATAAACACTTTATATGAGAATGTGAAAATAAATAATATAAATTTATTGACAATTAAGTCAAACAGGTACTAATGGTTTTGGTCAATCTGTGTATATATTACTAAGAATTGTAGCTTCCTGCTGGAATAAGAATGCAGCTGTGGAATGTAATTTAGCCCAAAATGCCGGAAAAGTTGCAATAATATAATATGACATCTATGCAAACCGACTGTTCATTATATCTAGATTACTTTTATATTAATTGTTAGGACCTGTTCAAACAGCAAATATAAGAGGCAGAAATCTCTGCCTCAGATTCACTGTGGGACCTGCATTCCCGTGGCTTTTGACATGTATGTTTTGCGGATTTACATGCAGATTTATTTACATGAGAGAAATCTGCAGTATATTCCATGTGAATACACGTAGATAAGAGGCATCAACTTTTTTTTAAATTGTGAAAAATGTTTCACATGGTAAACGGCATTTCCCATATAACTTGAAGTATATTAAAAGTTTAAACTATCGTATCCCCTATCCACAGGATAGAGATAAGTAGCTGGTCGTGTGGGGTCTGACAGCTGGGACCCCTTGCAATCTAAAGAAAGGGACCCTGCTCCCAATGAGAAGTTCTTGCTGTAGATGGCACGCACTCCATCCATTTCTATGGGAGCAACAATGTATATAGAATAAAATATTCGCCAAACTGTGTCTTAAGGTGCTCAATAAATCTTGTATAGAAGTAGATGTAGTTAACTTGCTTTATTTCATCCAAATCACAAGCGCGTTTTCGGAGGAGACCTCCTTCATCAGGCACAAAGACATAAAGGAGCTCATGTATGTCCTTGTGCCTGATAAAGGAGGTCTCCTCCAAAAACACGTTTGTGATTTGGATGAAATAGAGCAGGTTAATTACATCTACCTAAAACAAGATTTATTGAGCACCTTGAGACACAGTTTGGCGAATATTTGATTCTATATACATTGTCTTCAACCCTGAACAAGGCTGGTGTTGGGTATATCGCTAGTGACTCGGCGCTACAGCAGTCATCATTGGCTACCTGGTCTCCCCGCAGTGGGATTGATAGGCTATGCACAGAGTTGTGGCTGTCCCACAACCCACAGCTGTTTGTGATATAGTAATACTTGCTATACCTTATTACCTTATGAGGCGCTCTGCCTTTTTTCTTTTTTATTATATGGGAGCAACAAAGAGTCCCAAATACACAACTTGGGCATCTCTAGCACTCCCATAGGAATGAATGAAGTGCGCCCCGTCTACAGCATGCTCTCCTCACTGAGAGTGGTTGTCCTTGGTTTGGACCATCCGCGATCAGCTGCTTAACATAATTTTCACTGGACAACCCTTTTAACATTGTATACTCAATGGCCCTTATTTACTAAGAGTGGAGTGTAGGTTTCTTTGTGGGTTTTAATTCCCTACAATTTTTTTTCCAGTGTTTACTAAGGTTTCCCTATAATTTGGCTTTTTTTTACACCTGCTCTGATCTGTAGGGTTTTCCTCAGCTGAAATCCACCACATTTTATGTGGAAACCTTAGAAAATATGTTGGGTTTTTGTGAGAATGTCGGAAACACGCCCCTTTTCAGCAACCATGCCCCCTTTTCCAGGTGGTCACGCCCCCTTTTTGGGTTTTCTTAGCAAAATGGAGAGTAAATCGGCTTTTTTCAATTCTGACGCAAAATCTGGCGCAAACAGAATTTCTGGCGCAATGCGACAGAATCTGGCGCACAACCCAACAAAACATGTCGGGTTTGCAATAGTAAATGAGGGCCAGTATCTTTGAATCCATCTGTTCAGAATAAACTTCAATTTACATTGAAATGTCAAATAATAATTCTAGCTTGTATGTCAGGATGTCAGCCTGTCGAATGTAACACTATTAGACAAACATAATGCAGGAATATTTCTGACCCTGTTATTTCCCGGGTATGTCGCGTGCCTGTTTGATAAATCACCCTATAAATGTTTTTATTTCTCAAGGCATCCTTCAGTGGGTTTTCAGGTAGCAGCTTTCATTCCTAGTTGGGTTTAAAGAAAAACATGACCTTTCAGACTTCTCCTATCAGAATTTATAATTTTGCATCTGTAAGCCCCCGCAAATACTGGGAATTGCAGCTCTGTAATTAATATGCTCAGAGGAGATACAAATTGCCCGTCTACTCGTATCTCAAGGTCATGGACTAGGTGACAAAGATGGTGAGGTTTTAACTTACTAGTTCCTCCTGAATTGTATAGTCCTTTTTTTTGCTTTAGTAGCCCAGCTTTACAGCATTCTGTGTTTTTTGGAAAGTAATTGTATTTTTTGTAATCTCTATTTAGACATGCAGCATTACATGATACATTTTTATGGTTCATTTACCATCTGCACGTCTTCAGCATTTTATTTATTTTTTTGCCAAATGCAAACTGCATAAATCTTCCTTGTTAGTGTTTACTTTTCCCAGCAAAGATATTTAAGATGGGAAAGAAATGAGGTGCTACTGCTGCTTGCTTTGTTCTGTCTTCATAGCTGAAATCGCTGCCTGAATTATTATTATTTTTTCTATGCATCTTTGGTATAACATCATAGATTCTGCTCTTTTCCACTAATGGATTATAAAAGCAGATGAAAAGTTTGCTGCTTAATGTTTTTTAACAGAGACATTTTAAAGTCCTAAGATTCTAACATGATTTTTAAATGCAGCTTTTTCTCTTTTGCTTTGCTGAATGCTTTTTGTCAGCGTGTCAGAGCCTCTCCTGGTATGTGATGGGGACCGGGTGCACATATACACCTTTTCAGTTCCACAGGGATAGGGCCAGATGGAAGAATTTGATTATCCAGCAGTAGAGGACCAACTGTTCAGTTGGATACAGAACCGGGAGAAAAGGGTTGAAGAGATCGAAAATGGCTGTTGTATGAGAAGCCAACAGTTTCCGAAGGGAACCAGGCAGGCACTGAGGTGTAGTAATGCAGAATCTCTTCCAAGTACCAGCTGGGGCTTTCAGGAACAGCTATCCCCATAGCAGACACTCTGCAGGCTCCAAGCAGCTTGACTTCACCATATGTGGAACTTTTTATTCCACATCCCCTTCCCTAGAGTACCGGGCCGCAGGGACACCCTAAGCAGGTGAATTGCTCATAATGCCGAGCAGTAAATCACTGGGTTAACATGGGAAGTCTGGAGAGGGGAAATAGATGTGCGTGAGACTTCTTTGGACTCCGAACGCTGAAGTCATTATCAAAAGTAACATAAATGAGCTACTGGCTAGAGCGCTGTGCTGTAATATCGCACCTATTGTCTGCCCTGTCCTACAGTCACGACCTTCGTTCTGGTTCCTGTGTAAAATATTTGCACAAGTGATACATCTGTCCAGAATGTTAAACTGCTAACTGTACATTTTTTATTGTTGAAGAAATGTATCCTGAACTACAGATGGCATTGAACTGTAATACAATTGATGATTTCTGGCACAGAGATTCCTGCGTTCTCATTTCACCACAGAACACAGTGCATCCCAGCCAGTTGCTGGAATCATTAGAAAAGAACTTGGAGTTTGTTTTATAGATTTTTTTATTTCTTTTGCTTTTTCAATGCGATATGGAGAGCTCATTAAAGTGGACTGCTGTTTTCTTATTAGTAGAAAGTTTACATTTTACATGTCTGCTTATATTGAGGATAGTACCTAGGGAATTTGGCCAACAGGGAGACCATCACCCCCCCCCTTCTTCTCCCAAGCATCGGATAATGCTGGCAATAATAATAATAATAATGATAATGCTGTATAGTTATTTTAAATAAGCACTGTCAGATATAAAAACTTTTGATATGTTGTACAGCATGCAAAACCAATAGGTTTTTCAGTTGCTTTCATTAGAAAATGTTCAGTATATCATACTGAAAAAGCCAGTCAAAGAACTACCCCCCCCCCCCCCCCCCCCCCTCTGCCTTCTGGAATGCATTTGGTCCATCTGTGTACACTGCTTCGTCCTGGACGTTTTGGAGAGAGGGACTGTCCACACTGCAGACTCATGTGAAGAGGAGGGGAGGGGGAGGGGCAGGAAGACTGCTGCTGGGCTCTCACTGATGTCTGCTGTGTGAGAGAGGCAAAAACACATTGCATTACGAAAAAGTAAGTGTCCCTGCATGTATGTGTGTGTGGATATATGTGTATGTGTGTATATCAGTGTGTCTATCTAATGTGTAAGAATATATGAAGCCAGTGTGTGTGTAATAAAGGGGGACTACAATCATATGCCTCCAGCTGTTGCAAAACTAAAACTTCCAGCATGCCTGCAAAGCCAAATGATGTGTGGGCATGCTGAGAGCTGTAGTTTTGCAACAGCTGGAGGCACCCTGGTTGGGAAGCACTGGACTGAGGTGAGAGAGGGGGAGGAGGGGGAGTGGTTATCACAGTGAGTACCCGCCCCCCTGTTTCTGGCAGACAAAATTAAGGTATTTCAGAAATAAAGCTAATTCTGAGAGAAATGTATGTCATAGACACATAAAAAAGTACATGTACATGATCAGGATGAGATACTGAGCAACATATAACAGTTTTGTTTTTTTGAGTGATCAGACGGGTACGCTTTAATGCAAATTAATTTCTTACCAATAGCCTCATTATGTTGGTCTTCAAGACATCAACATTTAAGAAAGGCTTATTCTCCTGCAGGACCTCAGAATACACATTTCATTTTATGTAGCAAACTATAATCTGCACTATAGCTTATCACAGATGCTGCATGACCTCATAGTACACATCTCACAGACTAACAAACAACATAACACACACCACAGCTGCTGCAGAACAGCATAAAACACACCTCAGCTTTCTGCAGAACACAGCTCAGCTGCTGCAGAATCTTATAATACACAGTATACTGGCTCTTGTAGTTCCCCGGTACTCATCTTCTGGTTTAGTTACTGTTTTGACTGGGTTCACCGTGGTAGGAGTTGTTCATTGTGTCTTGGATCAGCATTCTCAGTAAACAAAAACGAACCTGCTAATGTGGGTGTTTTATACTGTGTTTTGCAGTGTCTGTCAGAGGTATACATCACATGGTCCAGTGCCAACCATCACCCATAGGCTTGTTAAAAATATATAACACCAGATAGTATACATTTTAATGGAAGTTTTTGTATTGCACAGCGCTGCAGACTGTGCTATGCTATACAGCAGATAAAGTACTCCCAAAAGTACTCTCTTTTGACCTCCACTGGGTTAATAGGAACATATGGATATGTTTGACAAAAAGACAGCCAAAGTGAAAGCATCCAAAGGCAGAGTTCACATGGTGTTCTTTGGCGCACATTTTTATATGCATCACACCCAAAATATGTATGCAATGCAATGCAATGTATCCATGCAATGCCTGCACTAATGGTTCTATTCAGAAAACATGCTGCTTTTTAAGCACACATTTCAATTACACTGGAATAAGTCACATTTCATAGTGTATTTCTCTAAAAAGTGCATCAAAAATTGAATGAGTCTACTCTGAATGAAGCAACTTTGAGTCCATAACTGCGATTAAAAATGTGGTAAAAGATTAAATAGCTGAAAGAAATCTGAGGCTTCAGGAACTTATAAAATATTTGTGAACCTACCCTTAGGTTACATAGTGGCTGTTGCCTTGTATAGACTAGTCACCCTGAAATTTACATTTCCACTTGCAAATAATAATAATAATAAATACATAAAAAATTTTAGTCAAGGGGTTTTTGTACATATAAGTAGAGGAGCTATAATTAAAGGGAATCAGTCAGATGTATTTGCTGCCAAAAGCTAAAGACAAAATTGAATAGCTGTAAAAGTTTGAAAGCAAACTGTACCTTTCCTGGATCTGATATTGTAAAATCACCTTTTTCATTTCTCAGTCAATTGTCAAGGAGGCGGGGCTGGGCTGCACAAGTGCCACAGCCTGGCACACCTCCTTGATTGTAAGCTGATCTCTGTATGTCAATAAGAAGGAGCTGGGAAGTGAGGGCAAGCAAAGAAATGTGCCAGACTTTGACTTTGCTCGGCCCCATCTCCTTGATTGAAAGATAAAAGGATTATTTAATACGTTTGGCAACCACCATGAGCTCCAGAAAGTTACAGTTTTCTTTATACCCTAACAGCCATACAACAGTGTCTGCAGCCCTTAGCAGATAACAGCAGGGACAATGCTAGGTCTCCAAAAGCCCCTAACCATGCCCCTAAACACAACCCAGTCATGCCCTCATCTACACTCAATCAGCCTTCTTCTTCAATATACTCACTACTACCAGTGGGTATAACCATACAGTGTGGTTGGAGCAATCACATTCCTATCACCCTCAGATTGTACGTACATGTATCTCCGGCTCTCCGATAGAGATGCATGGAGGGGGTGTGTTGACTACCACTTCATTGTATATCCTGGACATAGAATTAAAGATTAACCTCTAATTAATAAGTAAATGTGCAGACATAGCAAATCATACACATATGCACATAAAAATCTGAACATACCACTACAGATGGTGCATTAACTTATTATGGAGGGATAGGAAAACAGTGCCCACTATTATTTCTGCCCTTTTTTTCCAATGGCCCTGCCTTTTGGGGAACCCACCTCCTTATCAATGTGGCCCAAACCATGTTTTCATTACTTCTCTTACTTTCTAGTGCAGAATAAAAGAAAAACAGGTATAGACATCCCTGAATAAGACAAGGACCTGTCCATGTTTTTTTCCCCTGGCTGCTGTAATATCTGTCATTATTGCTTATGCAGCTTTATAAGCTTATTGATAGAAGCTTATTGATAGAAAGAACATAAAGGAAGCATAAAATAACAAGAAGCCTTCTTTTAGAAATTCCAAATTATTCATTTTACCTGGAAGAACATTGTTATTATTATTATCAATATTATCAATGTTATTATTATTACTTTACATTAAAATAATATACTTGAAATGCAGTATATAATTTAGAATATTATTAAAATTCAGTTATTAATGTATGTACACCAGATGTAAGTAATACAAATAAGGTCATGTGTCATCCACCCATACTGTTGTCACATGACCACATCAAACAATTTCCTTACAATCTGACGGCTATAGGATGATGCTATCACTTTAATGAGGTTATATGCATTGGAATGGGAGAGTGGAAAATGTATAACTGTCAAAACTTTAATGGTGCCCCCACTATGGGCAGCATGAAACAGAACTATGAGACAGTCCAAAACACTAGTGTTTCAAAGAAATCCTAGTTAAAAAACTGTCTTTGAGCCCAGTCCGTTCATAGAAACATAGAATGTGTCGGCAGATAAGAACCATTTGGCCCATCTAGTCTGTCCAATAATCTGAATCCTATCAATAGTCCCTGGCCCTATCTTATATGAAGGATAGCCTTATGCTTATCCCATGCATGTTTAAACTCCTTCACTGTATTTGCAGCGAGCACTCCTGCAGGAAGGCTATTCCATGCATCCACTACTCTCTCAGTAAAGTAATACTTCCTGATATTACTTTTAAACCTTTGCCCCTCTAATTTAAAACTATGTCCTCCTGTGGTAGTTTTTCTTCTTTTAAATATGCTCTCCTCCTTTACCGTGTTGATTCCCTTTATGTATTTAAAAGTCTCTATCATATCCCCTCTGTCTCTTCTTTCTTCCAAGCCTTACATGTTAAGGTCCTTTAACCTTTCCTGGTAAGTTTTATCCTGCAATCCATGTACTAGTTTAGTAGCTCTTCTTTGAACTCTCTCTAGAGTATCTATATCCTTCTGGAGATACGGCCTCCAGTACTGCGCACAATACTCTAAATGAGGTCTCACCAGTGTTCTGTACAGCGGCATGAGCACTTCTCTCTTTCTACTGCTTATACCTCTCCCTATACATCCAAGCATTCTGCTAGCATTTCCTGCTGCTCTATTACATTGTCTTCCTACCTTTAAGTCTTCTGAAATAATTACTCCTAAATCCCTCTCCTCAGATACTGAGGTCAGGGCTGTGTCAAATAATCTATATTCTGCCTGAGGGTTTTACCCCCCAGGTGCATTATCTTGCACTTATCCACATTAAATTTCAGTTGCCAGAGTTCTGACCATTCTTCTAGTTTGCCTAAATCCCTTTCCATTTGGCGTATCCCTCCAGGAACATCAACCCTGTTACATATCTTTGTGTCATCAGCAAAAAGACATGCCTTACCATCGAGACCTTCTGTAATATCACTAATGAAGATATTAAACAATATTGGTCCCAGTACAGATCCCTGAGGTATCCCACTGGTGACAAGACCGTGCTCTGAATATTCTCCATTGACTACAACCCTCTGTACTGCCTAATCCACTCAACAATATTGGAGTCCAAGCTCAATGACTGTAGTTTATTGATAAGTCTTCTATGTGGGACAGTGTCAAAAGCCTTACTAAAATCTAGATATGCGATGTCTACTGGCCCTCCGCCATCTATATTTTAGTCACCCAATCAAAAAAATCAATAAGATTTGTTTGACATGATCTCCCTGAAGTAAACCCATGTTGTTTTTCATCTTGCAATTCATGGGATTTTAGATGTTCCACAATCCTATCCTTTAGTAGGGTTTCCATTAATTTCCCCACTATTGATGTCAGACTTACTGGCCTATAGTTGCTTGATTCCTCCCTACTACCTTTCTTGTGAATGGGCACAACATTTGCTAATTTCCAATCTTCCGGGACGGCTCCTGTTACCATTGATTGGTTAAATAAATCTGTTAACAGTTTTGCTAGCTCACCCCTAAACTCTTTTAATAATTTTGGGTGTATCCCATCAGGCCCCTGTGATTTATTTGTCTTCACTTTAGAAAGCAAACGTAGAACCTCCTCCTCTGTAAAGACACATGCACTAAACGATTCCTTAGTTTTCCTCTCTAATGGTGGTCCTTTTCCTTCTTTTTCTTCTGTAAAAACTGAACAGAAGTATTCATTAAGGCAGTCGCATGGCCCCTTATTCTCTTCTACATACCTTCTTTCCTTTGTTTTTAATTTAGTTATTCCTTGATTTAATTTCCTTTTTTCATTTAGATATCTGAAGAATTTCTTATCCCCTTTTTTCACAGACTGAGATAGTTTTTCTTCTGCCTGTGCTTTAGAAGTTCTTATAACTTGCTTGGCCTCTTTCTGCCTAGTCTTTTAGATTTCCCTATATTCATTGCTCTGGGTTGTTTTATAATTACTAAATGCAAGTTTTTTGTTTTTTATGATTTTGGACACTTCTGCTGAGTACCACAGTGGTCTCTTCCTTTTTCTGCTTTTACTGACAAGTCTAGTGCAATTTTCTGTTGCCTTCAATAGAGCGTCTTTTAAGTAGTCCGATTTCTCCTGAACTCCATGTAATTTGTTCCAGTCTGATAGGGACTCATTTATGACTAATCTCATTTTTGAAAAGTCTGTTTTTCTAAAATCTAAAACTTTTGTTTTTGTGTGGTGTGACTCCTTCACTGTTCTTATATTAAACCACACTGATTGGTGATCACTAGATCCCAAGCTTTCACCAACAATAACATCATATACCAAATCCCCATTTGTGAACACCAAATCCAAAATGGCTTCCTTCCGCGTTGGCTCCTCAACCACTTGTTGTAGAGATAATCCCAGTAGGGAATTTAGAATATCTGTACTACTGGCAGAACTAGCTATTTTGGTTTTCCAGTTTATATCCGGAAGATTCACCCGACTTCACATTGCCTTTTTAGCTTTAATCGATAGATCTCTTAATCACGGCATGATGGTGCAGGAAGAGCGCACCAGAGACCACTCCGATGACTGAGCACCATTCTTGGCCCTTGGTATAACTATGCCACAGTATTTCAGATTAAATCATAGAACATTGTAATAATGGAAATACACTGGACACAGAGGAAACTGGAGGGTTTAGGGAGCTTAAAGACACACTGGTACTCAGCTAGAAAAAATGGAAATAACACGTAAATAAAAGAGCAGCACTCACCCATGTATTAAATCACCCTGCTTTATTGCTCAATTCTTTCAAACATGTCCTGAGGTGGAAAAGTGTAGAATACAGTACAGCGGAGGGTGACTGAAAGAGGACGGCCATGCCTGTTTTGCTTTCCCCCCCTTAGGCCAGAGGAAGTGGGGGAACCACAAAACACCTGTAGTCGTTCTCTTTCAATCACCTTCGACTGTACTGTATTCTGCACCTGTCCACTTCGGGGCATGTTTAAAAGAATTGAGCAGTAAAGTGGGGGGATTACATATACGGATGAGTGCTGCTCCTTTACTCATTTTACAGTTTGTGTAATTGTAATAATGGAGCCTGTTCCTGCTTCATGCTGCCCTTGGTTTGAATGATGATGAAGCCAAGGGCAGGATGAAAGTGAAGATAAGTTTTATTTAAGAAACTGAATTTTAACAAAGGGAGCCCATATAAAATAGATGTAAAGTAAAAAAAAAAAAAAATACTAAGTATTATACCCAAACCCCCCCCCCCCCCATTAACCCCTTTTTTCTGTTTTTGCACTTTCGTTTTTTCCTCCTTACCTTTTAAAAATCATAACCCTTTCAATTTTTGCACCAAAAAATCCATATGATAGCTTATTTTTTGCGCCACCAATTCTTCTTAGTAGGATTTTTGAAGAAAAAACGTAAATTTTGGGGGCTTCTGTTTCTACGCAGTACATTTTTAAGTAAAAATGACACCTTCTCTATATTCTGTTTGTCCATACGATTAAAATGATACCCTACTTATATATGTTTGATTTTGTCGTACTTTTGGAAAAATTATAACTACATGCACGAAAATTAATACATTTAAAATTGTCCTCTTCTGACCCATAAAACTTTTTTATTTTTCAGTTTATTTTTGTTTTGATCGGACTTTTTGATCGCTTTTTTTTCCTTTTATGTTATAAAAAGTGACCAAAAAAACACTATTTTGGTATTTTTCTGCACATACATCATTTACTTAACAATGTATTTTTATATTTCTGACATATACGCACGTGACGATACCACATATGTTTGTTTATTATGTTTATATATTTTTATATGGAATTTAGGAAAAGGGGGTTATTTTAACTTTTAATAAGGAAGGGGTTAATGTGTGTGCTTTTAAACTTTTTTAAACTTTTTTTATACACTTTTAGTTCCTTAGGGGACTTTTAGGAGGAATCATTTGATTCCTCATACAGATCAATGTGGTTCCATAAAACCACATTGATCTGTGTGCTCTGCGCTCGATTGATAAAGCCTGGTCCTGCCAGGCTTTATCATTGTCAGAGCCGCAGAAGCAGCAGGACGAGAGGTTTGCCCTCCAGCTACCTCAGCAGTGGATCGGCCCCCCGCGATCGCGCTGTTGGGGAGCGATCCACCCCACTGGACCACCAGGGACGGGATAAAGGCACCTTTAGATGCCCCTGTCAGCTTTGACAGTGGTGATCTAAAGGGTTAATAGCCAGCCGCGGCGATTGACGCATGTCAGCTGTTAATGCCATTTAGCACCAAGTCGGCTATTAACGCCATTTAGCACCTTGACCCTTGATAAAGCCGGTTGCAGCCAGCGAAACGTCGGGGGGTTGTCATTGTGTATGTTTTAATAGCAGCATTGGGACAGTGAATCATGAAAATGATCTAAATAGAGCTGAATGCAAAAGGAATTAACTATAACACAGAAGTGGTCTCTGGATAGGAGGAATTACACCTCAATCTAAATGGGAATATAATACCTAACCCACTACTGACCCAATGACTATGGTTTTATTGTTGTTTTTTTATTTCTCACTAACTATTGATTTTAAAGGAAAATAATAAAAGTAAAATTTTACTTTAGGGTTCCGAGTTTCGGAAATTTGGGCGCGAGCCCGAGTGGGAGTTTGAGAAAGTGTAGAATATCTCCCAGGGAAATCCCTTATGGGTAACTTGGATTTATATGGTCATTAACGCCGGCCCCCAGCTACAAGAATCAGCTGGGGGCCAGCCGGAATGACGCGGGCTCTAGTCGGAAGCCCGAGCAATACCCAGTTTACAGCACATGGATGAGTATACATGCCCATGGTCGTTAAGGGGTTAAAGGGGTACTCCGGCCCTGATACATCTTATCTCCTATCCAAAGGAAAGGGGATAAGATGTCTGATCGCGGAAGTCCCGACACTGGGGACCCCGCAATCTGTCATTCTGCACCCACCTTTGTGAGCTCTGAGTGTGAAGTGTGACGTCACAAGGATGTCACGCTTCACACTCGGAGCCTCCAGCGCTGTGGAGAGCTCACAAAGGTGGGTGCAGAATGACAGTTTGTTGGGGTCACCAGAGGCAGGACCCTCACGATCATACATCTTATTTACTATCCTTTGGATAGGGGATAAGATTTATTAGGGCCGGAGTACTCCTTTAATATTTGACTAATGCAAGGTCTACGTATTCTCACCTATAACAAGACAAAGCTCCTATGGGGTATTGTTGGCAGCATATGTGCGACCACTTGCATTAGAGCATTGCATCATTCTGCTTTATCCTCCCACATTGCCGCTGCATCTCATTGTGTAGCAACTCACTTTGTAACCAGGACCTAACAGCAGTCACTAAAATCTAAATTAGCTGATATATGATGTTTCATAGCTGTGTAAAATACTCTTAAAAGTTTGTCTTCTTCCTAATTATGTAGTTTATAAAATTGCCATCCCTTATGGTTCTATGCTGCAGAGCTAATTGAAACTATATTATTGATTGATTGGTTTAGCTATATATTATAACCACTATCAAAATGGCCGACCTACATTAAAATTCTTCTGTAGCAGCTGAGGAATGAAATTCCATTATCGTGCCACCGTTTTCAGCTCTGTGTACAATGGCCACAGAAAAAGATTTTGCTTCCTGGCCTGAAAACTTCCCATGATTTGTTTATGCCTTAGGGCCTTCCTTCAGCAGCCTACTCCTTATCTTTCTCCTAAAATGATACACCGAATAATGGATTACTCTATCTCATTAAACTCAAAATCCTCATACATTTTTTTCAAGGTACAATTTTGTTATAATAGGAGATATGCATGCTTGTAAATGTCAGAGCCGGTTATCTTGTGGCATATAAACCTAATATACCTTGGGCTGCATTTTATTCTTACCATCATATGTGAAGTGGATAACTAAGCTATATATATTTAAGAATTTATTCCATACTTTTTTCACCTAGTGTGTCAGTTTTCAATGGGGTGCCTGGATTTATGCTGGATGGGGTGACTGCAAATGATTAACCACTGAAATCATTTTTTAACACTAAAAACAGGAAATTCACATAATCAAAATACAGGAGTGGCAGAGTGTATTTGACACCTAATAAGGACCATTATAAGGGTACTCCACCCCTAGACATCTTATCCCCTATCCAAAGGATGATCGCTGGGGTCCTGCTGCTGGGAACCCCCGCAATCTCTCCTGCAGCACCCTGTGTCATCTGTGGGCGCCACGCCCCCTTCCATAGACTTGCATTAAGGTGGTGGGGCAGGATGTGTCGAGGGGGCGGGGCCGTGACGTCACGATCCTCGGCCCCTGCATCGCCAGTCATCAGGCACAGAGTGAAGCTTGCTCCATGCACCAGATGACAGGGGGTGCTGCAGGCGAGATGGCAGGAGTTCCCAACGGCGGGACCCCCGCAATCAGACATCTTATCCCCTATCCTTTGGATAGAGGATAAGATGTCTAGGGGCGGAATACCCCTTTAATTGCAGAAGCACTGAATACCATGGAGAGGTTGTCCAAAATCGATGTTCTCTCCTCAGAAAAGGCCATAACTATTAGATTGGTGAAGGTCCAGTTCCTCTGTTGGTTGTATGAAAAGGCCATGATGCTCATGTAACAGCTGCAGCCTCTTCAGTGTTTATTTCTTCTTGTCCTTGCATTGTTGTACTATTAGTATAGATCTATAGTTTCATTCAAGTGAACAGGGCAATGCTGGGGACCATGCAGCAACACTACTAATAGTCTGATGAAGCTAGGACAGGCAGAAGTACATCTTCATAAGGCTGCAGCAATTTCAGGAGCCCTGTGCCCCTTTCGAACTGTTAATTGGAGGGTGTTTTGGGAGTCAGACCCCCGCCAATCTTATACTGATGGCCTACCCTTAGGATAGGCCAATAGTGTCAAGTAAAGCTAAGTAAACCTTTTAAACCAAATTATGGAGTCATTTCTATGATATCCATTGGCTCCAATATGGCGTATAACAAAAAGTTGTCTATGAGCTGATGAGACACTGCAAAGAGCAGCTCTTGCCAACACAATGATTGGTGCCATGTAATACCACATTTCCCCGGCAGAGACAGCATGGCATTTGCAAGTCTCATGTTGACCAGTTGATTGTGAGACCTGTTTGAATCTGTGAATGAATCCATCTAGACAACCCCTTTAGGTATAGGCACAAAAGGATTAGTACATGAGTATGAGTATATGTATAAAGAATTGCAGGAACAATAGCAAAACTATATTTTCTTTTCTGCATCCTTATCCTTTAAAGAGAATCTGTGAAAGGATCTGACAGAGCTGCAGATCCCAGCAGTTAGGTGCTAGGGGGATACTATCAGTTATACCTTAAGTTTTTGTTTGCTGTTTGTAAAGTTAAAAAATTGCCCTTTTTGTTAAAAGCTGAAGAGTCAAACTGGTGGTACTAAGTGGCAGCAGTTCCTCATCCCTCCCCGCCTACCCTCCTTTTACTGATTGACATACAGGACTGTATACCAAGCCTTGTACATCAATCATGCAGGGAAAGGTGGGGGAGGAAGGAGGAACTGAAGCTCAGCACCACCAGTTTGACTCTTCTGCTTCTAACATAAAAGACACTTTTATAACTTTACAAACAGCAGTCAGCAAAACTAAAGGTGTGGGTAATTTTATTCCCCTTGCACCTATCTGCCGGGATCTGTAGCTCAATATCTGGTACAGAGCTGACAGATTTCTTTTAATAAAGGAACGTTATCTGTGAGCAGAAGTATTAATGAAGGATCATGAAATACTAATAATTAAATACATAAATTATCTTTTGTTACACGTAGCCGCAGTATATACGGTAGATGGTAATGGCTGCCGGTTTTACAGTGTCACATAATATGCTTAATGTAAATGTTACCTCCCATCTGCAAGGACCCTTATTACTATAATCCAAATGTAGGTTCCTGGATTATCAAACTGCAGGAGGTGTGTTTGTATGCAAATACTGGCTTTAGTTCTGAGTGTCTGTAGTACTTAAAGAGGCACTGTCATTAATAAAAACTTTTCATATATTGCAGGACTCTTTATAATATGACATTTCACAATATACACCTGTTAAAAAAAAAAAAAATTTCACCTGAAATTCAAGCTCAAAATAGCCACCACTAGGGGTCGCCTGTCTTTTAGCCAGACAGACTAGTCTAGATTTTACAGCATACTGGATACCGTTCGTAAAGCATACTGGTATCCAGTATAGGAGATTTCTATTGTGTATGCAAAACTACAGATAAAGGATGTGTGGACATGCTGGGAGCTGTAGTTTTAAAACAGCTGGAGGCAACACTGCTCTAACACAGTTATTTACAAACATTGCAGCTTCAGTTGTTACTAAACTACAACTCCCAGCATGCTGAAATAGTCAAAGCTTTCTCGGACTCCTGAATGACAAAGAAGTTGATCAGACTTTCAGGAGTCTGTGAAAGATGAATGACACACATAGTGACAGCTATGCTGATTAGCATCCAGCTTTACTAGAAGATAAAACAGATAGAACATGTATACATAAAAATGCTGTACTTTTATCTAAAAAATCCTTGCACTAATTTTATAAAGATCTATTCTTATATTTATACATTTTATCCTGTTATTAATTCACCATAATGTCTTCTGATTACTGCAGGCAAGCTCCAAGTATCTTCCTCTGACACATGACACAGCATAAAACCAGAGAGGAAAGAGTTACAGAGTAGAGAGTACTGATTGGCTGACTGCCCAGGCTTGCTCCTGTGAGGGAGACAGACTGACACGCCCCCTCCAGCCTGCACAATGAAAAAGTAACTCACCAGCAGATAAATGCTTATATCTCTGGATATATAGGTCCAAGACATATAAAAATGATGTGCCCATGATCAGGATTGGTTCCTGAGTAACATATCACTTTTTTTCTTTTTTTTTTGCACTATGACAGGTACGCTTTAAATCTTGATATGCTGCTTCTGTCAAGACTTTCTGAATTCACAGACTTAGAATAAAAAAATCTGCACTGTGGTTGCTCATGGCCTGTGATGGTATTAAAAAGACTAACACCATTTAAGTAAATGGTGACCTATAAAATACAGATAAACTAGTGCATGATACGAGCTCTCACTGTACAGCTACCTGATTCAGAGTTTAAAGGGCAGTATTCTGTGCCTGGTATCTTAAAAGGACAGTCTGGGGGTTGGACTGTTGGTGGGCCAAATCTTGTCAGCCAATCGTCTAGAGTGGATTTGATCATTCTCCTTCCCCACAGTGATCTTACAAAGTGTCCTTTTTAACTAGATGCTAGCTAGTCACATGTAAAGCCTCCTAACCCCTAGTTCTGAGAGCATTATAAAAAGAGCTCTACCATTAGTCTATACTTTTGTTGGCAGATTTTTCGTTTGGCTGATCATTACCTTATAATACACATTGCAACCTTGCAGTTCTAAAGAATACATGCAGTCAATTCCATTAATATAAGCTGTATATTCATCTCATCTGTGTATGGGGGTTGGCTTTATTATGTTTAAAAAAAACAGACTGAATAGTACTTAAAGGGGTACTCTGGTGCCAGAAAGTTAAACAGATTAGTAAATTACTTCCATTAATAAATCTTAATCCTTCAAGTACTTATTAGCTGCTGAATACTACAGGGGAAATGGTTTTCCTTTTGGAACACAGAACTGTCTGCTGACATCATGACCACAGTGCTCTCTGCTGACATCTCTGTACATTTTAGGAACTGTCCATATGTTTGCTATGGGGATTTTCTCCTACTCTGGACAGTTCTTAAAATGGACAGAGATCGTCAGAGAGCACTGTGGTCATGATGTCAGCAGAGAGCTCTGTGTTCCAAAAAGAAAACCATTTCCTCTGTAGTATTCAGCAGCTAATAAGTACTTGAAGGATTAAGATTTTTTAATAGAAGTGATTTACAAATCTGTTTAACTTTCTGGCACCAGTTGATTTAAAAAAAAAAAAAGTTTTCCACGGGAGTACCCCTTTAACTAAACTGTTTAGTTTGTATAACCAATTTAAGGGGAACCTGCCACATTGATCATTCAGTTTAGCATGTTAGAGAGCAGAGCGAATTGATATTTTCTCATTCAGTAAAATCCCTGCTAATTCTGGGTTTACAAGTTAGTTGTCCATTGGTGGTTATACTTAGTGACTGACAGCTATCTATATGCATTCCACTACTGATTTTATTCCCATAATACCATATATCAATCTTCTCAGCTCCTGCTGCCCACACTTTGGAGTGCATGATCAATGTGACAGGTTCCCTTTAAATCCATTCTCCTGTTTTCCAGTTTGTTGATCAGGTTGGTATGCTATGCTGATTTGTGGTCTATAATGTGCAGGATCAGAGCGGGTAAGTGGTAAGGAGAGGGGACATGCTTGACAAGGAGTAGGCTCTTGTCAACACTTTGTTTAATTGAAGCCAATAGATTATAAATAATGCAACTTTCATTTGTTTTGTATAGTAAAAAGAAAGGTCCAAGCATAAAAAGGATGTTTTTATCCTAATTTTTTATTATACAGATGTACATAAAAAGAAGTGCATTATTGTGTTCATACAGACAATAGAAACAACAGCGGTAAAAGAGATTTTACTGCTACATACCCTGTGGCATTCCCTGATTTAAAGTGTTAAAAGAAATAGCCGGGGAAAAAAAGTCTCCTTAAAGCAAGCTCAGTTGTTACCCAGGAGCTCCTACCAAGCAACCTATGTTTGTGAACCTTATTATTTGATTTAGAAGTGTCCTTTACCTTTCATAGCTGCAAAGCCCCAATTCCCGACAGACAGTGGATTTTGTCTCTATTGCTCTGTCTCCCGGTTCTGCTGAAGTTTCTGCTGAAGATTTCTTCTTATTTCGAGTATAAAAAAATATCTAGTATACTGTAAATACCTTGATAGTGGTTGTTTCACCTGTGTAATGCTAAGGCTATGTTCCTTCTGCGTTTATACTACAGTATACATCAAAAATATATGTTTAGTGCAAAAAATATATTCCTATACCATACAGCATCATTTGTTTTTGTAACTTTCCTATACAGTACAAAGAAGGTATTCTGCTGTTCCCTGAATGTCTTTCAACTATTAAAGGCACAAGTAGTGATAATGGAATACAAGTTACATAGATATGGTACCAGTTGTATCAAGGAATTTCTTTAGTTTAGGGTACTGTATTACAAAAATTGCATGCGGGTAAAACCGCCACCGCAACACCTGCAACACTTTGTGGCTACTGGTCACTACATAAGACATGTTTTTGCCCGCATGCAATAATTGCAATACAATACCACCCCGTAATCTCAGAAGTTATACTTCCAAGACAAGAGCGTGTCAGAAGTAGGGTACTGAGGAGCAGGGAAAGGTAATACTTTTGCTGCTCCTGGATAATCACTTTAAGTAATCTTTATTTAAAAGGCACCCAACATGTTTAATGGGGTACTCTGTCCCTAGACATCTCATCCCCTATCCAATGGATCCACCGCTGGGGACCCCCGCGATCTCAGCTGAGACACCCCAGACATCCGGTGCACGGAGCGAAATTCGCTCCGTGCCGGATGACTGGCGATGCGGGGCGGAGGCTCGTGATGTCATGGTCACGTCTCGCTCGTGACGTCACGGCCATGCCCCCTCAATGCAAGTCTATGAGAGGGGGCGTGACAGCCGCCACGCCCCCTCCCATAGACCTGCATTGAGGGGGCGTGGCTGTGACATCACGGCATGACGTCACAAGTGGGGCGCGGCCGTGACATCACGAGCATCCGGCACTGAACCCAATGCTTTAAACGAACGCCAGGTGCAGCACGAAGATTTCGGGGGTCCCCAGGAGTACCTCTTTAAACCCAAGGTTCAGTTTACAAGTTTGATTTTTTCTATCTGAAAAAAATGTGCTACAGAATGTGAAACCTAAGGCCTACTCTTAGATTTATTCAGTGCATTCAGGGTAATCCGCATCCATATTTCCCAATGCAGTCATACAATTATGCAACCGTTATATATTTTTTTACAGTAACACGGATTCCCATTGAGAATAAAGGGATGTGGTTTTATGTAGTTTCTTATACGTAATCTGTGTCAGAATCTGTGTAAAAGAAAAATCTGCGAATGAGGCCTTTTATTATGGTATCTGTTTCAGGTCGGTGTCTGAGTGTGGCTTTGATTAAAGGGGTATTCCGGGCAAAAACATTTTATCCCCCTATCCAAAGGATAGGGGATAAGATGTCTGATCGCGGGGGGCCACTGCTGAGACCCCCTGCGATCACCCTGCAGCACCCGCATTCTATGCGGAGACTGCTTCTCTAGTTTCGGAAACCTCCGGGTTTCGGGGACTGGGGACGTGACGTCACGCCACGCCCCCTCCATTCATGTCTATGGGAGGGGGCCAGGTATAGATGTATATTAACTATGCCATAGTCCTAGAGAGTTAAATTCACTGTTGAATTTTGTCAATTTTTTTTATATACGACATACGATGGTAATCCGTTCCAAATGGACCATCGTTTGTTGAAACCATCGTATGTTGAGGGATCCGTGCAATGTAAAGTATAGGACAGTGGTCTACAACCTGCGGACCTCCAGATGTTGCAAAACTACAACACCCAGCATGCCCGGACAGTCAACGGCTGTCCGGGCATGCTGGGGGTTGTAGTTTTGCAACATCTGGAGGTCCACAGGTTGGAGGTTATACTCACGTGTCCCCGCCGCACCGGACCATCACCGCTGCCCTCGATGTCACCTTCCATCGATGTCCCCGGGGTGTCCCCGCTGCTCCGGCAAGGCCTCTGCTTCCCCGGCATCCTCGCTCTCCGTCGCCGCCATCACGTCGCTACGCACGCCGCTCCTATTGGATGACGGGGCGGTGTGCACAGCGACGTGATGACGACGATGAAGAGCGCCGTCGATGCAGGGTATCCCAAAGAGGACGCTCCGGAGCCCCGAGGACACGTAAGAGACCATCATCGGAGTACACGTGGCACCATAAACGGCTATCCGGCGGCAGCTGAAGCAGTCTGCACTGCCGGATAGCCGTTTATGCGTTGGCCCAGACATACAAAAGCATCGTATGTTGATGCTGCCTACAACATGTGATGGCCTCTGAGAGGCCATCGTATGTTGAAATGATCGTATGACGGGGTCATCGTAGGTCGGGGGGGTCACTGTATAGTTTTTGTTTAATTGTAGAGTATTGTAGAAGCTGAAAGTCAATAGATAATGAACCATATGGAAAGTGGCACTCAGGGATTCTTGTAAAGGAACAAATCCAAATGCATCCCTCTATTCTTCACTGGTGTTTTTGCAGCTGTATATGCGATTACATTACACAAGGAAAGGCCCAGATGTATGTCGCAGGCCTATTAGCCAAAGCTCAAAGCACCTTCTAAGAGTATCATAATTCTCATTGTGATGTAGTTTGGCCTCTTGGCCACTGTATCAAGCAATCATCAAACATCACGCATGTGCCTAAATGTCTCCTGAGGAACAGTCATGGGACAGAGCAGTGCCGCTCACAGTGTATGAGGAACTCTGACAGCCTACCAGGAGGGATTGTGGGATTGCTGCTGTCAGCAGTTCCAACAGTGCAAACAGTATGAAGAAGCTTCCACAGGGATTGAATTACTGAAGACTTCTGGTCTGTGTTTTTTGGTATAATTGAGAGCACAGAGGGAGCTTGATTTCTCTGTCTTATGATTTGAAGGTGAAGACAAGAGCCTGCAGGGCTCTGTCAGAGTTATGGGCATGCTCAACATAGGCTTCAAAAAATCTAATTCCCACAAAACCTTACAAGGCTGAATTGCTTACCTGAATATAAAAGATTTACTTTCACTGAATCACTTAATGTACATTTCACTTAATTACATTTTTGAAGCTTTAGAATAGTGATACAATTCTCTGTTCAGTCACCTATGGCTAGAAGTGTACAAGTGTTCTTGTTTCCGTAAAAACATGGATATTTAAAAATGTACGTATAGATTTTTTTTCAATCTATAAAATGCTTGTTTGCCAAATGATCACACACAGAGTCATTAAAATCCAATAATCGGGAATCTCAGATTTCTGGACACGACTCTGTAGTAATGGAATATTAAAGTGTTTTAGCAGAAGTTTGACAACGTATCAAGTTGTCTCCTAAACTTCTTATTCAGACTTAACGCAGATGAAACCCGGCCAAAAAACACATTATACTTAAGCTTGAGCCTTACTTTATAATGATCTAGATCCAGCTGCCATAGGAAAATATTCTATTTATATGGCATAAACCTGGAAGATGCCTGTGTTTTCATAGTCTGGTCTATAAATGTGTTATTTTTTCCTCCTATATTTTTTTCCTCATCCACTTAGTTTGCCAAGTGCATTTATTGTACATAAGATCATGTCCCAATGACAAATCTCCTACGACTACGTGTTTGTCAATCCTCCTAGCATCACCTAAATCTAACATCAATGAAAGAGAAGTCATTCTACTGACGCTTTGAAGTGTGTGGAGCATTGAGCCTGTCTGGCTGGATTGGAACCCCATTTCAAAACCCATCAAGTGCTTTAGTGTAACTTTTTCTACTGACAAAATTTTCAGGTCTCAGTGGAGGAAGCTGCTTCATAGTTTCTTTACTGTCTTGGCTTATGAGGACAGAGCTTATTTCTAAGTAGTATTAAAAAGCCGAGAGAAGTCGGAGTTTGTCCATTGTGCTTTATATTCCAGCTGCTACGGCAACAGAATTTGAAAATGTATAACAGACAAATGAAAATTACACAATCATAAGTCATTATTATTATATCTACTTTATTAAATGTCTTTATAATGTATAAATCACATATATGTATATACAGTGACCCCCCGACCTACGATGGCCCCGACATACGATCATTTCAACATACGATGGCCTCTCAGAGGCCATCGCATGTTGAAGGCAGCATCAACATAAGATGCTTTTGTATATCGGGGCCATCGCATAAACGGCTATCCGGCAGCGCAGACTGCTTCAGCAACTGCCGTATAGCAGTTTACGGTGCCCCGTGTGGTCACTTTCCTGTCCTCGGGGCTCCGGCGCGTCCTCTTCGGGATCCTCTGCATCGTCGGCGCTCTTCATCGTCGTCATATATAAATATACTGGGAAGCACAGGATCTTTGTGCAAGATGTAGAAGTGGGACCATGTCTATTTATCTCCATTGATGTTTTTTTTCTATCAGTATGTGTTCCGTCTTCTTCATAAGTTGGCTTGTTTATGTTTCTGACCGTGTTCAGAAGATAAGGTACAACAGCCATGTTAAAGAAGATGTTCAGCGGAAAAAAAATGTATCCCCTATCCGCAGGATATGGGATAAGTGACTGATCAAGGGGGGGTTTGACCACTGAGACCCCCCGTGATCTCCCGTAAGGGGCTCTGGTTTGCTAATGCACGTTTTGTACCCAGCACCTCAGCTGGTCAAAAAATGCTCCCTCCATTCATCTTTATGGGACACACGGACGCTTTATCTTCACCTCTCCCATAGACATGAATGGAGGGAGTGTGTTTTTGGACCAGCTGTGGTGCTGGGTGCGAAACATAATTTCCTTGAGCAGAGTCGGGGCTTCGTTCTGGGGGGTCTGACAGCTTATCAGATACTGAATAAGGGATACATTTTTTTTTTTTTTTTTTTTTTGATGGCCATCTACTTTAAGCCCGTGTGGAGCTTTTAGTTTGTCACAAAGTCACATAGGCTTAATAAAACACTGTGGTTCCACCAGTTTTTATGCAAACCATAGTATTTTATGTTATAAACCTATCTTCACTAGTGACATCTAGTATTTATTTTATAGTCTTTGTTGTGTATCGTGAGGACAGCAGTAAATAGGTATACATGTATGAATATTGACTTTCTGTTTTCACTGAACAATGCTGTTATAAAGGGCAATGAAAGTTCATATTATGCTCCGTGTATAGAATTAATAATTGCTGCCATAGACAGTCTGCAGTGTCAGTAACTTTCTATCACACGGATCCCTAGGCCCACTTCATAAGGTAGCATAGTGTTTAGGCTGACTTCTCTGTAATTGCACTTTGTTTTGGTGTGTGTGTCTTTTAATCTTACCTTAAGAAAAGGCAGCAAAAAATAAAATAGTCATGGGCTGTGAGGGTGGAGTATTAAGCCTTGTGAAATCAGACTAGAAATAGCTGCAATCTGTAAGGAGAACAGTAAGCAGTCTCTTTAGATGACAGCTTTTCTTGCCTTTAATTATTTGTTTATACTGTGCAGTCACTTATCTTGTAGCACTTCTCAAAGATGGAACTTTTTTTTTGGGAAAGTTTTTGTGTGACACTTATTGTTCTTGAGAACAGTCTTTGAGAAGATTTTGACAAACGCATCTATTAATTATAAAGGAGAGATGTATACAGTCAAATAATTTGGTAGCATTGTATTATATCTGTACATTGACTTTGTGATATAGCTGTCTGTGACATAAAGAGGAATCTGTAAAAGGTGGGGGGGTTCGCAAGCAAGAACCTGGAAGCCAGCTCGCACATTTTAAATGGGCACATTCAGCGACCATTAAAGGGGTACTCCACTGGCCACATTAAGTTACGAGCGCGGTTTTCACACTACGGGGGTCAGCCAGGCGCCCTCCCATGGACTTGCATTGAGGGGACGTGGACATGACATCACGAGGGGCGTGGCCGAACCCAGCAGCACAAAAACAACGTTTGGAACACTTAGTTCAGAACACTGGCCAGTGGAGTACCCCTTTAACCCCTTAAGGACGCAGGACGTACTCAAACGTCCCCTTTTCCGAGTCCTTAAGGACTCAGGACGTTTGAGTACGTCCTGTCAAATCCCGGCCCCCCGCCGCTAGCCGGAGGGGAGCCGGTGCCCGATGCCTGCTGAAATCGTTCAGCAGGCATCGGGGCATATCGCCCAGGGGGGTCATTATGCCCCCCCATGTCGGCGATGGCCGCAGATCGCTGGACAATTCAGTCCAGCGATCTGCGGCAGATTCCGGGTCAATCGGGTCTCCAGTGACCCGGTGACCCGGAATTACAGGCTGTTCGGGGCCGTCTCCGACGGCCCCGAACAGCCAGAGCCTGCAGGGGTGAGGTGGCACTGGTGCCACCTCACGATCGCCCTGATTCGTCGGCCGGATTACCGGCCGACCAATCAGGGCGCCTGCTGCGGGTGTCACTCCCGCAACCCGCTCTGCCCCTCTTCCGGAGGACGTGAGCGGGTGCGGGACGTGCACCCCGGGTGCTGGGGACCCCGATCCCCGGCGTCAATCTTGGGATCGGGGCCCCAGGAGCGACGGCCGCGGCGGAGACGACGAGGGACTGACCTGTGCGGCGAGGATCGTTGGAGGTGAGTGACAGCCTCCTGCTGTTGCTTAGCAACAGCTCCCAGCATGCAAAAAGGGCATGCTGGGAGCTGTAGTTATGCAACAGCAGGAGGCAGACCACCACAACTCCCAGCATGCCCTTATGGGCATGCTGGAACTTGTAGTTTTGCAACAGCTGGAGGCACATTTTTTCTATGGAAAAGTGTACCTTCAGCTGTTGTGTAACTACAACTCCCAGCTTGCACCAACAGCTAAAGTGCATGCTGGGAGTTGTAGTAGTGCATCTGCTGGTTGCATAACTACAACTCCCAGCATGCCCGTTGACTGTCGGTGACTGCTGGGAGTTGTAGTTTTGCAACAGCTGAAGGCACACTGAGTTATGTAGCAAACCAGTGTGTCTCCAGCTGTTGCATAACTACAGTCCCCAGCATCCCCAGCCAAAGTAGTATGCCTCCAGCTGTTGCATAACTACAAGACCCAGCATGCCCTTCCGCTGTCCGTACATGCTGGGGGTTGTAGCTTTTGCAACAGCTGAAGGCACACTGGTTGCAAAACACTGAGTTTTTTACCAAACTCTGTGTTTCACAACCAGTGTGCCTCCAGCTGTTGCAAAACTACAACTCCCAGCATGCACTGATAGACCGTACATGCTGGGAGTTGTAGTTTTGCAACAGCTGGACGTTCCCCCCCCAATGTGAACGTACAGGGTACACTCACATGGACGGAGGATTACAGTAAGTATCCGGCTGCAAGTTTGAGCTGCGGCTCAAACTGCCAGCGTGAAACTACTGTGGACCCACGCCCATGTGACTGTACCCTAAAAACACTACACTACACTAACACACAATAAAATAAAAAGTAAAAATCACTACAAATACACATACCCCTACACAGCCCCCCTCCCCAATAAAAATGAAAAACGTCTGGTACGCCACTGTTTCCAAAACGGAGCCTCCAGCTGTTGCAAAACAACTACTCCCAGTATTGCCAGATAGCCACTGACTGTCCGGGCATGCTGGGAGTTTTACAACAGCTGGAGGCACCCTGTTTGGGAATCACTGGCGTAGAATACCCCTATGTCCACCCCTATGCAAGTCCCTAATTTAGGCCTCAAATGCGCATGGCGCTCTCACTTTGGAGCCCTTTCGTATTTCAAGGCAACAGTTTAGGGCCACATATGGGGTATCGCCGTACTCGGGAGAAATTGTGTTACAAATTTTGGGGGGTATTTTCTGCTTTTACCCTTTTATAAAATGTAAAATTTTTGGGAAAAGAGGCATTTTAGGTAAAAAAAAAATTATTTTTTTTACATATGCAAAAGTCGTGAAACACCTGTGGGGTATTAAGGTTCACTTAACCCCTTGTTACGTTCCTCGAGGGGTCTAGTTTCCAAAATGGTATGCCATGTTTTTTTTTTTTTGCTGTTCTGGCACCATAGGGGCTTCCTAAATGCGGCATGCCCCCAGAGCAAAATTTGCTTTCAAAAAGCCAAATGTGACTCCTTCTCTTCTGAGACCTGTAGTGCGCCAGCAGAGCACTTTTCACCCCCATATGGGGTGTTTTCTGAATAGGGAGAAATTGGGCTTCAAATTTTGGGGGGTATTTTCTGCTTTAACCCTTTGTAAAAAAGTAAATTTTTTGGGAAACCAAGCATTTTAGGTAAAATTTTTTTTTTTTTTTTTACATATGCAAAAGTTGCGAAACCCCTGTGGGGTATTAAGGTTCACTTTACCCCTTGTTACGTTCCCCAAGGGGTCTAGTTTCCAAAATGGTATGCCATGTGGGGTTTTTTGCTGTCCTGGCACCATAGGGGCTTCCTAAATGCGGCATGCCCCCAGAGCAAAATTTCCTTCAAAAAAGCCAAATGTGACTCCTTCTCTTCTGAGACCTGTAGTGCGCCAGCAGAGCACTTTTCACCCCCATATGGGGTGTTTTCTGAATCGGGAGAAATTGGGCTTCAAATTTTGGGGGGTATTTTCTGCTATTACCCTTTTTAAAAATGTAAAACTTTTGGGAAACCAAGCATTTTAGGGAATTTTTTTTTTTTTTTTTTTTTTTACGTATGCAAAAGTTGTGAATCACCTGTGGGGTATTAAGGTTTACTTTACCCCTTGTTATGTTCCCCGAGGGGTCTAGTTTCCAAAATGGTATGCCATGTGTTTTTTTTTGCTGTTCTGGCACCATAGGGGCTTCCTAAATGTGACATGCCCCCCAAAAACCATTTGTCGCTCCTTCCCTTCTGAGCCCTCTACTGCGCCCGCCGAACACTTTACATAGACATATGAGGTATGTCCTTACTCGAGAGAAATTGGGTTTCAAATACAAGTAAAAATGTTCTCCTTTTTACCCCTTGCAAAAATTCAAAAATTGGGTCTACAAAAACATGCGAGTGTAAAAAATGAAGATTGTGAATTTTCTCCTTCACTTTGCTGCTATTCCTGTGAAACACCTAAAGGGTTAAAACACTGACTGAATGTCATTTTGAATACTTTGGGGGGTGCAGTTTTTATAATGGGGTCATTTATGGGGTATTTCTAATATGAAGACCCTTCAAATCCACTTCAAACCTGAACTGGTCCCTGAAAAAAAGCGAGTTTCAAAATTTTGTGAAAAATTGGAAAATTGCTGCGGAACTTTGAAGCCCTCTGGTGTCTTCCAAAAGTAAACACTTGTCAATTTTATGATGCAAACATAAAGTAGACATATTGTATATGTGAATAAAAAAAAAAAATATTTTGAATATCCATTTTCCTTACAAGCAGAGAGCTTCAAAGTTAGAAAAATGCAAAATTTTCAAATTTTTCATCAAATTTTGGGATTTTTCACCAAGAAAGGATGCAAGTTACCACAAAATTTTACCACTAAGTTAAAGTAGAATATGTCACGAAAAAACAGTCTCGGAATCAGATTGATAACTAAAAGCATTCCAGAGTTATAAATGTTTAAAGTGACAGTGGTCAGAATTGCAAAAAATGTCCTTAAGGTGAAAGAGGGCTCAGTCCTTAAGGGGTTAAACACTGACAGTCACAATAAATATAACTACAGTTCACAGAACAGTATATCCACATTGCCAAATTACAAAGCCGATCACAGTGCACATAAGACAGTATAGCTCAGCCTCCATGCTCCCCTGCCTCTCCAGGCCCACGAGTTGCTGGTTAATGCCAACCAAAAAAACAGGCCACTTGCATATAACCTCCACATCCTGTACTGAAAGGCACTGGAGATAAGGTCTGTCTGACAGTATTGATCTAGATGACCTTCTCTGGACAGCGGAAAGATGCAGGCGGTCTGAGACTTTCTCACTAAACTCAGGACTCTGTCATGGCAGAGGAGTTTGACTTAGCAACCTTCCATTCTTTCTTCCATAGTACTACACTGCTCAAAAAAAAAATAAAGGTAACACTTAAACAACACAATGTAACTCCAAGTCAATCACACTTCTGTGAAATCACACTGTCCACTCAGGAAGCAACACTGATTGACAATCAATTTAACATGCTGTTGTGCAAATGGAACAGACAACAGGTGGAAATTATAGGCAATTAGTAAGACACACCCAATAAAGGAGTGGTTCTGCAGGTGGTGACCACAGACCACTTCTCAGTACCTATGCTTCCTGGCTGATGTTTTTGAATGCTGGTGGTGCTTTCACTCTAGTGGTAGCATGAGACAGAGTCTACAACCCACACAAGTGGCTCAGGTAGTGCAGCTCATCCAGGATGGCACATCAATGCGAGCTGTGGCAAGAAGGTTTGCTGTGTCTGTCAGCGTAGTGTCCAGAGCATGTAGGCGCTACCAGGAGACAGGCCAGTACATCAGGAGACGTGTAGGAGGCTGTAGGACGGAAAAAACCCAGAAGCAGGACTCCTACCTCCACCTTTGTGCAAGGAGGAGCAGGAGGAGCACTGCCAGAGCCCTGCAAAATGACCTCCAGCAGGCCACAAATGTGTCCACTCCAACGGTCAGAAACAGACTCCATGAGGGTGGTATGAGGGCCCGACGTCCACAGGTGGGGGGGGGTTGTGCTTACAGCCCAACATCGTGCAGGACGTCTGGCATTTGCCAGATAACACCAAGATTGGCAAATTCTCCATTGGCACCCTGTGCTCTTCACAGATGAAATCAGGTTCACACTGAGCACATGTGACAGAAGTGAAAGAGCCTGAAGACGTCGTGGAGAACGTTTTGCTGCCTGCAACATCCTCCAGCATGACCGGTGGGTCAGTAATGGTTTGGGGTGGCATTTCTTTGGGGGGCCGCACAGCCCTCCATGTGCTTGTAAGAGGTAGCCTGACTGCCATTAGGTACCGAGATGAGATCCTCAGACCCCTTGTGAGACCATATGCTTGTTCGGTTGGCCCTGGGTTCCTCCTAATATAAGACAATGCTAGACCTCATGTGGCTGGAGTGTCAGCAGTTCCTGCAAGAGGAAGGCATTGATGCTATGGACTGGTCCTCCAGTTCCCCAGACCTGAATCCGATTGAGCACATCTGGGACATCATGTCTCGCTCCATCCACCAATGCCACGTTTCACCACAGACTGTCCAGGAGTTGGCGGATGCTTTAGTCCAGGTCTTGGAGGATATCTCTCAGGAGACCATCTGCCACCTCATCAGGAGCATGCCCAGGCATCGTAGGGAGGTCATACAGGCACATGGAGGCCACACACACACTACTGAGCCTCATTTTGACTTGTTTTAAGGACATTACATCAAAGTTGGATCAGCCTGTAGTGTGGTTTTCCACTTTGATTTTGAGTGTGACTCCATATCCAGACCTCCATGGGTTGATAAATTTGATTTCCATTGATCATTTTTGTGTGATTTTGTTGTCAGCACATTCAACTATGTAAAGACGAAAGTATTTCATACGATTAGTTCATTCATTCAGATCTAGGATGTGTTATCTTAGTGTTCCCTTTATGTTTTTTGAGCAGTATATATAAAGATGCATAGATACTTTTAAAGACCATCGTTGAACAGGCTGCCAAGCATGCCAGTATCTTCATGTACATTTTACTCTTCAGTTAAATACGGTATATACGATGAGGAAAGCTCCAGCTATTGCTGTTGTGCCCATAAAGGGCATTCTTGTATAGATTGATCCCATCCTTCCTCATGGAAGATTTATACCCTGGGATGAAATGGAAATGGCCATTATGCACTATTTGCACCTTTTTCACTCCACTTTTCTAACTTTCACTTATTCAAATATCTAATGTGCCAGATTTCATATTGTTCTTTTATGTATGAGGAATTTGGGGCATTGCACTTGTTTGCCTTGTGGATTTATATGCCACCCATTGGGAGGAGTGAGATTGTACAACTTGTGAGCTTTTTGTTGGCTCAAATTGTGCCAGAAATATAGCACATTTTCTACTGTAAATATATATTTTTGTGTTAAGGAAAGTGTGTTTTTTAGGGTACGTTCACACGTACAGGATCCTGTGCAGGTTTTGTAACTGCAGATAAGAAGCTGTGCTCAGTCATTTAGTTTACATTGAAATCTGCAGCAGAAAATGCTGTGCATCAAATCCTGCGCATGAAATCTGCATACGTGTGAACGTACCCTAAAGGGGGTGTACAGCATTTTATAAGTAATGTGTAGACAAGTGACCACTAATACCAGTGACTGGCTCCACTGGCACATCTTAAATGTACCTGGACACTATTGCAGCAATTCTGGCAAAGGGAACCAGAGCAACGGTAAATTGAGGGGCGAATACAGCCTTTATAATGTGCCCCATTCAATGCCCATGTGTCTTTAAAAAATAAAGGCCTTAAATGGGTTATCCAGGAAAAAAAACTTTAGTTTTTATATATCAAGTGGCTCCAGAAAGTTAAACAGATTTTCTAATTACTTCTATAAAAAATTCTTAATCCTTTCAGTACTTATGAGCTTCTGAAATTGAGTTGTTCTTTTTCTAAGTACTCTCTGATGACACCTGTCTTGGGAACTGTCCAGAGTAGAAGCAAATCCCCATAGCAAACCTCTTCTACTCTGTGCAGTTCCCAAGACAAGCAGAGATGTCAGCAGAGAGCACTGTTGCCAGACAGAAAAGAACAACTCAAATTCAGCAGCTGATAATTATTGGAAGGATTAAGATTTTTTAATAGAAGTCATTTACAAATCTGTTTAACTTTCTGGAGCCAGTTGATATAAAAAAATTTTTTTTTTCCTGGAATACCCCTTTAACCTCTTTAGTCTTCCCCAGTGAAAGTAATATGTGCAAATAAGGTCTGGACAGGCTCAGTTTGTGCCCAAGGCAGCTGTTTTGCAGCTTTCCCTTCCATTCTTGTGCTATAAATTTCAGCAGGGTAGTCTTCGGATGAACATTCATATATTTGCTTGCCCCTGTTGCACCTTTCCCCACCAATTCCTAGTGTCCTTATTTCTAGATGGAAACACCCATTGGTAAATACAATTTTAAAAAAATGCAAAGGCAAAGCAAAACATTGCTTTTTTTAAAGGGGTACGCCGGTGGAAAACTTTTTTTTTTTTTTTTAATGAACTGGTGCCAGAAAGTTAAACAGATTTGTAAATTAATTCAATTAAAAAAATCTTAATCTTTACAGTACTTATTAGCTGCTGGATACTACAGAGGGAATTCTTTTCTTTTTGGATTTCTCTTATGTCACGACCACAGTGCTCTCTGCTTACCTCTGCTGTCCATTTTAAGAACTGTCCAGAGCAGGAGAAAATCCCCATAGCAAACATATGCTGCTCTGGACAGTTCGAAAAATGGACAGCAGAGGTCAGCAGAGAGCACTGTGCTCGTGACATAAGAGAAATCCAAAAAGAAAAACATTTGCTCTGTAGTATACAGCCCCTAAAATGTACTGGAAGGATTAAGATTTTTTAATAGAAGTAATTTACAAATCTTTCTAGCAACAGTTGATTTAAAAAAAAAAAAAAAGGTTTCCACTGGAGTACCCCTTTAAACCTATACACTGTGCCCCTATTTAGTGGTGCACAAGGCCTACTCTATCTACTGTGTGTAAGTGAAAATGTTTCACTTTACATGAAATAATAACTGTACTAAATAGTCAAGATAAACATGTTCTCTGATTTATCTGCAAAAGGTAGAGCAACATTGAGTCGTCCCTTCTGTTACTAGAGGAAAGAGTTAAATGTTTGTTAAACCAGTGATAGAAGAATTCCTTTTGCAGAAATGACAATGTGAAAGGTGAATTTGTTTTAATTTGCTGTAAAGGCATTTTGATATGTGGAAGGATCAAAGACAACTGAATCAAAGGAGAAAAGCGAGGCAGTGTTTTTTCACACAGTATGGCCTCTTGTGTCGATGTGAAGTCTCAGGACCTGAGTGATCAAATTTATTTGTAGTGTTGTTTGTTTAAAGATCAATATTAAATAAATTGGTCTGGAAGCTACAGCCATAAAGCAGCTGTCGAGCTAATGTGATCCCACAATGCTATTTTGTCTACTGCTTGGAACCTGGTTAGCTGCTTAGCTCTATTAAGGGGACATAAAGCACATAGAAAGGGAGTGGGAAACAAAAAAAGCCAAAAGAAAGGAGCAGTAATCAGACTCTGCTGCTGCCAGACATTGCTAGCGCAGACACCATTTGTTTTCTTCTTTTGTTGTCTGGTCTATATCATTAGTTTACTTTCCCTGTATTCCAGAAGTCTTGAATCGAAGACATTGAAGTAGCAGATAATACCTTCCATTCAGTCTATACATGTAAGTCAAACTGCGCTTTGATACCCCGCAGTAAGGGCGGGGGGCTCCCCTTTTGGATGACGCAAACCTTTTACAGTTGAACAATAGACTTTTTTTCTTCCAATAGTGGCACGACAACGAGTGGTACTTAAAGGGGTACTCTGCTGCCCCAGTGTTTGGAACATTTTGTTCCGAACACTTAGAACAGGCGGCAGGGGTCATGATGTCACAGCCACGCCCCTCGTGACATCACACCATGCCCCCCTCAATGCAAGTCTATGGGAGGGGCGTGGCAGCTGCCATTCCCCTCCCATAGACTTACATTGAGGGGGCCATGTATGATGTCACAGGGGCGTGGCTTTGACGTCACAACCTCCTGTTGCCTGCATCCAGCATTGTAAGTGAACGCCAGGTGCTGCACAAAGATCGCGGGGATCCCAGCTGCGGGACCCCAGCGTTCAGACATATTATCCTCTATCCTTTGGATAGGGGATAAGATGTCTAGGGGCAGAGTACCCCTTTAACCAGGACCCGGGTATGTGCGATACTCCCAACAGGTCCAGAAACCCAAAGTGACTATGGACATTTGCTCATCCTGCAGTGCCACTTTGGGTCTCTGCGAGGTTACATCCTGCCCCACCTAATGACTACTAAGCAAGAATTTCAACTTTCAATATACAGAGCAGCGTTTAGACCTTTTACTTTGTTATACTTTGTTCAGGAGGAAGGGATACTCAAAGTCAGGGAAACAGGGGTGTAAATAAGTACATTACTAGAGAGAACTAACCATCAGATTTCCAGGCATACCTTTTTGTCCCTATGGTTCTTTCCAGTGCTCATATAAGCCTTTTTGTTATTATGCAAATGAGGCTTAAAAGCCCAGGGGGTGTTGCCCAGCACAGCAAGTGCCCAGGTATGTCCAGCCCATGTACTGTTATCTAGTGGCTATCAGTCAAATTGAGTAGGAGGATGTAAACAGACAAATGAGGTAGTAATAAAGAGGACATAGGCTGGAATTACCTGGGCTCTTGCAATGCTGGTAAAAAATCCAATTTTTGCCCTGTGATCTGTAGTTTTTATTGGTACCTTTTTTGTTTTCATGGGACTTTTATATTGCTTTTTATTTAAAAAAATTCTGATTATATGATATAATTAAAAATCTTTGGTGTTTGTTTGGTATGTTTACGCTGTTTAATGTGCGGGATCATGAACCTTATATTATAATAGCTTGGAAAATTATGTACATGGCGATACCAAATATGTTATTTTTTTATTTGTAAAATGGGAAAATAAGGGTGATTTGACTTTTTATTACGGAAGTTTTTTTTTGTAATAAAGTTACAATTTTTTTGTTTATATTTTACACTTTTTAAGTCCCCATAAGGGACATTAGATCATTAAATTGCATTCATTGTATCATGCCATGCCTATGGCATAGCATTACACAATGAGATTGGGGATCCACTTATATAGCTTGGCTTAGCCAGGTTACATCATTGGATTGGAGGCAGGTAAAGGGACCCTCCTCCACCATTTTAGCTTACCGAATCCCCAAGATCACATCAGAGAGGATCGGTGAGCTCCACTGAGCTACCGGCAACTTTCATTTTCACTTAAAACAACGTGATCGGCATTGATGGTAGCCGATTCTCACTGCTCTGAAGTGTCCGCAACTCCTGCGCTCAATTGAAGAGGCTTAGGCATCCAGGCATACAGGTACGCCCTTGGCTCTTAAAGGGGTACTCCGCTGCTCAGCATTTGGAACAAATTGTTCCGAACACTGGAGCCGGTACCAGGAGCTCGTGACAGCTTGTGATGTCATGGCCTCACCCCCTCATGCTGTCACGCCCCACCCCCTCAATGCAAATCTATGGGAGGGGGCATCACGCCGTTCGGAATAGTTTGTTCCAAACACTGAGCAGCTGAGTACCCCTTCAAGTACCAGGATGATGTCCTAAATGGGTTAATGCAAATTGCACAGTTTTTTATTTGTTTGTTTGTTTGTCTTTGCAGTTTGGCATAACACCCTAAAGGACCTGGCCTTTTGATATGCCCCTCTTGAAGACAACGCACTGTAATGACAGATTGAGTTTTAAGTCTACGCTATTCTTATATCGGAGCATTATTATATTTTCTTGACCAAACAATGCATCCTACTTCTTTACTGCTTATTTCTATTATAGAGTCATTTCGGTTTCTGCCTTATAGTATTTGATGTTTCTTAACTTTACTCTGAATCTACCATTACTTCTCTTAACACAAGTCCATTGAGATCATCCATTACTCTCCCTCCCCGTGGTTCCATATTCTTAATTTCTTCACTTGTGTAGAACTTGGAACAAAGCGGTCAACAGCTGGTTGCAAATAGATGGCTCTTATGTTTCCATAGCAGCCCTGTTTTTACAGGTGTTCACTCAGGAGGGAAATAATGTTCCCATGACTGTTGAAGCCATCTTAACTTATACAATGATCCATACAGGTACAAGCTCTAATTTGGCACCTCTTTAAATTCCATTTAACATTATGATGACTAAAATGGATTTTCACTATGTGTCTTTCTAGCATTAAATACTGGATTGTAGAAATGCACTTTAACCTTTGTTTTCCTTGATGATCCACTAGGTTTAATATAAAAAAAAAAAATCTGAATGAAACTTACAGTACGATTTCATACATTAATTTTGGCCTTAAATTAAGGACCAGGGTTTTTTTTCGTTTTTGCACTTTCGTTTTTTCCTCCTTAACTTTTAAAAATCATAACCCTTTCAATTTTGCACCTAAAAATCCATATTATGGCTTATTTTTTGCGCCACCAATTCTACTGTGCAGTGACATCAGTCATTTTACCCAAAAATCTACGGCGAAATGAAAAAAAAATTGGAAAAAAACGCCATTTTGTAACTTTTGGGGGCTTCCGTTTCTACGTAATAAATTTTTCGGTAAAAATGACACCTTATCTTTATTCTGTAGGTCCATACAATTAAAATGATACCCTACTTCTATAGGTTTGATTTTGTCGTACTTCTGAAAAAAATCATAACTACATGCAGGAAAATGTATACGTTTAAAATTGTCATCTTCTGACCCCTATAACTTTTATATTTTACCGCGTATGGGTCGGGATGAGGGCTAATTTTTTGCACCGTGATTTGAAGTTTTTAGCAGTACCATTTTTGTATTGATCACTTGTTGATCACTTTTTATTCATTTTTTCATGATATAAATAGTGACCAAAAATACACTATTTTGGACTTTGGCATTTTTTTGCGCGCACGCCATTGACCGTCCAGTTTAAATAACGAAACATTTTTATAACTCGGACATTTCCGCACTCGGCGATACCATATATGTTTATTTTTATTTACACTGTTTTATTTTGTTACTAGGAAATGCCGGGTGATTTAAACTTTTAATTCAGAAGGGAATACCTGAAAGGGTTAACTTTTTGTTTTACACTTTTTTTTGCGAGCTCATAGCTCCTATAGGGACCTATGAGCTTACAATGGCTGATTGCATACACAGATTGTTGCCTTGCCGTTGCATAGCAACAAGCTGTGTAATCGGTGGTTGATTGCTCCAGCCTGTAACTCAGGCATGGAGCAATCAATCAGAGCCGAGACGCCGACAGAAGAAGGTAGGGACCTTCTTCTCTCCGGGTAGCTGATCGGGGCATCGCAATTTTATCGCGATGACCCCGATCAGCCCGACTGCGCAGCCGGGAAACATTTACTTTCACTTTCAATGCGCGCTCAGCTTTGAGCGCCGCATCGGAAGGGTTAATAGCGCGTGGCCGAACCATCGCGGCCTCGCGCTATTAGCCGCGGGTCCCGGCTGTGAATAGGCACCGGGACCATCCCGCTATGAGGACCCCGCGTTATAGACAGGGACCGGACTTAGGACGTACTCATACATCCTAAGTCCTTAAGGGGTTAATTAACAATATATTTTTATAATTCGGACATTTCCACATACCACATATGTTTATTTTTATTTACACTGTTTTTTTTTTTATGGGAAAAGGGGGGTGATTCAAACTTTTAATAGGGGAGGTGTTAAATGATCTTTATTCACTTTTTTTTTCCACTTTTTTTTGTGCAGTGTTGTAGCTCCCATAGGGACCTATAACACTGCACACACTGATCTTTTACATTGATCACTGGTTTCTCATAGGAAACCAGTGATCGATGATTCTGCCGCTTGACTGCTCATGCCTGGATCTCAGGCACTGAGCAGTCATTCGGCGATCGGACACCAGGAGGCAAGGTAGGAGACCCTCCTCGTGTCTAACAGCTGTTCGGGATGCCGCAATTTCGGCCCGGCGATCCCGAACAGCTCCCTGAGCGGCACCGCGATTACTGCCGCGCGCTATTAGCCACGGGTCCTGGCCGTTGTTAGAGGCCGGGCCCGACCCGCTATGACCCGCGATATAGAAAGGGAAAGGACTCAGGACGTACCAGTACGTCCTTGGTCCTTAAAGGGGTACTCCAGTGGAAATTTCCTTTTTTTTAATGAACTGGTGTCAGAAAGTTAAACAGATTTGTAATTTACTTCTATTTAAAAATCTTAACCCTTCCAGTTCTTATCAGCCGCTGTATGCTCCACAGGAAGTTCTTTTCTTTTTGAATTTCTTTTCTGTCTGACCACAGTGCTCTGTGCTGACACCTATGTTCATATCAGGAACTGTCCCGAGTAGGAGAGGTTTGCTATGGGGATTTGTTTGTACTCTGGACAGTTACTGATATGGACAGGGGTGTCAGCAGAGACAGAAAATATATTCAAAAAGAAAAGAACTTCCTGTGGAGCATACAGCAGCTGATAAGTACTGGAAGGATTAAGATTTTTAAATAGGAGTAATTTACAAATCTGTTTAACTTTCTGGCACCAGTTGATTTAAAAAAAAAAACTGTTTTGTTTTTTCCTCCAGCCCTTCATAACGCTTTCAATTTTACACCTAAAAACCTATATAAGGACTTGGTTTTTTGCCTCACCAATTGTACTTAGTAATGACATCAATCATTTCATTACAAAATCTACAGCGAAGGCTCATGAAGGCTCATTTTTTGTGCTGTGATCTGTAATGTTTATCGGTACCATTTGTTTTGATGGGACTTTTTGATCACTTTTTATTCATTTTTTAAAGTATATAAAGTGACCAAAAATGCACAATTTTGGACTTTGCATTTTTTTTACGTGTACGCCATCGACCATGCGGTTTAACTAACCTCTGCTGCACCCCCCCCTGCAGCAGGCCCAGCACAGAAGCAGAAGACTGCTGTTTAAACAGTGGTTTTCTGCTTCTGTACATCTGCCAGCCACATTATTCGCCCCCTTCCTTCCCTGATCTCCACGTGCTTAGTTTATTCTCCCTGTGCCAAATCATCCCCCCTTTATTACCCCCGTGTCACATAATTTCCTCTTGATCCCCCTCCCTGTGCTATTTCCTTCTCCCCTTATTACCGTCTCAAATTCCTCACCCCCACTTTACCACCCCCTGTGCCATTCCCCTTCCCCGTCCCATTTCATTCCCCCTTTATTCCCTTGTGCCATTTTATAAAGAGGGGGTGATGAATTTGCACAGAGGGTAATAAATGGGGAAAAAAATGGCACAGGCGGGGATCAAGGGGAAATGATGTCGTACAAGGGGTAATGGTGATCGAAACGCGTCACCATTGTCTTGTTCCTGTGAGTTTGCTGTGCCGAATAAATCTGTTGCATACGAGCTGCCGCGCTGGGCATTCTTCTTCTTCCACAAGTTGTCTTGTCACGTTTTCTGTCTGTCTGTATAAATACCTTAAAACGTATTACTGTTTTTCTTTCTATGTCCACCTCTAGTGAATAGGAAAGTTTCTAATGAACAAATAGTTTATAATGGAGCGCAGGTAACCTTGCTCCTCTTTACATCTTTGTTTCACCTAATAGAGTTGTAAGGCTTTAAGCCGAACTGTATGCTGATTGTACCAAATTATTACTCCAAGATAGATTCATCAAATCTCCCTGCTGTACCAGACAGGGCTTACTAATGAAGTTCCCTATCAAAAAAGAGAAGCCTAATTTTGATTTGGCTTAGGTAATGAACTTCTTTTTCCTGGTGTGATTATCTGCATGGGGTGGCTAAAAGAGTAGCAAGAGACAGCGAGCGCTCACAGAAGCATTATGCAAAATGTCTCTAGTCTCTTTTTTGCTGGGATATATTAAATTTTCAATGTAGTCTATGTAATATAAAATTATGATAATGACTTTTGGCCCACTGTGAAGGCAGCTTGCTGGTCCTGAGCATGTGTGTCTGGCTTGAGCACTAGGATACACTGTGGGAGTTTCCTTTTCTATTAAGAAACCTCTAGATACCTAATGATGAATTTTCTTTCACCAAATGTTCTTCTTTTGTCTAAAATACAAGCATTTTCTAAATTGCTTTTGAGAAAAACAAGAGAGGCAAAGAGGTCTGTGGTGCTAACAAGGGATATTCAAGCAAATCAAGGGATTCATTTGCATCATTCTTGTAATTATAAGCTAACAAAAATGCGGTTCCATAGTATCGCAGAAATATTTACCATGTTATTGATATAAATTATTGAGCTGCATTTGTTAAGGCAAACGTGGGACAATTTGCTCATAAAATTTCAGGTTGTGTAGTATGAAAGATGACAGCTGGATTTATTGTGGATAATAATTTGTAACAACCTTAAGTATCTACAGTCTCCTTGGTTATTGCAAAACCTTCCCCTTTTTTGCTGTTTGTTACATACTCTAGAGAGCGAGTCGAGCATTGCTGAAAGTTCATTCCTTTTTAGCTGTAAGAAATCAGTCTCCGTAAACAACAATACAAAAAAATGTTAAAAAAATCTAACCGGAATCTATGTAATAACTCTGTAATAGATAAGACTGCGTGTTTTTTTATTGTTTTTGTTTTTTGCTCTAATGTGCATTGAAATTAAATGAGTCACTCTCTCTGGTTTATCTTGTCAGAAACATATATGCATTGTTATAAAGTATTTACAACTAGGTGAATCCATCGACCCAAAGCAGTAAGGATTTTTAATCTAAACAGATGTAAATAAAATTTGAGGCATTTATCAAGCCAGGACCATTTGTCACATGCCAAGCGGCACTTCTCAAACATGGAAATGAGATTACAGCATTAGACATATTGATATGTTTTGTATGTTCTTTTAAATGGGCGCTGTCAGATACATAAACTTTTGATATGTTTTAAAGCATATATAACCAATAGGTTTTGCAGTTGCTTTCATTAGAACATTTTCAGTATTTCATACTGAAAAAGCCAATCAAACAACTGCCCCCCCTGCCTGCTTGGACACATACTAGTCCTGCTGTGTCCATGCGTCATCACCTATGTCATGGACACACTTCCTTGATTGACAGCTGTGAGCGCAGGGCTCAAAGCTGGAGGAAAAATCCTCCCACTGTCATCTTGTGTCCCGCTACTGTCAGTGAGGACAAGCTGGGAGTTGTAGTTTTGCTAATGAAAGGGGAGATGTGAGCAGACAGCATACTGAGGGAGGGGGCGGAGACCTGCACAGTGAGGCCACGCCCCCTCCCTTTGAGAGGAATTCAGACTAGTGAGCTAAATTAAAAGTGTAATAAAAAATAAATAAATATGCTAGACACATAAAAATTAGACGTACATGGTCAGGATTAGGTACTGAGTGATTTATTTTAAAAAAAAGTTTTTTGTTGGATCTGACGGGTACAATTGTCCCACAGATTCTTTTTTTAATCATAGAAAAAACACTGTGTGTAGAAATTTTGTTATATACTTATGGCTCCCCTGGTGTTTTTTTACTACCGCTCTGAAAATTCACCTAATACGTCCAGTGCTGATGAGAAGAAGCCAGTTCTGGTGCTCTGCTTTTTGGCTGACCTGCACATCACTTCTCAGGCCTTGTACTTTCTATAACATGTATGATTGTGTAGCAAGTATGTATGTGTAGCAATATTGTGCCAACAATCTTTCTTGCTTAACAGGGCTCCCATTGAAGTCAGTGGCCATCTATTACATGTATTGATCTCTACTTAGTGATTTCTTATTCATTGCTCGGATCAACCCATCCCTGAATGAAGTAATAGAAAACAAGGGCATTCCGTTTTCTAGGCATTTGGTGACAGGGAGAAGTGTGGGGGGGGGGGGCATTCAGGTGGTTTAAAGGGGTACTCTGCTTCTCAGCGTTTGGAATAAACTGTTCCGAACGCTGGAGCCGGTGCTGGGAGCTTGTGATGTCATAGCCCCGCCCCCTCATTACATCATGCCCCACCCCCTCAATGCAAGTCTATGGGAGGGGCATGATGGCAGAGTACCCCTTTAATAGCCAGGACATGGGTTATCTCTGATTTTGACAAGCCAAGGTAGGAGTGGATAAATAGCATGTGTTGTCATTATCTTGAATGCTGTTTAGAATATTAGGACTATATGGGTTCTATTGAATTGAAACACAGGGATCATGGGTTCAAATCAAAAGGGTAACAATTGCATGAAGTTTTTCTGTTCTGCCTATGTTTGCATAGGATTACACTCCATTACTCAACTTTCCTTCCATACTCCAAAAGCATAATGAAAGGTTAATTTAAGGACAGGGACTGATTGATGACAATCTCTGTAGACCACAATATAGTATGTTGGCACTATATAAATAAATAATATAATAATAATAATTAAGTAGAAATGTAAACTTAGTGGTACTATAATTATAATAAACTTTTGACATGCCGAACAGACGCTAAAAGTTTTGATCGGTCAGAGTCTCAGTTCTGACACACCCTCTGACTGTGAGATATAGCTGGCAGCGCAGTTTAGTCCCCAGCTCGCCACTCAATCAGTTTCATCTTCTGTAATAAGCCGGATTGAGTGCTGTTGCGGGGAGTGAAGCATGCTGATGCTATCTAATGATCAGAGAGGGTCTCAGCAATGTAACCTCCACCGATCTAAACTTTTGACATCTCTGTGTGACATATCAAATGTTTATTGACAGGACAGTAACATTTTCATATGTAAATTTGTTATATCATATGCATGTGGTAAAGCAAAGTGGGGACATCTAAATGATACTCTCCTACTCCTCATACTTCTTATAAATTAGTTTCTTCAAGCTTTAAAGATCACTAATTGATCTACGAACATTATTATGCATGAAATATGCCAATAGGGCATGACACAGAATCTGCTTGTTAATGTATTCGGGCATCTCAATATTATTTAGGGAAATTAAGCAAATGTCAATACTTAAAACCAGTGTTAGATTCAAGGACACCTGTAATTAAAATGTAGATGGATTAAAAGAGGATTAAAACATGATAGATACAATTTTATGTTTTCTGTATAACTGTTGGTGAAGCTAAACAAACTTAAAGCTTCTAACCCCCGTGGCAAAAATTTTAATAGGGCTGCCTATTTTATGTAATTTTAATTGTATTGGTATACTCATATGGGGCACCCTAGGCCTTTTAGCATAATACAGACGCATGTTTGTGTTGATATTACACCTGGAACCCCCATGGGTCTGAAAACCTTAACTGACAGCTGCCAGTTTGGGTCATCAGTAAGTTAAAGGGGTACTCCGCTACTCAGCTTTTGGAACAAACTGTTCCAAATGCTGGAGCCAGCGCCGGGAGCTCGTGATGTCATAGCCACGCCCCCTTATTACATCACGCTCCACCCCCTCAATGCAAGTCTATGGGAGGGGTCGTGACAGCCGTCACACCCCCTCCCATAGACTTACATTGAGGGGCGGGGCTATGCCATCACGAGTTCCCCGCACCGGCTCCAGCATTCAGGACAGTTTGTTCCAAACGCTGAGCAGCGGAGTACCCCTTTAAAGACACATATGCCTCCATATTATACTAGTGTGAAAAACGGTTTTAGGCTCTAAGATCTGGGTGCGACTACAACATCTGCATACTCTATAATACCCAATAGGTAAATTACTATGAAAGCCATTAATCAAAAATTGTCATTCAGGAATTAGATACAATGGGGGACTTTGATCATTTTTCATTTATATGATCGATGAAAAAAAAAATGAAACAAGTAAATGAGATTGAGAAACACTGGTCATTTGATCAAACAGCAACTAAAGCTTCTTCTACAACTCTGCCGAATCAGAGGTACCATGATGACTATAAAACATTACATGAACTTTAACAGTAAAATATGTAGATATTGAAGTTGGTATTACAATTACTAGGGGAAGAAGCAGGTAGGGTGCACAACACAAACTTACATTTCTTTTAAATTTAGTTTTCAAATGATAAAATATTTGAGTTAATTGGATATGATAATCTGAGGATTCATGGGGGAAGAGAGAGGTTTGGCCAAAGTGCAAGACTAGAGGGGTCAAAGCATAGATGGCAGCTGAATATTAACATGTGGTTGCGGATTATTTTGGGATGGTGCTTTTCATTAAGTGTATGCCTCAGGGTTGGTCAAACGTTTGTCAAGTGTTTCTAAATGTAGCCCCCGAAGTGAATACCCCAGCGATCAGTAATTCCAGAGAAGGTGCCAATTTCTGTTTATTTTCCCCGGAAGAATTACCACAAGGAAAATGTAATATATATAGTCTATGTAATACTTGGTGGCATGAGCCTGCCTGAACTAGAACTGCTGTTAGTAGTGGCTGAAGGTGTTTGATTTAGGTAAAGGAGGCAACGTCTACATTTATGGACGTTTCCATTTCATCTTTTATGTCAGCTTTTCTAGGCAGGGACTATGGTATTTTATTTATTTAAAAAATGATCACACCCAGCTAATGCTTTCCTTTTGTGTGTACAAGTGTGCGTTGTAGTATATTTTAAAGGAGATCTGCAGCTCTAGACACTTATCCTCTATCTACGATCTCCTGTGTGGGGCCACGGCTCTCCCATGCAGGAGGCGTGCCGGACGCAGCATGACACCGCAGCCGACACGTCCCCTCCTTGTATCTCTATGGGAGAGGTGCAGATGCGGCGTGCATCCCTGCCTCTCCCATAGAGCTGTATGGAGGGGGCATGTCGTCGAGCACTTATAGGGGAATTTTTTTTAAACCTGTATAGAGGAAGAGCGGTGCAGTTGCCCATAGCAATCAATCAGATTGCTTCTCTTATTTTTCAGAGGCCTTTTTAGAAAGAAACAATCTGATTGGTTGCTGTGGGCAACTGGACAACTTTTCCTCTACACAGGTTTTGATAAATCTCCCTCATTGTGCATGAAAGCTATTCAAGATGTTGTGCCCTGTGTACAGCCACATTAGGTGAGTGGTTTATTGGGACCATTGGAGCATACTGCACATATATGCTTTTCTTTTCTTTTTGCTTACCGTTTCTTTTTGTGTTGGCATGTTATGATTATGTTTAGTGGACCCAAAACTCACATTGCACGGTATCTTCTGAGGCTGAAGCCATGTTCACATGGGGTAAAATGTGTGAAATATCTGCACAGAAAACACGGGCCGTACATCTGAATAATCCAGCGGGTGCTAGACGTCATTGCATTTCCAAGCGAAATCTGCTGAAAAAATAGACAAGTCTAGAATCAGGATTTCGGTGGCAGAAACATCCGCAGAAATTCCCCCGTGTGAACAGTGCAGTAGAATCCCACTGAAATCCGCCATGTAAATATCCCCCAACTCAGGTAGAGCAATAGAAAACAAAACAGCAAGCTATTCTCCTCTATCATCCATTATAACTGCATAGTTTACATGTGCCCAACACTGTTGCCCCTATTCTGTGGCCTTAATTATATTTAGTGACTCCTCTTTAGCTCGGTTCACATGAATTTAAGGATATTTCTACCATCATCAAATATCAATTGTCAGAGTTTGTTCACACGTAGTGCATATTGTACAGATTTTATGTGTACAATTTTATTAGAATAAATAATCAATATAAATAAATAATTGAACACAGCATAAAACCTTCAGTCTACATGCTACATGTGGACATACCGTATTTTTCGCTACATAAGACGCACTTTTTCTCCCCCAAAAGTGGGAAGGAAATTTCTGTGTGTCTTATGGAGCGAATGTGTGTGTAGATACCCGGCATTTACATGGTATCGGGGACTCATTTAATGTCCCCGATACCAAGGCCAATACCTGCTGCAGTGCGGCCGTCAAATGCCCCGCTCCACTGCCCTGTTCTGCTGTCAGCATCCCCGCTCTGCCCTCCGCATCATGGCGTCCTATGGAGGAACATGTGACACACACGTCATTCCACCTCCTCCCCTGCGCCCAGCGTAACGCTACGGAGGAAGGAGGTGTAACGTTTATGTCACATGCTCCTCCATAGGACGCTATGATGCGGACGGCAGAACAGGGCAGCGGAGCAGCAGCCGCAGGTGAGCAACTGTGGGGGCACTGTCTACAAGTGGGGGCACTGTTTACAAGAGGGGCCTGCTGTTTACAAGGGGGCACTGTCTACAAGGGGGGCCTGCTGTTTACAAGGGGGCACTGTCTACAAGGGGGGGCCTGCTGTTTACTTGTTCTCCTCTAAAATCTAGGTGCGTCTTATGGTCAGGTGCGTTTTATAGTTTGAAAAATATGGTAACCAAATAAAAAAAAAAAATAGGTACTGTAGATGAAAAGTGGCAAAATTAGGAAATAACCATAACAATTTGTGCATTTAAAGGGGTAATCAAGCCCCAGAAGTTTGTTTTTGTAAACCAAGTGGGGGTGCAACAAAATTAAAAAGAAGCCATACACACTTATTCCTTTAACCCCCCCCCTACTGTTGTCTTTCTGGTCCTCTCTGCTCACCGCTGTTATTGGTTCCTGTGATGCATCAGCCGAGCAGGAAGTGACCATTCAGCCAGTCGATGACAGCAGCAGTCAGAACCTGCGGGGTCAACAGGTCACAGAAAGCAGCAGTGAATGGTGGGGGCTGGAATCCATTGGAAAGGCAACAGCAGGGAATAGGGTAGGTGAGAATTTTTTAGCACTCTGGCTAAGTTTTAATTTTTTTAAATACATGTGCTTGATATAAAAGTATGTTATCAGGAATGAAAAAATATGAATAAAGTGATAGAAATGCAATACAAATATTATATATGAATATGAATATCTGATTATACAGTCACGGCCATAAATGTTGGCACCCCGGAAATTTTTCACAAAAATGAAGTATTTCTCACAGAAAAGGATTGCAGTAACACATGTTTTGCTATACACATTTTTATTCCCTTTGTGTGTATTGGAACTAAACCAAAAAAAGGGTGGGAAAAAAAAGCATATTGGACATAATGTCACACCAAACTCCAAAAATGGGATGGACAAGATTATTGGCACCCTTTCAAAATTGTGGAAAAATAAGACTGTTTAAAGTATGTGATGCTCCTTTAAACTCACCTGGGGCAAGTAACAGGTGTGGGCAACATTTAAATGAAATGAAACGCTATGGCAGGAGACCCAGGAGGACCCCACTGCTGACACAGAGACAGAAAAAAGCAAGACTCCATTTTGCCAAAATGCGCTTGAGTAATCCTTCTGGGAAAAAGTCTTGTGGACAGATGAGACAAAGATAGAGCTTTTTGGTAAAGCACATAATTCTACTGTTTACCAAAAACAGAATGAGGCCTAAAAAGAAAAGAACACAGTACCTACAGTGAAATATGGTGGAGGTTCAATTATGTTTTGGGGTTGTTCTGCTTCCTCTGGCACTGGGGGCCTTGAATGTGTGCAAGGCATCATGAAATCTGAGGATTACCAATGGATTTTGGGTCGCACTGTACAACCCAGTGTCAGAAAGCTGGATTTGCGTCCGAGATCTTGGGTCTTCCAGCAGAACAATGACCCCAAACATACATCAAAAAGCACCCAGAATGGATGGCAACAAAGCGCTGGAGACTTCTGAAATGGCCACCAATGAGTCCAGATCTAAATCCCATTCAACACCTGTGGAGAGATCTTAAAATTGCTGTTGGTAAAAGGCACCCTTCCAATAAGAGACCTGGAACAGTTTGCTAAGGAAGAGTGTGCCAACATTCCGGCTGAGAGGTGTAAGAAGCTTATTGATGGTTATAGGAAGCGACTGATTTCAGTTATTTCTTCCAAAGGGTGTGCAACCAATAATTTTGTACAGACCATTTCTGGAGTTTGGTGACATTATGTCCAATTTGCTTTTTTTCCTCCCTTTTTTGGTTTAGTTCCAACACACACAAAGGGAATAAACATGTGTATAGCAAAACGTGTTACTGCAATCCTTTTCTGTGAGAAATACTTAATTTTCTTGAAACATTTAAGGGGTGCCACCATTTACGGCCATGACTGTATTTAATTAAGTGCATTGGCAGCACACAACACCCATCTTACAGCTTTTATTTGTGGGAGTCAGCACTTTTTCTCCCATACCTTTAACCTATATTCAGTGAAAATGGGTATAAACAGTGTCAAGTAGCATTTTAGCCCTGTTTGATATTATGAGTTTAGTGTCAGCGCTATTAAATGGTACTTTTTCCTGGTCTTCCAGATGACTTAACGGCTCTGATGCTTTAGAGGATATGCAGCCTGGCAGACTTCCCATTCTTAATGTGTTAACAAAAGCCAATAGTGTCAGTTTTAACAGTTTCACTTTAATTCCCATGACACTTTTAACAAACGTTGAATGCGCTGCCATGTCTTACCCTGACACATTTTTTGCTATCATTTCACACTGGAAAAAAAAAAAAAAAATGTCACCTGCAACCTGAAAGTTTGTGTTTTCATCTGACAGAATAATTAGTTCTCTCTTTTCTCGGCTTCATCTATTTCCACACCTAGAATGATTTCTGCAGTACATGGTTAGCACTTGTACGGCACACGCATAATGAGTATAAAGGATAGAGCTGGTCAGAGCTGCCGTGTTAAAAGGGTTCTCCACCGGAAAACATCAACTGGTGCCAGAAAGTTAAACAGATTTGTAAATTACTTCTATTAAAAAATCCTAATCCTTCTAGTACTAATAAGCTCCTGTATGCTCCACAGGAAGTTCTTTTTTTTAATTTAATTTTATTTTTTTTTTTATTTCCTTTCTGCCTGACCACAGTACTCTCTGCTGACACCTCTGACCATGTCAGGAACTGTCCAGAGTAGGAGCAAATCCCCATAGCATACCTCTCCTGCTCTGGACAGTTCCTTACACAGACAGAGGTGTCGGCAGAGAGCACCGAAAGGAAAGTCAAAAAGAAAAGAACTTCCTGTGGAGCATACAGAAGCCTATAAGTACTAGAAGGATTAATATTTTTAAATAGAAGTCATTTACAAATCTGTTTAACTTTCTGTCATCAGTTGATTTAAATAAAAAAAATAAAAAAATGTTTTCCAGTGGAGGACCCCTTTAATATTTCATGTACTTAGACCAGTGTTTCCCAACCAGAGTGCCTCCAGCTGTTGCAAAACTACAACTCCCAGCATGCCCAGACAGCCAAAGGCTGTCTGGGCATGCTGGGAGTTGTAGTTTTGCGACAGCTGGTGGCACTCTGGTTGGGAAATACTGACTTAGACCTGTCATGAAGCCTATGTCAGAACTGGAGACGCCCTTGCTTTATAGATGGAACAGCAGAAAAAAATGTATAGGAGCCGTCCCCAAACTGTGGACCTCCAGATGTTGCAATATCGTTGTAAGATCTCCTCTTGTATTAATATTTTCACATATGATCGTAAGCCGACATTTTCTTATACCTGTAATGTCTTCTACATGGAGACTAATAGGAGGCCTGTTATCTATATATTGCAGTGCACATGCTAAAACAATGTTATTGGTATGTACATTCTATAAGTAAAATGGTTTGTCCCATAATTTGATACTTCTTTGATCAAGCATAACAGTATTTCCATTTGGATATGCTATAAAAATGCTGCTGTGTCTAAATATTGCTGTTACCTACCTGTTATGGTTTCCCCATGGTGTTCTTATGATTGCCTCTAAGCCCAGCTTATGTGTTCAGTGTTGGTTCAATGCTTAAATTTAGTGGATTCTTAGGCCCCATTTCCACTTGTACAGATATCCGTCTCAGTTTCCCTCTAGCTTGGTAGTAAAACTCTGAAGGGAAACTGATGCTAGAACTGATCCCATTGTTCTCAACGAGATCATTTAAGGCATCCGGTGTGTCCGTAGGGACGCCGGAATTGTCCAAACTGCGGATAGGAAACTGTGTCATACAGCCTTTCCCTATCAAGCTCTAAAACGTTCGTAGTAGAACATGTAAAAATATGTGGTGACAACTGATGCATTTTTGCACCACGAACTGAAACCAATAGAAATGATATATGTGAACCCAGACATACTGGTTGGCCTGCACAACAGTAAGAATTACTCAACTATCAGTGTACAAAAAAAAAAAAAGAGGATTAATTTGCTGCGTAATAAAAAAACTACTACATTAAAGGGGTACTCTGATGGAAAACTTTATTTTTTATTTTTTTTATGAACTGGTGCCAGAAAGTTAAACAGATTTGTAAATTACTTCTATTAAAAAAATCTTAATCCTTTCAGTACTTTTTAGCAGCTGTATGCTACAGAGGGAAATCTTTATTTTTTGAATTTCTTTTTTGTGTTGTCCACAGTGCTCTCTGCTGACACCTGATGCCCATATCAGGAACTGTCCAGAGCAGGAGAAAATTCCCGTAGCAAACCTATGCTACTCTGGACAGTTCCTGACACGGACAGAGGTGTCAGCAGAGAGCACTGTGGTCAACACAAAAAAGAAATTCAAAAAGTAAAGAATTTCCTCTGTAGCATACAGCTGCTAAAAAGTACTAAAAGGATTAAGATTTATTAATAGAAGTAATTTACAAATCTGTTTAACTGTCTGGCACCAGTTCATTTAAAAAAAAAAAGTTTTCCACCGGAGTACCCCTTTAAAATCTATAATAAAACAAGACTATTGTCCATAGCATGTAACAAAACTGTTGCCAAAATAGCTGTATAGCCAAAAGACAGTTTAGGGTGTGTGATCACATGGCAGAATTTTCGCACATCCACACCAATTCCGCTTCTGCATTCATTTGGGTGGTTTCTGGCTTGTGCGGAATTGGTGTGGAATTCAAATGCTGAAATTCTGAAGTGTGAATGGGAGTGCGGAATCCCATCGAAGTCTGTTGATCTTTAATTTGTGGCTGAATCTGCATGTGGAATCTGTGCAGAATTCCGCATGCAGAAATTCTGTCGTGTGAATAGACCCTTATGGTGTGGCATAACTGATAAGAGAATTATTTATTAGTCAATGTCACATATCAGTAGGTCTTATATTACAGTTCTTTTACAGCCTTTTAAATATGGTTTGATTGATAGAATACAAATATAATGGTAGTAAAGCATAATGGGATTTCTAGATAAAAGGGAAAAAAACTGCGGAAATTTATTCATTAAGCTCAGTGTTTGCTATTTCACACAGCAGCCTAAATATTTGGGGCTATTTCTTAGCAACAGATGCCACAGACAGCGAGTGGCACCACTAGAGATCTGGCAGTGCTATACTACAGAAGGGGCTGGTGTCACAGATTGAAGATGCCCACTTGTCCCCAGAGGTGAAGCATGTATTTCTTGATACTTACTTACTATTTTTTTTTTTTATTTGCCTGGAGTGGGGTACAGCAGGGAACATTGTCTCCATGCCAGGGTGATTTTTTAATTCTTGAACCCTTGACTGTAAAAGTTGGCGTTTATGTCTGTTCCAACAATTAACATGGCTGTCAAAGTGTTACAGCGGCCACAAGCTTCAGAAGTAATTCCAGGCGCAAGAAGATAGCAGACATAATCCAATAATAGTTGTCACCCCTTCTCTTTGTTCTGACAATGTTGTATGGATGATCCTGAAGGTGTTGTCCAGGAATCGTTCCCATTATCATTTTATCCTAATTGAATCCTAATAATGTTGGTGGCGGATCATTTTCGAGCCTCATAATTATATGTCATTACACTGAGTCACATTGTCTTTGCTTAATACGTTTGTTATTAGCGGGTTAGCGCCGGCAGAGATACGATTGTACAACTTTTCTGCATAGCTGATTATAACTTAACACTGTGCGGTTAATGCCAACTGGCAGTATAAAATACTAAGCTCCCATTTTCATGCTTCAAGAACCTGTCATGGCTAACTGAATTCCTTTGATCGACTACAATATATGGCAGTAACAGACTTTTTATTTTTAATTTATAGCTTTTATATGTGAAATTGGCGTGCCTTTATCATCTTGAATAAGAAAGGTGGCTCTTGTAGCAGCTGGTTAATTTCCTTTGGCTCCGCACATCGGCTTAATGATCCGTTACTTGTGTGCCACCTCTCTCATCTACTGGAAGATGGGTACAAATTGTACCTATAAAATTATAATATACCTCTTGGTTATCTTTGTTTTTCAAATTGTGAAAGCTGGCTTTGTGCATTTAGTGTCCTCATGTAAATATGTCCAGTGGAGTTTCCAATATAGAGATAGAATATGTGCGGAATTGGAAGATGTTAATGGGGCTGTTTTGTGTGTGTGTAGGAGGCAGGATCCTCTGAGATGCCATCCAAATAACCTTTTGACCACTGTATAATTCTACAAGCCACAGAGTAATGGTTGGATGTGCTGGAGGTTGACTGCAGGATTGCATCTGTTTTTGTTTTCCTCCACTACCCCCCAGTGGGTGTATTTCAAGAACCTCCTCTAATAAAGGCAATTTAAAATCAGAAAAAAAGAAAGATTTATGCACAAAATGTGCTAAAAAGGTTTCTTCTGAAAAGTGAAAGTCTTTTGCAATATAATAAAGTGAAAATAATAATGCTCTTTCGGGGACATGGGCTCAGATTGCTTGTTATTTTTGCCATTCTACCTCCATGACCTTTTTTGTCTGCCCTGTTTTGTTACTTCATAGATTTTTATATTTGTGAGTGGTATTTATATGATTTCTTAGCTTTAAGTAGTAATAAATAGGCTGCTCATCTGATGGAGATGTCTGACAAATCACTAGGGTCATTAATAGCTCAGAGATAGAAAAATCTTAATGTTGTACAGTTAGGGCCACACATACACACAAGGAAAAAAAAATGCTCGAAACTAGTCTTGCTGATGGCTGTTTGTGAAAGTGTGAAGTGGATCATTTGCATTATTATTAGCAGGAGCAGAAATGTGAAGAAATCGTACCATACAGCAATGTACGAGTACAAGTCAAGCTCTGATAAACTGTAAATTCAAGGCATCATTCAGCATGGGCAAGTTATGTAGTTGTGAAAGGCTAGCTTTAATGGGTTCGTCTAGTTTAAAAGACCTATTTTCGTACATGTTATTAAAGTATCACTGTCATTTAAAACCATAGTGTTGCACTCTAGTCACCAGCTGGCCGAGAGATCCATCCATTTCTCTGCATAGAAGTCTATAGAGATATCTACCGTCTCTTACTGTAATTCACATTAGATGTCATTTGGTCCCACTAAAATAGACAGTTTCAGCCTATGTTAGTTTAATGTGTATGACCTCTTTTATTGTCAAGGAACCCTTATGGCAAGTAGAATTTATCCTAAATGTGAAAGTTTAAAAAATGTATCCAACACCCCATTAAAGAGAATCTATCATGAGATTTTATCATAAATAATGAGTGGCAATGCCTTTATACATTGTAATACTACTTCCTCACCATCGCCGTGAGACATTCCTGTTGCAGGGATGGTGAGGATATAAAGTTAGAAAGTCTCCCCTACTGGCCTCGTAAGTAGTCCCCTGGGAGGGAGCTATACTCACCTAGTCCCATCTTCTCCTGCTGTGATCATACCTCTTTAGCGTGAGGACATGCATCATCACTCTGCTCCATGTGCTTAGGGAGCAGAGTGGTAACAAGGACTGTCAATCACGATGAGGGGTGTGATTGCAGCCAAAGAAGACAGGACTAGGTAAGTATAGCTCCCCACCCAGAGGACTACTTACAGAGCTGGTGGGGGAAGCTTTCTAACTTCATATCCTCATCATCTGTCATCTCCCAGGAATGGTGAGTAAGAAGATTTCAGTTCTATCGAAAACCATAAACACCCATTGATGTATGTAGAAGATTTGGGAGTGGAATGAAAAGGTGAATTCAGAAGTTACAGTCAGATTTCTGTGGGCTCTCATAATCTAGGGTGGAGGAGAAAGCATTTAGAAGTGGAAACCTCCTTTAAATCTCAATTATTTTAGCTGTGACATATCGGAGCTTATTATTCTGTTCAGCACGGTTTATGAAAGTGTATCAAGACCATGGTGTTCCATGTAGGGGGTTTTATTTAATCTTACACCTCCAATGACTCAAGTATACTCACCTCAAAGAGCAATAGCTGCTTATCTGTACTCAACAGACAGACCCCTCCCCTTCCTTAATATCACTTACGTTGTAAATGGCTTTCACACTTGGATTCACATGACAGAACTGGCAGCACAATTACTGTAGATATGAGACCCACTCTCTGCTTACTATTTCTATTCTAAACATAAACGAATGTTATACAATAAAGGATTCAAAACATAATTCTGTTCTTACGTTTCGGTGTCGAGAAGATATAATTAATTCTCAGACACAGCCGATTTTATTTAATAGACATCTCTATACAGATCCTGGGAGTTTTCACTTGGTACATATCACGATGGCTAAGGTCTTTTAATGGGCACTTCTGCCAATATAAACCAAGCAAATGAAATGTGCAGTTGTACAGTATTTTCTGTTCAGGCATGTTGGGTGGTCAAGTAGTAGTTCAGTCTGTTTACACAGCAATCTTTCATTGCAGTTTATGCGGTATTATTTTACAGCAGCAGCCATATCTGTAATATCAGTTTTTTTCTAGATACCGCGTGGGATCTGCCAACAAACTGCTGCTGACTGATACCTTGTTACTGATCTCTGTTTATTACTAAACTTTCCATAGTTAATCAGACTATTTGCATGCTCATATATTAAAGAGTTAAACTGCAGCATATATTACGGTACAAAATCCATGAATAGAACTAGCAGAAGCAGCTTGCCTGCTTGTGGGTGGCCTCCCAAAAGAAATCAGATGTTTTTTTTCCACTCATGGCTATAGATCAATGGAAGTACAACCTTGCTTGCTAGTTTTTAGCTCTGACTTATCCCTATGCTATGACAATTATATTCCCACAAGGGCACGTGGACATGGACCGACTTTATAAAACACCCCACTTGTCTGTTGGGCTTGTCTGGCCATAAAAAATCATCACTGGTAGGGCACATATCTCCCTTCGTAAACAAGAAATGTGCAACTGATAATTATGTAAGTTAAGGGACGAAAAATCATTTAGTCGTGTAAAATGTTTATTAGAGCATCACTGATCTGCTAGTTTAGCGTATTGGGCTTCTGTCTATCCTTCTTAAAGGACCTTTATCATTCATTCTGCTGATCATGGGACCCACAAGGACTGGCCATCAATGTATAGTTCCAGAAAACTCCCTTAGTTTAAAGGGGTATTCAAGTGTCCTAAAAACTTTATATTATGCTGGGGTTGTAGACAAAAGCTACTCTTGCCTATCCTCAGTTCCCCGCAGCTTTCTCTGCAGATCACATTGTGGCTTCTTTCGGTCCCTCTCTGATAGTCTCTTCGGGTACGTTCATACGCATGGATTTTCGCAGCATATTTAGCTGCAGATCCGCTGGTGAAGGCCCCGCTCTATGCTGGCTTTACATGTGCCTGCTGATAGCGGCAATATGCTGCTACGAGCAGACACACTGCAGCGATGTCCATGACGTACTTGCACATCGCGGGAGCTCTCCCTGCTCTGAGCTAGGCAGAGAGCTCCCGCGATGTGCGAGTATACTGTGACTCGCACATTGCATTGTGTCTGCTGGTAGCGGCGTATTGCCGCTACGAGCAGGCACATGTAAAGACAGCATAGAGCGGGGCCTTCACGAGCGGATCTGCAGCGTAAAATACGCTGAAAATCCGCGCGTGTGAACGTACCCTTCTGCCTGATTCCGAGTCTAGAGGTTGGAGCAGGACCTGCCTGCTCAGCCAATTACTGGATGAGATGGGATACTGCTGCGGCCACAGATTGAGTGGAAAGATTCTGCTAGTACATCTTGGAAGCAGACAGAAGATAGGGGCATGAGGAAACCAGAATGAGTTGCAGAAGGGCCTGCAGTGGACCTGGGATGAGTACTGCTTTTTTTCCCATTTTTCTATAGCCTTAGTATTATATGAAGGTTTTCATAACATCAGAATACCCCATTAATTGTATTTTTTTTCAGATATTTAGCTGTAATTTTAGTTTATCTACCTTCACTCCTCAAAAAGACAAACACGCAGCCATACATAATCATCAATGAGTGTATTCAGTCTGAGTGCCTATGGCAACACGAGCTGTAAATACAACCCTAGTCACTGAATACAACTATCATGGGTGATCCTACAAGGGTAAGCATTTTTTTTTATGAAGATCTGTCACAAATACACAGCAAATGCACGTATTACAAGATTCATTGTGGATCGCACACAATTCCACATCATAATGAGCGGCTGCAAATCTGCAGGTAAAATTTGCAGCTGTTCTGATCCATGTGAATTCACCCAAAGGGAATCTTTTTTACTTCAGTTGACAGCATGGCGGTAACAGCTACTGCAAAAATAGATATGTTTTCTTCTGACTAAAGTGATGCCCCCTCAACTCTGCTGCCCTAGGCACAGGCCCAGGAGTGCCTAATGGTAAATACAACTCGGAATATAGCAAGAAGCCCTTTTACCGGTGATGTGGCTATAGTTTAGCATACCTATGCTATTTGCCTAGCAGAGTGTGCCTAGACTAAACAAGCACTAAGTAAAGGTTCATTGTGTAAACAGCGTTAACGGGCTGATTGTTTGTCACTTGCTACATCTGTCATTTCAATCTGACAAGAAATGAAATGCTTTTCTTTTTCATACAACACTGTGCATGGAACTATATTTAGTAGTTATTTAAGAGGTGCGGCAGTGATTAACCATTCCTTAAGAAAAATCCAATCCCTGGCACCTTTCTTGAGACTATTCAATCAACAAGGACCTGTGGGGGTCTCTCCAGAATATACCTTCATTATCTTAGTATTTCTCCTGGGGACTGTGCAATCCATCACAGCACAGAGCATTCCGCCTCCTGTGAAAGATGTGCCCCTTATCTCTGAGGAGCGTGTGCATGTTTGGATCTCAGAAAATCATATCTTTAATTGCTGAGAATTTTTCTCCATTACCTGTTAATTGTTAAATCATGGTGTCACAGGACTGTGAAATGAATCTGGTTTTATCAGTTCCTTCAGATCTTGTAATAATGGCACTGCAATCATAAAAACACAGTCCATTATCTGCACAAGCCTCTTTCCTTTACAGATCGTCATAAAAGACGTACATTTTCTTAAGCCTCTTTGACATATCAGTCTTATTTCCAGTGACTAGTATGACTAGCTAGAGACCACTGAAATAGGAGACATAGTTAAAATCCTAAGTATTTGAAATAATTTACTTGATAATTCCCCACCGTATAATTTTCTGCCGTTCCTGCTCGCCGACCTTGTGGGCTTCTGTCAGGTTGCTAAGGGAAATCCAGCAGGATTCCTGCGCTCCTTCACTTGCGAGCAATGTTAAGATTATGGAAGTGCATTTACACCAGATTAGTTATCAGAGCTTTCGGTAAGGAATTAATGTCTCATAGATGGAAATATGAAAATCCTTCTCTATAAGGTGACATTTCGACAAAAGACTGGTTTGGAATAGTGAGGGGCATATCAAGGAGGGAGGGCGGGGGTCCTACCATGTGGTGAATTGAAATATTTCCCTACAGTTTGCCTAGGCTAGGCTTTAGCGTGTTGTCAGTTTCACCATATGTACCTACCCCTCAGAATATATGCGCCACTCCCCCCAGTTTATGCCCCTGTACACGGTGGATAACATTACAGTGGTCCCTCAACATACGGTGGTAATCCGTTTGAAACGGACCATCGTTTGTTGAAACCATCGCATGTTGAGGTATCCGTGCATGTAAAATATAGGACAGTGGTCTACAACCTGCGGACCTCCAGATGTTGCAAAAATACAACACCCAGCATGCCCGGACAGCCGTTGGCTGTCCGGGCATGCTGGGTGTTGTAGTTTTTCAACATCTGGAGGTCCGCAGGTTGAAGACCACTGTTAGAGGAAGTTGTACTCACCTGTCCCCGCCGCTCCGGACAGTTACCGCTCATCACCGCTGCCCTGGATGTCGCCGTCCATCACTGTCGCCGCGTCCCCGAGGTGTCCCCGACGCTCCGGCAAGGCCTCTGCTTCCCTGGCATCCTCGCTCTCTGTCGCCGCTATCACGTCACTAGGCACGGCGCTCCTATTGGATGACGGGATGGCGTGCGCAGCGACGTGATGACGTCGATGGAGAGCGCCGACGATGCAGGGGATCCCGAAGAGGACGCGCCGGAGCCCCGAGGACAGGTAAGTGATCGTCAGCGGACCACACGGGGCACTGTAAACGGCTATCCGGTGGCAGCTGAAGCAATCTGCGCTGCCAGATAGCCGTTTATGCGATGGCCCCGACATACAAAAGAATCGTATGTTGATGCTGCCTTCAACATGCGATGGCCTCTGAGAGGCCATCGCATGTTGAAATTATCGTATGTCGGGGCCATCGTAGGTTGGGGGGGGTCACTGTATTAGTAAGCTTGTATGTGGAAAGAAGGATTCCGAAGCTGAAATATTCACACTACATGCTATAAGGCCACATCTCCGAAAGAATGTATTTTGCAACGTGTTAATGGGTTGCAAAGTTATGCAGAAAGCTGTTTGAGTAGTGATTCACATCAGAGGGACTGTGTATTTGTAGGAACAAATTGTTGCAGAAAAAGACTCCGATTTACACAGAAACACACAACATCCCTTTATGCACAATATGTTGGGCATAATATTACTGTATGTATTTCTCAAAGAGCCATTCCCACTCGATATCATGGCTAACAGATACTGAGTAACCACTTACAACCTCTGATGGCCATGAATACAGTGCCCATTATGCCACAAAGACAGGATGGCATGCTGTAACATATTCTATTTCTCAGTTGCTGCTTTCCTACTTTTTTCGTGGCCTTGTCTACTGCTTTGCCTCTGTGTCTGACTTCACTTTTGTTCTGACATTATTACATTCTGGGATCAAGATCAGTACCATAGGCCAATTCCATACACTATATCATCTATAAAAGTGGTCTGCAGTTAAAGGGGTTGTTCTTCTAACCACACCTGGTCACATGATATGTGAGGACCCCTGAGAAGAGGAGCCAAACTTTGTTGGACCTTTCTGCTAAATCTGTAACAGGGCCCCCATTTACAGATGCAGTGTCATCTTATGTGGCAGAGAATCCCTGTGGGCACTTTGAGGAATCGGGGCCCTTGCACAGAAGTAGTAACTTTTACAATGTGTATATACTACATGGTTACTGTAGCTCATGCAGCTTTTTTGTGGCCCATGAGAAGAGGCAGCCAAGCTTATCTGGCCCTATCTCACAGGGCTGTTTTCCAAAATTACAGTAACTTGTAGCAAACAGTTGAGGGAGAAGCAGCCATTTGTTCATTCTAAGGCCTCCTTGTTAATATCTGTGTTGTGATTTCCATTTATATATTAAAATACTGCATAATTCTGGCCCATCATACAACAAATACCATTGACTCCCAACAAACCCATTTGATATACACCAAGTATGTGTACAATCTGAACACAGTCCAAAGAATCAGCTCACCCCAATAATGCAAACTACAGCAGTGACCAACTTGGAGAAAGTCTAATGCACTTGAGAAGAAGAACTGGAAGTCCAGAACCGCATTTGTATAAAAGTATGCTTGTCTTTATTGTGATCCAGGACACATCTAGGATAGGTGAACACCACGGACGGGACATGTTTCAAGCAGAAAAAACACTCTTAATCATACCAATTGTGTGTACACCAAATATGATTCATGAGACCAGGCCACCATCTTCTATTGCTCCATGGTCCAATTCTGTTGCCCACCTCATTATAGGGATTTTCGCAACAAAGGATAGGGGATAAGATGTTAGATCGCTGCGGTCCCGCTGCTGGGGACCCCCGGGATCCCCGCTGCGGCACCCCGCCATCATTACTGCACAGAGCGAGTTTGCTCTGTGCGTAATGACGGGCGATACAGGGGCCGGAGCAGCGTGACGTCATGGCTCCGCCCCTCATGACATCACGGCCCGTCCCCTTAATGCAAGTCTATGGCAGGGGGCGTGACGACCACCACGCTCCCTTCCCATAGACTTGTATTGATGGAGGCGGGCCTTGACGTCACGGGGGGCGGAGCCGTGACGTAACGATGCTCCGGCCCCTGTACTGCCCATCATTACGTGCAGAGCGAACTCGCTCTGCATAGTAATGATAGCGGGGTGCTGCAGTAGCGATCCCCGGGGTCCCCAGCAGCGGGACCCCGGCGATCTGACATCTTATCCCCTATCCTTTGGATAGGGGATAAGATGTCTAGTGGCGAAATACCCCTTTAATATTGTAACTTGAGGGACCACTGTACTTGCCCCTTTATTGTCTGCCTGCACATTAACTCACTAACTGTTCGCTTCCCGTCCACCATTGTCATAATATAGTCAATGTTTTTCACTTTACTTGTCAGTGGTTTTAATGTTATGAGTGATTGTGTATAATGAGATATAGTTTCAATGGCAAAAATAGAGCTTTATTCTGCTCTAGTCTTCCCCTCAAAATGACCAAATATGTGACAAATATGAACATTGTCTGAAAAGCAAATGAGAAAAGGCAATTCTGTCCCAGGATAAATGGGTTTTAATGCATGAATCGGCTTCGGCATGAGTCCCAGGGGGACATCTGATCACCATTGTGTGAGTCCCTCTAGCTTTTTCCTTTTTACTCTTCTCCTATATTTTTGAACCCTGTAACATTCGTGTTCTGTAGCATTTGACTTCTTATATAGTACAGTGTGGAAATGGACTGGACTATTGTTTTGTCACTGACAGATCTGCACCCACGGTACATTTCCTGGATAAACTGGCTTCCTGTTTATTTCGGCTGTCTTCAGGTTAATAGCATTATAAGAGGATCTGTATCGCTGGCCTGTGCCTCAGCTGCCTCTGGAATATTACTGATTAAATGACGTTGTGGTGGCAGAATTAAAAATGGGATTCAGTGAAGGGATTTTGAAACAATTTATCTTAAAATTCAACGAAAGTAACACATTGTGGCTGCAATGGATTACACAGCCCTAACAATCCATTGCGTGTATTTTAGAATGTGTCAATAGTCCACGCATTATCTATTTTGACTCATATCCTCTTGGGAAAGACTAAAACCTATGACCCTGAGTGATCGAATTCCAAGAACCATATATTTCTGGTGTCAATTGATCTTTTGCTTTAACGGGAAAGCCATAGTGGATTTCTACAAATATGGGTCATGGGCAGTAAACAAATCTGATATCTACACGTTATGTTTTTTTGATAGTATTGTATCATTTATCATCCGGACATTTCTTAGAGTGAAGATAGGAGACACTTTCAATGGACTTACATTATGTGCAGTTCTCAAATATCACTTTATTATCTGTGCTCCTTCTTTGAAAGACTATGGGGGAGATTTATCAAAATCTGTCCAGAGGGAAAGTTGTCCAGTTTCCCATAGCAACCAATCAGATCACGTCTTTCATTTTACAGAGGCCTTGTTAAAAATGAAAGAAGCGATCTGATTGGTTGCTATGGGAAACTTGGCAACTTTTCGTCTGGACAGGTTTTGATAAATCTCCTCCAAATGACCTGATAACTGTGCAGAACTATGGGAAATTCTATATTTACTCATTCACAGAATATAGGCTGCAGTAAATGGACTACAGGTTTGTTTTGTTCATTAATATAATTATAAAGTGGCTCCAAACCAGAGGTTTTGCTTTTAATATATATTTCTAGACAGGTAAAAGGGGTTGCTCTGGGAAATAAAAAAAAATGAGTTTCACCACTGGGGATGATATATATATATATTTTTTTATTTGCACCATATATTGGTATTTATTTTTATATTTTAATATATATATATATATATATATATATATATATATATATATATATATAAAATTCAACGTGTGTGTGTATGTCCCACAATCACGTCCAATCAAAGATATTACCATGAAACTTGGCACACATGTTACTTATATGTCAACAACAAACATAGGATAGGTAATTTAACCCTTATTCACCCCCATTTGCCAGGGTCAGGGTTTTTGTTTAAAGTCCCACACAAGTCTATGGGAAATATGTTACTGCATAACTTCCGTACGGCTGGATATGAGGACGGGATGGGAGGTCGGGATAGAAGGTTGTAATAGGAGGTCGGGATAGGAGGTCGAGATAGGAGGACGGGATGGTCAGGATAGGAGGTCGGGATAGGAGGACGAGATATGAGGACGGGATAGGAGGTAGAGATCGGAGGTTGGGATAGGAGGTCAGGATAGAAGGTCAGGATAGGAGGACGGGATAGGAGGTCGAGATAGGAAGACGGGATATGAGGTCGAGATAGGAAGACGGGATAGGAGGTGGAGATAGGAGGTCGGCATAGGAGGGCGGGGTATGAGGATGGGATATGGGGTTGGGATATATAAGGACGGGATATGAAGTCAAAAGCTTCCTCTGTTGATTTTCCTCCACAACAAGGATTAGGAAGGAAAAACCCGGGGAAAGCCGGGTACTCAGCTAGTATATATACCGTATTTATCGGCGTATAACACGCACTTTTTAGGCTCAAATTTTTAGCCTAAAGTCTATGTGCGTGTTATAGGTCGATACACCCCCAGGAAAGGCAGGGGGAGAGAGGCCATCGCTGCCCGCTTCTCTCCCCCTGCCTTTCCTGGGGTCTAGAGCGCTGCTGCCGGCTCTTCTCTCCCCCTGGCTATCGCCGCCGCTGCCCGTTCTGTCCCCCTGACTATCGGTGCCGGCCGCTGATAGCCAGGGGGAGAGAAGCGGCGCCGACAGCCAGGGGGAGAGAAAGGGCAGCGGCACCCATTGCCGGCGCCGCTGCCCCATTGCCTCCCCCCATCCCCGGTGGCATAATTACCTGTTGCCGGGGTCGGGTCCGCGCTGCTGCAGGCCTCCGGCGTGCGTCCCCTGCGTCGTTGCTATGCGCTGCACGGCGCGGCGCATGACGTCAGTGCGCCGTGGTAAAATGAGGGTGCATGTTATAGGCCGGTGCGTGGTAAACCCCGATAAATACAGTATATATATATATATATATATATATATATATATATATATATATATATATAAATTAATTAATTTGTGAAAGAGAATTAATAATATATTCTTCTTTTTTCTATAGAATATATTTTTCTGACATGTACAGGGAGTCAATTAATGAATCAGCTTAACATTCAAATTTTAATTCTTACCTTGATGAAAAATCTTAGAGGCAGGATAATTTTCCAGATATGGGGAGATTTGATTAGAAAAGGAGATATCTATATTGGAAGTTAATTTTATATGTTGCATGCCTGCTTTAATGGATTGTCCAGAAACCTCCAAATACTGTAAGGATAGACCTTTGATGCTTCTGGCATATCAGGCATATCATCTCCACAAACTGGAGTCTCTCCGGCAGAAGCAGCCAGTTATAAAATCGCTTCTGCTAGATAAATAACCACCTTCCAGCATTGATCTGTGATCCATTCTGGGAAAAGAAGGGACATCCTGTATACTAGGACCACAGCATGCCATGCTTACTAGCTTACAAAAAAAAAAACAGGTAAAGCTGAGTTTGGCATTTGGTACATCTCACTATTTCTTCCAGGAATGTCGATACTGACGTTTCCGATCGGTCTGACGTATCCAGAGATGAGATTATTAGCATTATGGGGGGGGGGGGTTAGATTTTGCAATACTCTGTGAGAGGTTTTAATAGCATATCTAAATAATGTATTGAATATATATTGCGGAAATGGGGAGTCCATAATAAAATTTTCAGAAAGTTAAGGGTGTGCATCTGTAGTTATTCAAACTTCAGTGAATTGTTGCAGAACACAAAATAAAGTTTATTGGAAAACTTCAACCTGTTGTGGTTTCAGCCTAAATGAATTAAACAAACTCACCCATAGAAGAAAATAGCTGTGCTTTACACTGGGCAAAAGAGGTGCCAAAGATAGCAACAATATCATCCTAAGCTCCCCATTATGATGCTGTGTTAGACCACCCAAGGAAGAACCACTTTACCATGAACCCAAGTTTCATACCTCTGCTTACAATGCAGTATTTCTAGTTTTGGCCAAAAAGATAGGGAAATAGTACTATGCTCTCTCTATCCAAGGGCCTTATTCTAGCTATTGTATGTATGCCCTTGGTCTATCATTATGGTATGTATGCCCTTGGTCTGTCACTATGGTATGTATGCCCTTGGTCTATCTGTATGGCATGTATACCCTTGGTCTGTCACTATGGTATGTATGCCCTTGGTCTATCTGTATGGTATGTATGCCCTTGGTCTGTCACTATGGTATGTATGCCCTTGGTCTATCTCTGTGGTATGGATGCCGTTTGTCTATCACTATGGTTTGTATGTCCTTGGTCTATCTGTATGGTATGTATGTCCTTGGTCTATCTGTATGGTATGTATACCCTTGGTCTATCACTATGGTATGTATGCCCTTTGTCTATATCTATGGTATGTATTACCTTGGTCTATCATTATGGTATGTATGCCCTTGGTCTATCTCTGTGGTATGTATGCCCTTTGTCTATCACTATGGTATGTATGCCCTTGGTCTATCTCTGTGGTATGTATGCCCTTGGTCTATCACTATGGTATGTATGCCCTTGGTCTATCACCATGGTATGTATGCCCTTGCTCTATCACTATTGTATGTATGCCCTTGGTCTGTCACTATGATATGTATGCCATTGGTCTATCTGTATGGTATGTATGCCCTTGGTCTATCACTATGGTATGTATGCCCTTGGTCTATCTGTATGGTATGTATGCCCTTGGTCTATCACTATGGTATGTATGTCCTTAGTCTGTCACTATGGTATGTATGCCCTTGGTCTATCTGTATGGTATGTATGCCCTTAGTCTGTCACTATGGTATGGATGCCCTTGGTCTATCTGTATGGTATGTATGCCCTTGGTCTATCACTATGGTATGTATGCCCTTAGTCTATCACTATGGTATGTATGCCCTTGGTCTATCACTATGGTATGTATGCCCTTGGTCTATCTGTATGGTGTGTATGCCCTTGGTCTATATCTATGGTATGTATGCCCTTGGTCTATCTGTATGGTGTGTATTCCCTTGGTCTATCACTATGGTATGTATGCCCTTGGTCTATCTCTATGGTATATATGCCCTTGGTTTATCTGTATGGTGTGTATGCCCTTGGTCTATCACTATGGTATGTATGCCCTTGGTCTATCTGTATGGTGTGTATGCCCTTGGTCTATCACTATGGTATGTATGTCCTTGGTCTATCTGTATGGTATGTATGCCCTTGGTCTATCTGTATGGTGTGTATGCCCTTGGTCTATCACTATGGTATGTATGCCCTTGGTCTATCTGTATGGTATGTATGCCCTTGGTCTATCACTATGGTATGTATGCCCTTGGTCTATCTGTATGGTATGTATGTCCTTAGTCTGTCACTATGGTATGTATGCCCTTGGTCTATCTGTATGGTATGTGTGCCCTTGGTCTATCACTATGGTATGTATGCCCTTGGTCTATCACTATGGTATGTATGCCCTTGGTCAATCACTATGGTATGTATGCCCTTGGTCTATCACTATGGTATGTATGCCATCGCAGAGCCGAGGAGGGGAGGAAAAATTATAAATGTTTTTGCTAAACATTTTGCAGCCGCAGTGCCGCCCGCCAGGCTTGTGTGCGCTGTGTGCGATCACTTCTCTGAGGCACGGCACGCAGGTATAGCACAGCAGTGTGTGGGGGCTGTGACTGGCGGCAGGCGGCTTTAGGATTGTGCGCATCATTGAGTCACCACAGTCACAGATGACTCATACAGTCGGGCCCCGGACTGCGAGTCGCTGTACCTCTGTTGTGACATACAAAGTTTCTCCTATGTGTGTATATGGACCCCTTCACTGCCACCGTACAGCAGTGTTTCCTAAACAGTGTGCATCCAGCTGTTGAAAACCACAGCTCCCAGCATGCCCAGATGCATGGACATGCTGGGAGTTGCAGTTTTGCTATATCTGTATGCACCCTGCTTGGGAAACACTGCCATACACTGAATGATCCTCCGGCTCAGCTCCTCCTCCTGCTGGTCATTTGATCAGAGACTCATACAGAGGCCTGCTGGGGCCAGGGGAAGGACCAGAGTGCAGGAGGACAGTGGATGATGGCATGACAGGCAGGTTACAGGTAACACTATAAATACTGTGCCCTGACCCCTGCCAATCCCCCCCCCCCCACCCATTGTGAGTTCTAACCCTGTACTCTTCTATAATTGTATATTAACCCTGTAGTGTGTATTATCCCTCTACTATGACATTGCTGTGTGTGTTACCCCTGTATTGTGACATCACTGTGTGTATTTTCCCTGTACTGTAACATCATTGTGTGTATAACCCCTGTACTGTGAAATCACTGTGTGTATTACCCCTGTATTGTGATATCGCTGTGTATTATCCCTGTACTGTAACTTCATTCGGCATATAATCCTTGTACTGTGACATCACCGGCTGTATTATCCCTGTATTGTGACATCATTGGGTGTTTTATTGCTGTACTGTGACATCACTGTGCATTGTTATATTTTATATGTAGGGGGCACACGGCAGGAGGCATTATTACTATATGTGAGGGGCACACAGTGTTTTGCATTTCAGAGGTATGGTGTATCATATAAGGCTTACTGTATGGCAGTATTATACTCAGAGGGTACAATGTGCAGTAGTATCATATTCAGAGAGTACAGTGTGTGCCAGGTCTATATTTAGAGAGCACAGTGTGTAGTAGTATTATATATTTTGAGGGTACAGTGTGGGATAGTATTCTATTCAGAGTGCAGTGTGTGGCAATATCATATATACAGAATATAGTGTCAGGCAGGGTTATATTCAGAGAGCGCAGTATGTGGCAGTATTATATTCAGAGGATACAGTGCCTGGCAGCATTATATTCAGAGGATACAGTGCCTGGCAGCATTATATTGATTATAATTTCATATAGAGGATCAGAACCATCTGGGCATCAAGTTCTGCAGAGAGAAGATTTAGCTGGACCCGGCGGTATGTACATCTGAATTACATAAGAAAAGACTATAGCGAAGACGTAACCTGTAGTCACTGATATCATTGTGTATTCTCCTCACTATAGAGAAGAAGTCACCTGTAGTACCTGATATCATTGTGTATTCACCTCACTATAGAGAAGACGTAACCTGTAGTCACCGATATCATTGTGTATTCTCCTCACTATAGAGAAGAAGTCCCCTGTAGTGCCTGATATCATTGTGTATTCACCTCACTATAGAGAAGACGTCACCTGTAATCACTGATATCATTGTGTATTCTCACTATAGAGAAGACGTCACCTGTAGTCATTGATATCATTGTGTATTCTCCTCACTATAGAGAAAAGTAGTCACCACTGCTTGGGTCATACTGGGAGCTGAAGTTTTGCATGTTAAAAACATCTTTCCCATTATGTGGCAATTAGTATATTTGAATATTATACTAGACAAATTTTTCTGCAATGCGCGGCACCTCTGGCGTCCTTCAAAACAGGCTATAAGATTACTTTGAAAAGGGTTGTATGGGGTGACACCATTTTCTACCACCCCGGTAGATACCAACCCTAGCAACGCCACTACGTCCTAAGGCTTTGTGGGACTGTGCCATCACACAGAAGCAGAGAATGGTGGGAGCGGAGTGGGGGAGGATGCTACTGGTCTGAGCTGAAGTGAACTCAGTAGCAGCAGAGTAGACTAGAGAGGCCAGAGAAGAGTGTGAGTTTCATGAGATATATGGAGGAACTCTATTTATATTGAGCCCTATATGGGGGCACTGTATATATGGGGGCAGCCAGCAGGGGCACTGTATATATGGGGGCACTGAATATATTGGGTACTATATAGGAGCTGGGGGCACTGTATATATGGGGCCAGGGGCATTATATAGGGGCACTGTATACATTGAGCACTATATGGGGCACAGGCACTATATGGGGGCACTGTATAGCGGGTGCTGTTATCGTGCACCAAAATTTAACTTTGCTTGTGTGGGCAAAAATCCTTGCACCAGCCCTGTTTATATGGTATGTATGCCCTTGGTCTATCTGTATGGTATGTATGCCCTTAGACCAAGGGCATACATATCATAGAGATAGACTAAGGGCATACATACCATACAGATAGACCAAGGGCATACATATCATACAGATAGACCAAGGGCATACATATCATACAGATAGACCAAGGGCATACATATCATAGAGATAGATTATCTGTATGATATGTATGCCCTTGGTCTATCTGTATGATATGTATGCCCTTGGCCTATCTGTATGGTATGTATACCCTTGGTCTGTCACTATGGTATGTATACCCTTGGTCTGTCACTATGGTATGTATGCCCTTGGTCTATCTTTATGGTATGTATGCCCTTGGTCTATCTGTATGGTATGCATGCCTTTGCTCTATCTCTATGATATGTATGCCCATGGTCTATCTGTATGGTATGTATGCCCATGGTCTATCTCTATGATAGGTATGCCCTTGGTCTATCTGTATGGTATGTATGCCCTTAGTCTATCTCTATGATATGTATGCCCTTGGTCTATCTGTATGATATGTATGCCATTGGTCTATCTGTATGATATGTATGCCCTTGGTCTATGTGTATGGTATGTATACCATTGGTCTGTCACTATGGTATGTATGCCCTTGGTCTATCTTTATGGTATGTATGCCCTTGGTCTATCTGTATGGTATGCATGCCCTTGCTCTATCTCTATGATATGTATGCCCATGGTCTATCTGTATGGTATGTATGCCCATGGTCTATCTCTATGATATGTATGCCCATGGTCTATCTCTATGATAGGTATGCCCTTGGTCTATCTGTATGATATGTATGCCCTTGGTCTATCTGTATGGTATGTATGCCCTTGGTCTATCACTATGGTATGTATTCCCTAGGTCTATATCTATGATATGTATTCCCTTGGTCTATCTGTGTGGTATGTATGCCCATGGTCTATCTCTATGATATGTATGCCCATGGTCTATCTCTATGATATGTATGCCCTTGGTCTATCTGTATGGCATGTATGCCCCTGGTCTATCTCTACGATTTGTATGCCCCTGGTCTATCTGTATGATATGTATGCCCTTGGTCTATCTGTATGGTATGTATGCCCTTGGTCTATCTGTATAGTATGTATGCCCTTGCTCTATCTCTATGATATGTATGCCCATGGTCTATCTGTATGGTATGTATGCCCTTGCTCTATCTCTATGATATGTATGCCCTTGGTCTATCTGTATGGTATGTATGCCCTAGGTCTATATCTATGATATGTATGCCCTTGGTCTATCTGTATGGTATGTATGCCCATGGTCTATCTCTATGATATGTATGCCCTTGGTCTATATCTATGATATGTATGCCCTTGGTCTATCTGTATGGTATGTATGCCCCTGGTCTATCTCTACGATTTGTATGCCCTTGGTCTATCTGTATGATATGTATGCCCCTGGTCTATCTGTATGGTATGTATGCCCTTGGTCTATCTGTATGGTATGTATGCCCTTGGTCTATCTGTATGGTATGTATGCCCTTGGTCTATCTGTATGGTATGTATGCCCTTGGTCTATCTGTATGGTATGTATGCCCTTGGTCTATCTGTATGGTATGTATGCCCTTGGTCTATCTGTATGCTATGTATGCCCTTGGTCTATCTCTACGATTTGTATGCCCTTGGTCTATCTGTATGCTATGTATGCCCTTGGTCTATCTCTATGGTATGTATGCCCTTGGTCTATCTGTATGGTATGTATGCCCTTGGTCTATCTGTATGGTATGTATGCCCTTGGTCTATCTGTATGGTATGTATGCCCTTGGTCTATCTGTATGCTATGTATGCCCTTGGTCTATCTCTACGATTTGTATGCCCTTGGTCTATCTGTATGCTATGTATGCCCTTGGTCTATCTCTATGGTATGTATGGTATTTATGCTCTTGGTCTATCACTATGGTATTCATGCTAAAAGTACCAAATTATTGCTGTGTTCCCGAAAAAGATACCAAAGTTTGTTACTTTAATGCTCTGCTCTGTGATAACTTAGCTGTCATGACTACCCTGATCAAATTAGAAGTGGAAGTCAACAGGGCTGCTGTCTTGTTCTTCCAGAGTATTTCCTTCTCTCTGTTGTGTTTGTAAAATAGTCCTTTGAACACAATCTGCTGCCTGACTGGTAGTTGGTCTCCATGCATGTGCTTGTGTCTGCTTTTTGTCCTGGCTATGTGCATTTAAATGATATGACTGACAAATATAAATAAATCTTGCATATTTATGACATATATCATTTTAAATTTGACAGCAGAATATTCCCAGTACTAGTTTGCTATTCTGTTTGGACTGTAAACTAAGCCCTTTGTGTAGGGAGATGCCTCCTGGGCTGCAGTCCTTGCACAAAATGTACAATATTGTGGTATTTGAAAGATCTGAATTGTATTTTGATTAAGTTCATGGATGGCTTAATGGATCATCACTGGGATTTAGAAGCGACCTGCGAAGATTAGGCTGTTTGAATTATTATAGGAAAGTTGCATGTTGGCAGAACCAGCACCCTAGTCATCTGAATTCTGAAATAAAGAGACCATTATAATCCAGACACCGGCAGCCTATTGTGTTTCCTAGAATTGTTTTCCACTTGGAGTAACTACATGTTAAATTTATCATAATGTACAATGTTCCTAATATAATTTAATCTTACATGTATAGTTTAGAATTCCTGACTGCTTCTCGTCATATGAAATGGGCTGACAGGAACATGGTTATTTGTCATAGAGTAATGCACATCTAGCCATTTTTTGCAAAAAATTTCTGTAAAAGTTGGAAATGGTATGTACAAAGTTTTAATGTTTACTATGTCGTTTTTAGTTAAAAAAATATGCTAATTACCACAATCTGATCTGAATCAACATCTATAAATGATGGCATGCGATAGTATACATCACCCATGGATAGATATGGCATTATTTCTGGAAGAACAGAAGACCCTTTTTTTTTTTTTTTTTAACCCACCATTTAATGTTGAAATTTGAATTGGTAAACATCCTCCTATCTCAACACCTACTACATAAATGAGCACTGTCATTTATTTTATTGAATATAGGCTCTAAATAGTAGTTTTATATTTTATGTGATATAGTTTTGTTTCTAAAAAAAAAAATGTCTTTCCCTATTATAAAAAGTCCTTTACATTTGGGTTTCCTTTCTATGCAATCATTGTCGTCACTAAGGCTACCTTGTTTCTGGCAACTGCAATACCAAGACGTAATGGCGAAAGGGTGGACGGAGCAGTCTCTGTTCTGTGCATGCTTCTAGCTATTAATTATATAGCTGTGATAGAGAGCTGGGTGTGTGGCCACCTACTAACACAGCCCCACCAGGGTCCTGAGATCTGTGGGGAGGAAGGAGCACATGGACAGGAAGTATGCAGACTGGGACAACCAGTGTCAGAAAGATACTGAGCTTAAAGGGGTACTCCCGTGGAAAACTTTTTTTTTTTTTTTTTTTTTAAATAAACTGGTGCAAGAAAGTTAAAAAGATTTGTAAATTACTTCTATTAAAAAATCTTAATCCTTCCAGTTCTTTTTAGGGGCTATATACTACAGAGGAAATGCTTTACTTTTTAGATGTCTCTGATGTCACGACCACATAGCTCTCTGCTGACCTCTGCTGTCCATTTTAGGAACTGTCCAGAGCAGCATATGTTTGCTATGGGGATTTTCTCCTGCTCTGGACAGTTCCTAAAATGGACAGAGATGTCAGCAGAGAGCACTGTGGTCATGACATCAGAGAAATCTAAAAAAGTAAAGCATTCCCTCTGTAGTATACAGCCCCTAAAATGTACTGGAAGGATTAAGATTTTTTAATAGAAGTAATTTACTGTTTAACTTTCTGGCACCAGTTGATTTAAAAAAAAAAAGTTTTTTCCTAGAATGCCCCTTTAATATATCTCCTGGCAGCATTCCGGCCATTATTATCATAGAGAAACATATCCAGGGCCCCGCAACCCAAAAATTATTATTTTGTGGGGAAATTGAAAAGAAAAAACAGTGCATGCTATGGTTAAACTGATATGTTCTCCTTATTTTATTATTAAAAAAAACGACCCATGTTTATTATTTACGATACTTCTTTTTCATTGTTTAAAATCAGCAGTTTTTATTGGTTCCTTGTAACTTTTTGTATATGTGACTTTTTGCTCACTTTTTATTTACATTTTTTTGGATATGATGTGACCAAAATTGAGGATTTTTGGGAGATTTCTTCCTTTTTAAAATGTTTACGCTGTTCTCCGTACAGGATCATTATCAATATATTTTTATAGTAATGAATGTACCCAGCAATACCAAATATGTTTATTTATTATCTGACTTGCCCTGCATAAAGTGATCGCAGCTTCAGCAGTTGCTTCATAAACAGGATGTGAATGTACATCCATTGTCCTTAAGGGGTTAATTTTATGAACTTTTATGTCTACTCTACGTGACATGTATTAACCCTTTTGCCATCACAATTTTTATGAAAATAAACCCAAAACCACAAAATAATGTTGCAAAACTACAACTTCCTGCATTCTTTGGCTGTCCGGGCATGTTGGGAGTTGTAGTTTAGCAACAGCTGGAGGCACACTGGTTGGGAAACACTGGCCTAAGTGTTGAAAACGCTGCGAGGTAGACAGCTTGGTAACAGGTAAGATGCGTTTAGTCTGAAGGTTGGTGCATGTGCCTTAACAGACAAGCGCTACAGCTCTCTGTTATTCCAACTTGGGGCACACCAGGTTGTTATGTTATTGAACAATTGGCGATTAAAGGGGTACTCCACTGCTCAGCGTTTGGAACAAACTGTTCCGAACACTAGAGCCGGCGCCGGTAGCTCGTGACGTCATAGCCCCGCCCATTCATGGCACCATGCCCCGCCCCCCAATGCAAGTCTATGGGAGGGGGCGTGACAGATGTCACGTCCCCCTCCCATAGACTTGCATTGAGGGGGTAGGGCGTGACGTCACCAACTCCCGGCGAAGGCTCCAGCATTCGGAACAGTTTGTTCCAAACGCTGAGCAGCGGAGTACCCCTTTAAGCAAGGCCAACTCTGTCTGAGGGTAAATAGGCAGAAAAGGACGTGCAACATACAAAAAGTTAAAAAATTAGACAGGCAGAAAGACTTTTTATCATTAAACCCTTACAAGTAGAGCAACCTGCTATGACAGCACCTTCTGTACGGAGCACACAGGTCTCCGGAGCACCGGCAACTCCGTCTGAGGGAAAACCAAAGGAAACTTCCAATTTGGCGGCTCACAGTCGTTTGTGAGGTGAATTTAAATTTGCACAATATTTATTAAAGTCTGTGGGCCTTTTTGATAAATTTGGTGCACAACAGCAAAAAACTGAGCAAAAAAAAAAAAAAACACCCAAAAACAATGATAAATCTCCCCCTCATATTCCTATTTTTAAGCAATGTTAAAACGTTTTCTTCCATTGTAGCATTATTTACCGTATTTTTCGCCGTATAAGACGCACTTTTTCTTCCCCAAAAGGGGGGGGGAAAGTTGGTGCGTCTTATACGGTGAATACACACCTATCGCAGTGGTCCCTGCGGCCATCAACGGCCGGGACCCACGGCTAATACAGGACATCACCAGTCGCGGTGGTGCCCTGTATTCACCCTTCAGATGCGGCGATCAAAGCTGACTGCCGCGTCTGAAGGGAAAGTGACACTAACCCGGCTGTTCAGTTTACAGGACACCGGGAGGGACCTTACCTGCCGCCTCTGTGTCTGCTCCGCACCGGGATCCCCTGCATGGCTGGTGCTCTCCTTCGTCGTCGTGCACGCCGTCCCGTCATCCAATAGGAGCGGCGTGCGTAGCGACGTGATGACGGCGACGGAGAGCTTGGATCCCGGGGAAGACGACGTCCGGAGCGTCGGGGACACGGCGACAGCGATGGAGCGGCATCCAGGGCAGCGGTGATGAGCGGTGACGGGTCCGGAGCGACGGAGACACGTGAGTATTACCTCCTATACCAGTGGTCTTCAACCTGCGGACCTCCAGATGTTGCAAAACTACAACTCCCAGCATGTCCGGACAGCCAACGGCTGTCTGGGCATTCTGGGAGTTGTAGTTTTGCAACATCTGGAGTAGAGATGAGCGAACTTACAGTAAATTCGATTCGTCACGAACTTCTCGGCTCGGCAGTTGATGACTTATCCTGCATAAATTAGTTCAGCTTTCAGGTGCTCCGGTGGGCTGGAAAAGGTTGATACAGTCCTAGGAAAGAGTCTCCTAGGACTGTATCCACCGTGACGAATTCACCGTGACGTTCGTGACGAATCGAATTTACTGTAAGTTCGCTCATCTCTAATCTGGAGGTCCGTAGGTTAAAGATCACTGTTGGGTTCAGAATCTTTTTTTTCTAGATTTTGCACCTTTAAAATTGGGTGCGTCTTATATGCCGGTGCGTCCTATAGGGCGAAAAATACGGTAACCGGCTGCTAAAATACCTGACTGAGAGAAACACACCCGTATTACTATACAGGAGTAAGTGAAAGTATTCAGCTTTTTATTTTTCCCCTTGTTACTCTCTTATTACCTTTCCTCTACTAGTATAACAATTTTTTTCCTCTTCCAAATTTACGCTACAGCAGATTGTGTTGTAGTAAATCACCCAAAACCCAAATAGCACTAAAGCATTCCGATACAACATTAGCATTTGCTTAACAAGCACAAGATAAACATTAAACAAAGAACTGCATTTCTTTATTAGAGGCTGCAAGATACATAATCCATGAGCACAAGAAACATGGGACCCAGTGGATATGCAGATGTGTGTTATTTCATTGGCGCTGGGCGGCCTTGTTAGAAAAGGTTTTCATCAGAAGGCTTGGGGGTGGTTAGTTGACTGTCCCTGGTGGTCCTGTAACTAGATACAGAGACTTTTGCAAGCTAGACCAGGCTCCCTAGTGGATGTGCTGATTGGACAGCCTGAGGAAAACTCCGAAAGCATCAGGAACTAAACTAAGATCACCTTGGGAGTGATAGGGGAGAGCCTGATAAAGGCATTTGACTTCTCTCGTAACTCCCACGAAGGACAAGTTGTCAGTGTGATCCAACCTCCATTACTGCAAATCAGACCCTTTCCACTATGCTGATTTCATTACAAAGACCAGCATGGTGCGAAAAAGAAAAAAAAGGGGGAAAAAAAGGTTAGACACAGTCATTTTACAGGCAGACGGGTACAAAAAAAATCTGCATAATTAAGCAGTCAGGACTGCTAATAGGGGAGTTTATATGCTTTGGGACCAGACAAGGGCAGCACATATGGATACAGCACTGGATATTAAATCTACGGCAGGCAGGCTCACTTCAGAGCCTTGGAGAAAAAGGCTAATTATAGTGAGAGGGATTGTGTTTACTGGTCTGTCTTAGACAAAATGAGACCGAGACAAGAGAATCCAAGTTTTACTGGAAAATCTGCAGTCACTGTTAATAAAACAATGCTGAGATGGTCATGCTGACAGGACTGGAGAGCGCGCGCGTTGTGTCTTCTATCCTGCGTGAAATATTTTGTTGATTTTGCTCAATTTTAGCAAGATAGAAAATGCAATGATTGTCTTGTGTAAACGGCATCATCAGATGTTTCTTCCTGTGACTTGTGTGCTCCAGATGAGGGGTCGCCCTGCATGACTTCACATGTCTTTCATTGTCAAGATCCCTGATTCGCCAAATAATTACTTCTTAATTCCTTATTTACTGCTTAGAAATACAGCTTGACCCCTACACAGTTATGCTATGTTTTCGTCATTTACAACATTGTTTTGTTTTTTAGCCCTGTGTTTTTGTAATACTACATAACTGATTTGTTTGTTATGATTACAGTTTATCTATATATATATATATATATATATATATATATAGTAAATTTGAGTAGCCGTATTAGTCCAGAGATGCAGATGCAAATCAAAAAATGTTGCAGTATCTTGTAATACCTTTTTTTATTGGACTAACAGCATTTTGTAGAGATAAGCTTTCGGGATTCCTCCCTTTATCAAGTCCAAAGCAAATTTGCTTTGGACTTGATAAAGGGAGGAATCCCGAAAGCTTGTCTCTACAAAATGCTGTTAGTCCAATAAAAAAGGTATTACAAGATACTGCAACATTTTTTGATTTTCATCTATATATATATATATATATATATATATATATATATACATATACATATATAATAGCTTGTACAATTGCATAAAGAAAGAAAAATAACTACATATATAACTAATTTACTAAAAAAATAAATAAAAATCAATATAAACAGTATTTTCTAGTCCACAAAAAAAAAAAAAAGTTAAATGTGTAAAAACTGAAGTTCCAAGACTCATTAATGTTTTTTTCTGTATACCCGTATGACATCATTACCAAATCCTGGGAGGGAGCACATCTGGGGTGGGAATATGTAGGTGATCATGGTTTTTGAGAGAAAAAAAAAAATTTATGACAGCAGTCCTTACCACAACCAACAAACAGCCCTTTGTGGACTTTAGGAGAAATATTTTCTCAGGGGGTATAGCAATCACGCTGATGCATTCTGAATCTCACAGGCAATGCTCCATGGGAAAATATATGCAAATTAGTTCACCACCAGAAAAAAGAAAACTGTGTCACTAGAGCCACCTATAGGACGAATGTCTTGTAAGTTCCCCTATGTTTCTGTTTCTCAAATTCTGTTTCTGTCTTTTTTCAGGGTAAACATATCAATAACAAACATGTGAAATATACAAATATGACGTTAATAGAACTCTGTCACAAATGCCATTAACTATGAAGCATCTATCGGCAAACATGAGGTCGAGGAATAAAACCAACACTATATCTCACTAATCAGACAGCAAACCTTAAAGGGGTTCTCCGGTGCTTAGACATCTTATCCCCTAGCCAAAGGATAGGGGATAAGATGCCTGATCGAGGGAGTCCCGCCGCTGGGGACCCCCGTGATCCTGCACGCGGCACCCCATTTGTAATCAAATACAGGGCAGGCGGCGTGTGACGTCACGCCTCCGCCCCCGTGTGACGTCACGCTCCACCCCTCAATGCAAGCCTACGGGAGGGGGCATTACAGCTATCACGCCCCCTCCCGTAGGCTTGCATTGAGGGGCGGAGCGTGACATCACACAGGGGCGGGGGCGTGACGTTACACGCCGCCCGCCCTGTAGTCGCCGCTAAACAGTCCCGGAGCGAACACGCTCCGGGGACTGTTTACAAACGGGGTGCCACATGCAAGATCACGGGGGTCCCCAGCGGCGGGACTCCCTCGATCAGGCATCTTATCCCCTATCCTTTGGTAACTCTCATTAAAAGTAATAAAAAGTTATTCTAGCTATTGCACTCCTTATGGTAAATAAAAAATATTTCTAATATATTTTGTTAAAAAAATGAAGTTTTCTATGTTTTATTTGTGCTTAAAAAAGCTCAAGAGCACATTTCCCCCCCATCTCATACACAGACTTTGGGCCGAAGCCCAAACACAGGAAGTGCAGCCTGGAGTGCTGAGGGGGTGGTGTCCAACCAACAGCATATGGCAGTTAAGTGTGAGAAGAGCTATGATTGGATGAGGCTGGACACACCTCCCTTAGCACTCCAGGCTGCACTTCCTGTGTTTGGGCTTCGGTCCAAAGTCTGTGTATGAGATGGGGGAAAATGTGCTCTTGAGCTTTTTTAAGCACAAATAAAACATAGAAAACTTCATTTTTTTTTAAACAAAGTATTTGGAAATATTTTTTATTTACCATATGGAGTGCAAGAGCAAAAATTTTTTTAATGAGAGTGACCATTTAACTTACCTTCCACTTTACCCCTGGTGCGTTAATATCGGTCTCCTGTCCTTTGGCCCTTGTCTTCCACATTCTGGGGCCCAAGCCTATTGCCAGCCGCAGCAATGTCCCGCCTCGGCCGGTGATACACTACGCGGCAGTGTGATGTAAAGGGCCTTAGTACCAGGAAGAAGGCTTTGCTAGAACATATGTACACCACGAAAGGTGCTGATTTTCCTTGCAGAAATCCATTAACAGATACAGTACAGAGTCTCTAGGGTAATGGTACATTGGAAAACTATGCAAAGTAGTTTTCTAAAGAATGAAAACTGCCTCTCTAGTGTCCCATCCAACTTTGTAAATAATCTTGACCTAAGTCATGTCAGACATGGTACAAAACAGGGTAGGCACCTTTAGGTGGCAATAGCAAGACCATTTTCTTCTATCTGGCACTCCTACCACTCCTTAAACCCCTTTGAAAAGGGGTTCATCTTCCAACCTGGAAATAGTTAAAGGGGTTAAAAACAATAAAGTTAAAAACAAACTGTTCCGAATGCTGGAGCCGTGCTGGGAGCTCGTGATGTCATAGCCAAACCCACTCATGACATCACCCTCCGCCCCCTCAATGCAAGTCTATGGGAGGGGGCGTGACAGTTGTCACGCCCCCTCCCATAGACTTGCATTGAGGGGGTGTGGCAGACGTCATGAGGGGGCAGGGCTATGGCGTCACGAGCTGCCAGCTTCAGCATTCGGAACAGCTACCCCTTTAATGTGTAGTTTCCATATATATAATTCAGATACAATATGCAGTGATACAAAGGTGGTTATAGATAAAGTTTAAGGTAAAATGAAGCAGTGGCAAATGTACAGTAAACGGTTGTAAAAATGTACAATAAATAACTGAGGAAAATAACTTTTCCTGGTTGTAGGCTGTTACAGCCTCGGCCTCTGTTTTCCTGTTTCTGCTATGCCTTATTCATGTGCATTTGCGTTATCCAGTGAAACATGTGGTGTTGCTAACATGTGGCTCTTGTAGTTCACTTTCAAGCAACAGAAGTAAGTGCAGCCAAGCAGGAAAGTGAACAGTTGTTGAAGTGAAATGCATCCCTTGCTCTAGGAATGATAGTACTGAGAGATGCACTAGATTGACTTTTGCTTACATTTGAGCAGAGCAAGGAATACAGCTGTTCCTCTGTAAGTTGGACTTTTTTTTTTTCTTTTTATTCACCATAATGAAAGTCAAGGTTCATAGAGTAGTTGGAATGAATTAAACATGTTCTGCCATTATTGATAATATAAGAATTCAGGTTTCTCCGAACTGTATTACAGCATACAATCTGTATAGCTTTTTTTGTCAGAACATTTTAACCTGACTATACTATTAATTCATTGAATGGAACCCATTTGGTTTGCTTGCTTTGGTGGGCTCAAATAAGGCATTATTTTGCTTTTTTTTTTGTCAGTTTCGGTGCCATGTACCTTTCTTTCCATTCGTGAAATAATACATTTAATTATATTACAGCAGCATTCATTGGAAAATATCCAGTACAACACTAGTACAGTGGTCAGAGGGTTTTTAATAAACCCAAAAGTCATATATACATAGCTTACAGTGGCATTTTTCTATACTCTAGTAAATGTTGTGGCACAATAGAGAGATGAGCCTTGTTTGCGGAAAATAGAAAGACTTGGTCATCAGGCATGTGCTGACCAAAAATATTTACTCATTGTCTCAGGTGGAAATATTGTATTTTCTATGTTAAGATAGACTTTAAAGAAGTACTCCGGGATGTAAAAATTTATTTTATACTGCCAGCAGTAAAAAAAAAAAGGGATACATACCTGCCGCTGCTCCTTTGGTAAGCTATCATGTGCATACATGATCAGATTGTATGTGGTATTTTTTTTATCAGATTTTTATTATCAGATTTTTATCAGATCTTCTCGGCTCCATTTTTAATTTTCAGTTGCCCCTGAACTAGTGGGCAGAGACTAGCTGCTACAATGTCTACCATACATTGCACACACACACAGAAGAGGAGACCCTGTTCCACTATCTCTCTATAGCACACCCTAAGGAGCAGGATGTTGGACGTTATTGAACAGTACTGAATAGTCTAAGCTGTAAATCCAGCTCTGGTATGATATCTAATACTCACTGCATAGTCTCTTTTCAAATTATCTCTGTTTAAAACATAGGGCATGTCATATTTTTTTTATGACAGATATCCTTTAAAACTAAGTGATCAATACATTCTAATGCACTCCCAAAAACAAGGGAAAATGCCACATCAGCCAAAAACTTTCCAAAACTGCTAGGTGCTAATGGGGGCTTAAAATTTATCTGCATTCGCTAATGATTAAATTAGTGTGGCTCATACTATAAATGCTATTAATAGTACTGTCCTGCCAATCATATAGATAGTGACTGTTACGCCGAGCGCTCCGGGTTCCCGCTCCTCCCCGGAGCGCTCGCTTCACCTCCTCCGCTGCAGCGCCCCGGTCACGTCCTCTGACCCGGGGCGCTGCGATCCTGCTGCTAGCCGGGATGCGATTCGCGATGCGGGTAGCGCCCGCTCGCGATGCGCACCCCGGCTCTCCTACCTGACTCGCTCCCCGTCTGTTCTGTCCCGGCGCGCGCGGCCCCGCTCCCTAGGGCGCGCGCGCGCCGGGTCTCTGCGATTTAAAGGGCCACTGCGCCGCTGATTGGCGCAGTGGTTCCAATTAGAGTTATCACCTGTGCACTCCCTATATTACCTCACTTCCCTTGCACTCCCTTGCCGGATCTTGTTGCCTTAGTGCCAGTGAAAGCGTTCCTTGTGTGTCCCTTGCCAGTGTTTCCAGACCTTCTGCCGTTGCCCCTGACTACGATCCTTGCTGCCTGCCCCGACCTTCTGCTACGTCCGACCTTGCTTCTGCCTACTCCCTTGTACCGCGCCTATCTTCAGCAGCCAGAGAGGGGAGCCGTTGCTAGTGGATACGACCTGGTCACTACCGCCGCAGCAAGACCATCCCGCTTTGCGGCGGGCTCTGGTGAAAACCAGTAGTGGCTTAGAACCGGTCCACTAGCACGGTCCACGCCAATCCCTCTCTGGCACAGAGGGTCCACTACCTGCCAGCCGGCATCGTGACAGTAGATCCGGCCATGGATCCCGCTGAAGTTCCTCTGCCAGTTGTCGCTGACCTCACCACGGTGGTCGCCCAGCAGTCACAACAGATTGCGCAACAAGGCCAACAGCTGTCTCAACTGACCGTTATGCTACAACAGTTGCTACCACAGCTTCAGCAGTCATCTCCTCCGCCAGCTCCTGCACCTCCTCCGCAGCGAGTGGCCGCTCCTGGGATACGCTTATCCTTGCCGGATAAGTTTGATGGGGACTCTAAGTTTTGCCGTGGCTTCCTTTCCCAATGTTCCCTGCATCTGGAGATGATGTCGGACCTGTTTCCCACTGAAAGGTCTAAGGTGGCTTTCGTAGTCAGTCTTCTGTCCGGAAAAGCCCTGTCATGGGCCACACCGCTCTGGGACCGCAATGACCCCGTCACTGCCTCAGTACACTCCTTCTTCTCGGAAATCCGAAGTGTCTTTGAGGAACCTGCCCGAGCCTCTTCTGCTGAGACTGCCCTGTTGAACCTGGTCCAGGGTAATTCTTCCGTTGGCGAGTATGCCGTACAATTCCGTACACTTGCTTCAGAATTGTCCTGGAATAATGAGGCCCTCTGCGCGACCTTCAAAAAAGGCCTATCCAGCAACATTAAAGATGTTCTGGCCGCACGAGAAATTCCTGCTAATCTACATGAACTTATTCACCTAGCCACTCGCATTGACATGCGTTTTTCTGAAAGGCGTCAGGAACTCCGCCAAGATGTGGACTCTGTTCGCACGAGGCGTTTCGTCTCCTCGGCTCCTCTCTCCTCTGGTCCCCTGCAATCTGTTCCTGTGCCTCCCGCCGTGGAGGCTATGCAGGTCGACCGGTCTCGCCTGACACCTCAAGAGAGGACACGACGCCGTATGGAGAACCTCTGCCTGTACTGTGCTAGTACCGAACACTTCCTGAGGGATTGTCCTATCCGTCCTCCCCGCCTGGAAAGACGTACGCTGACTCCGCACAAGGGTGAGACAGTCCTTGATGTCTACTCTGCTTCTCCACGTCTTACTGTGCCTGTGCGGATGTCTGCTTCTGCCTTCTCCTTCTCTACAGTGGCCTTCTTGGACTCTGGTTCTGCAGGAAATTTTATTTTGGCCTCTCTCGTCAACAGGTTCAACATCCCAGTGACCAGTCTCGCCAGACCCCTCTACATCAATTGTGTAAATAATGAAAGATTGGACTGTACCATACGTTTCCGCACGGAGCCCCTTCTTATGAGCATCGGATCTCATCATGAGAGGATTGAACTTTTGGTCCTCCCCAATTGCACCTCGGAGATTCTCCTTGGACTTCCCTGGCTTCAACTTCATTCCCCAACCCTGGATTGGTCCACTGGGGAGATCAAGAGTTGGGGGTCCTCTTGTTCCAAGAACTGTCTAAAACCGGTTCCCAGTAACCCTTGCCGTAACTCTGTGGTTCCTCCAGTAACCGGTCTCCCTAAGGCCTATATGGACTTCGCGGATGTTTTCTGCAAAAAACAAGCTGAGACTCTACCTCCTCACAGGCCTTATGATTGCCCTATCGACCTCCTCCCGGGTACTACTCCACCCCGGGGCAGAATTTATCCTCTCTCTGCCCCAGAGACTCTTGCCATGTCCGAATACGTCCAGGAGAATCTAAAAAGGGGCTTTATCCGTAAATCCTCCTCTCCTGCCGGAGCCGGATTTTTCTTTGTCTCCAAAAAAGATGGCTCCCTACGTCCTTGCATTGACTACCGCGGTCTTAATAAAATCACGCTTAAGAACCGCTACCCCTTACCCCTCATCTCTGAACTCTTTGATCGCCTCCAAGGTGCCCACATCTTCACTAAATTGGACTTAAGAGGCGCCTATAACCTCATCCGCATCAGAGAGGGGGACGAGTGGAAAACGGCATTTAACACCAGAGATGGACACTTTGAGTATCTGGTCATGCCCTTTGGACTGTGCAATGCCCCTGCCGTCTTCCAAGACTTTGTCAATGAAATTTTTCGTGATCTATTATACTCCTGTGTTGTGGTATATCTGGACGATATCCTAATTTTTTCTGCCAATCTAGAGGAACACCGCCGGCATGTCCGTATGGTTCTTCAGAGACTTCGTGACAACCAACTCTATGCCAAAATTGAGAAATGTCTGTTTGAATGCCAATCTCTTCCTTTTCTAGGATATTTGGTCTCTGGCCAGGGACTACAGATGGATCCAGACAAACTCTCTGCCGTCTTAAATTGGCCACGCCCCTCCGGACTCCGTGCTATCCAACGCTTTTTGGGGTTCGCCAATTATTACAGGCAATTTATTCCACATTTTTCTACCATTGTGGCTCCTATCGTGGCTTTAACCAAGAAAAATGCTGATCCCAAGTCCTGGCCTCCTCAAGCAGAAGACTCCTTTAAACAACTCAAGTCTGCCTTTTCTTCGGCTCCCGTGCTCTCCAGACCTGACCCTTCCAAACCCTTCCTATTGGAGGTTGATGCCTCCTCAGTAGGAGCTGGAGCTGTTCTTCTACAAAAAAATCCTTCCGGGCATGCTGTCACTTGTGGTTTTTTCTCTAGGACCTTCTCTCCAGCGGAGAGGAACTACTCCATCGGGGATCGAGAGCTTCTAGCCATTAAATTAGCACTTGAGGAATGGAGGCATCTGCTGGAGGGATCAAGATTTCCTGTTATTATCTACACCGACCACAAGAACCTCTCCTACCTCCAGTCGGCCCAACGGCTGAATCCTCGCCAGGCCCGGTGGTCTCTGTTCTTTGCCCGATTTAATTTTGAGATTCACTTTCGTCCTGCCGATAAGAACATTAGAGCCGATGCTCTCTCTCGTTCCTCGGATGCCTCAGAAGTTGATCTCCCTCCGCAACACATCATTCCACCTGACTGCCTGATCTCCACTTCTCCTGCCTCCATCAGACAGACTCCTCCAGGAAAGACCTTTGTTTCTCCACGCCAACGCCTCGGAATCCTCAAATGGGGTCACTCCTCCCATCTCGCAGGTCATGCGGGCATCAAGAAATCTGTGCAACTCATCTCCCGCTTCTATTGGTGGCCGACTCTGGAGACGGATGTTGGGGACTTTGTGCGAGCCTGCACTATCTGTGCCCGGGATAAGACTCCTCGCCAGAAGCCCGCTGGTTTTCTTCATCCTCTGCCTGTCCCCGAACAGCCTTGGTCTCTGATTGGTATGGATTTTATTACTGATTTACCCCCTTCCCGTGGCAACACCGTTATTTGGGTGGTCGTTGATCGATTCTCCAAAATGGCACATTTCATTCCTCTTCCTGGTCTTCCTTCTGCGCCTCAGTTGGCTAAACAATTTTTTGTACACATTTTTCGTCTTCACGGGTTGCCTACGCAGATTGTCTCGGATAGAGGGGTCCAATTCGTGTCTAAATTCTGGAGAGCTCTCTGTAAACAACTCAAGATTAAATTAAATTTTTCCTCTGCATATCATCCCCAGTCCAATGGACAAGTAGAAAGAATTAACCAGATCCTGGGTGATTATTTGCGACATTTTGTTTCCTCCCGCCAGGATGACTGGGCAGATCTCCTTCCATGGGCCGAATTCTCGTATAACTTCAGGGTCTCTGAATCTTCCTCCAAATCCCCATTTTTCGTGGTGTACGGCCGTCACCCTCTTCCCCCCCTCCCTACCCCCTTGCCCTCTGGTCTGCCCGCTGTGGATGAAATTTCTCGTGACCTTTCCATTATATGGAGAGAGACCCAGGATTCTCTCTTACAGGCTTCTTCACGCATGAAGGGGTTCGCGGATAAGAAAAGAAGAGCTCCCCCCGTTTTTTCCCCTGGAGACAAGGTATGGCTCTCCGCTAAATATGTCCGCTTCCGTGTCCCTAGCTACAAGTTGGGACCACGCTATCTTGGTCCTTTCAAAATTCTGTGTCAAATTAATCCTGTCTCTTATAAACTTCTTCTTCCTCCTTCTCTTCGTATCCCTAATGCCTTTCACGTCTCTCTTCTCAAACCACTCATCCTCAACCGTTTTTCTCCCAAATCTGTTCCTCCCACTCCTGTTTCCGGCTCCTCGGACGTCTTCTCGGTCAAGGAGATTTTGGCTGCCAAAAAGGTCAGAGGAAAAAATTTTTTTTAGTAGACTGGGAGGGTTGTGGTCCTGAAGAGAGATCCTGGGAACCTGAGGACAACATCCTTGACAAAAGTCTGCTCCTCAGGTTCTCAGGCTCCAAGAAGAGGGGGAGACCCAAGGGGGGGGGTACTGTTACGCCGAGCGCTCCGGGTTCCCGCTCCTCCCCGGAGCGCTCGCTTCACCTCCTCCGCTGCAGCGCCCCGGTCACGTCCTCTGACCCGGGGCGCTGCGATCCTGCTGCTAGCCGGGATGCGATTCGCGATGCGGGTAGCGCCCGCTCGCGATGCGCACCCCGGCTCTCCTACCTGACTCGCTCCCCGTCTGTTCTGTCCCGGCGCGCGCGGCCCCGCTCCCTAGGGCGCGCGCGCGCCGGGTCTCTGCGATTTAAAGGGCCACTGCGCCGCTGATTGGCGCAGTGGTTCCAATTAGAGTTATCACCTGTGCACTCCCTATATTACCTCACTTCCCTTGCACTCCCTTGCCGGATCTTGTTGCCTTAGTGCCAGTGAAAGCGTTCCTTGTGTGTCCCTTGCCAGTGTTTCCAGACCTTCTGCCGTTGCCCCTGACTACGATCCTTGCTGCCTGCCCCGACCTTCTGCTACGTCCGACCTTGCTTCTGCCTACTCCCTTGTACCGCGCCTATCTTCAGCAGCCAGAGAGGGGAGCCGTTGCTAGTGGATACGACCTGGTCACTACCGCCGCAGCAAGACCATCCCGCTTTGCGGCGGGCTCTGGTGAAAACCAGTAGTGGCTTAGAACCGGTCCACTAGCACGGTCCACGCCAATCCCTCTCTGGCACAGAGGGTCCACTACCTGCCAGCCGGCATCGTGACAGTGACATTACAGCTTATACCTTATTCTCAAGTCTTGTAGCTTCTAACAAAATATCACTCCGGGATATGGCTAAAAATATATATATATATTTTTTTTTAAATACTTGTGTTCAAGAAAATTGGAATATCCTGAAGATCCAAGTAGCTTACAACCAAAGCTGTAACTCTGACAGCGACTGCAGGCTATCTAAATCCTACTTGAGATGTTGTTTACTGCTGTGATGGTCAAAGCTTTTGGTAAATTCACTGTCATATTATCATGTACCAGGAGGGATTTTATTGCTTTGTATCTTAGCCTATGAATATATGCTGTATCTGAGGTTAACAGACCCTCTGGACAAGCTCTTATGGGAGAAGAAGAAGAATCCTTCTTTACAAACTGCTGCAAATTGGTGCTCGGCAATGGCTGATGAGTTGATCGGACAATACAAAGGCCTCCCCATGGACTTCAGGAATAACAGCTACATGTGAGATAGCCAATGAGCATTTGATTGTATCTGAACTAATGCTCAGTGTTTCAGGGAAAAGAGCATTAAGTTAGGGCGCCTAACTCAGGGCCTGATGAAGTGATCTCTTGTTTAACGATCTGACTCCTTAAGGGTATTATCAACCTCTGATACTGATGGAAATGTGAAGTCTAGTGAGCCAGCACAGTGTGAGCCATTATAAGTTTAACCGTGCTGCAGGAAGCGCAAAAGAATCTGTTTGTTTGTTTACCCTCAGCACATCCCACAGGCTGTAATTTTACCCATTGCTTTATCGTTCTATGTCCTAGTAGTAGCAAGATGCTGCATTCACAGTGGATACAGGCATTTTAGTAGCGGCACAAATCTTAACTACTTTACTTTGTTCATTTTTATCTTTGGCGTATACTCTTGTTGCATAATTTTTGCAGAATTTAGAACAGTCGGGAAAATCATTTTGAGTTGTACAATATCTTCGGGTATGCGTGTCGAGTCGTGTTCCTACCCTATTAATATTTTACCATTACATATTTATGGCTGCCACCTGCCCAGTTTTCACCCAAGCAAGTACAGAGGGTTTAAGCATGTTCTCTTTAGTTTTGATACAGGTTACACTGTGCTGCCTGTTCTGATTGTCATAATTTGAAGACGGTGATCCCTAAATGCCCCTACATTTGTATTTCAGGTGTTTAGCATAAGAGCTCATTCTCACTTCTGTATATCATATTCATATTAATGTTGCTAGGTTCTTTTCCATTGAAAAATGGTGCCAATACATTAAGACTATCTTATTTACGTTATTGTTTTTATTTTTTTGTAACACTTTTAGGCACGGAAGTCAGTGGATCTGATTTAACAATGCATGTTTCATATTTATTTACAATTGTCCTATCTTAACTTAACTCTATACTCAATATATCCTGATATGTATGACATGAGATTACCTACTTTTCAAAACAACATGATTTGGTGATGCTTAGTCACAAGATCTGCATACCATCTTTGTCTTTGTGTGGATACCTAGTAATTGTTATGTAAATTAAGCCATTTGAGTGTTTTGTTAGGATGGCATAATAATGTGTTGAATTGGTTTAATGAGAAATGGTAAAACCCCTATTAAAGTGTACCTGTCATTTTAGGTAATTTTCCAAGATAAGCTGTCGTGTATACATGACAAGTAGCAACTATTTCAGGCCATCATATAATGTGTATATAGAATTTTTCATCATTTCTGCTCTGCAGGTTTTATCTAAGTTTTTTTTTCGTTGTCCCTGATGTAGTAGGTGGAACCTAGCCTCTAGGAAGGTTCTCATATACTGCATACACACAGAAGAGAAGATCCTTTTTTGCTTTGTCTCTATACACACCCTAAGAAGCAGCAGTATGGAGGACATTATAGAGCAATGGGGATCAGTTTAAGCAGTGAATCCAGCACTGGTCTGATATGAAATACTCATTGTTAGCTTTTGAGTAGTCTCTTTGCAACATTTTTGCATCTTTCTGCAGCTTCGATCTCCCTTCTCTTCCGTTCACCTCCATTTGGCCAGCATGTAATCTGATCTGCAAGCTAGAAAAGTGAGGTGAAAAGGTACAGATTATAAATTCCCCACAAACACTTGAAAGGGTTGTCCAGCGAAAGAAGCAACCTGTGTATACTGTCAGAAAGTGTAATAAAGTAACTTAATATAATGTAATAAGCCATTGTGCAGAGATTATTCATGTCATCTGTGCTGTCTTCCTTGTAAGCTGTGAAGTCATGTCACAGGCTCTGAATGCAGAACTGGTCTTCCTCCCCCTCTCCTCTTGTCAACACGGGACAAGACCAGTGATGTGAAGGGTGTAGCAGGTGTTACCGTTCATTAGATTTATAACTTCTTAGAGAAGGCAGCAGTGAAGTGAGTCCATTCTGAGGGAAGCTAATGTGACAAACTGCTCCATACTGCCTAATCTAATGAACAGTTACACCAGTTCCCCCTTTACTCCACTGGTCTCGTCCAGTGCTAACAGGAGGGAAGGAGAGACAGGAGTTGTCAGCATTCAGAGTAATGTTATGTAACAGCTTACAAGGGAGAGAAAACTGATATGGAAGATCTTTGCACTATGGCTAATAACATTATATCAGTAAGTTGCTCTCCACTTTTTGACAACATATGCAGGTTGTTTCTTTTGCCGGACAACCTCTTTAAACGATAAAGTTCTGGCTGACTGCAGCCAACCGTAGAGGAAGCCTAGAATTTTAGTTATTTTGAGTTTGAGTTATTATTGAGCTAAATATTAAAACTTGTCAGCTTCTTCTAGTGGTAGCCAGAGGAATTAAAGCACTCTATTGGAAAAATGAAGCTCCGTCTCTAAGAGATACACTATCTTAATATATTTCATATATATAATTACTTGCTACAAGATGTGTTTATGGTTAAACATTCTCTTTAAGCAGTGCATTTCAGTAATTTCAATGTAGAGAGTAAATAAAATATATGAATGTTACTCTCCTTATTAGATATCTTATTTATTCCATTATTTTTAATGTAAATGTGCCTTTAAATTTAAAGGGGTTATCCACCATAAAGTGATTTTAGTACACACCTGGCAGGAAGTAATGGACATGCTTAAGAAAGATCTGTGCTTGTCTTGGGGCTAAATGGCTGTGTCATGAGATTACCATAATACTGCGGCTAGCTTTTTGTGAACTGGTATTTCCTGTTTGACTTTTCTTTTTTTTTTTTTTTACTACAAATCCCACAATTCCATTTCCCTCCCTCCCACACATCAGCCACCCCACTCCTTGAAACATAAATGTGCTGCATCCATCAAAAGACCTGTGGTTTTCAATCAGGGTGCCTACAGCTGTTGCATTAGCTGCAGATTGATCTCTCCCACTAATTGATCTCTCCACCCATTGAAGCAGATAGGCTCCTTGTCCTCAGCTGACTAGTGAGTCAGGTCTCGGCTGCATTGCAAGCTGGGAAAAATCTGAGACAACAGTCATTTTGTATGCTGATAAAAATAAATATTGGAGTGAAAATCACATAAGAATTGTGAGAAAACCGTCAAACACAGGTAAAGACACTATATTATGAACTACACTAACTTTACAGCCCCTGTAGCATAGTCAAATAAAAAAAAAGTGGAATACACCTTTAAGATTTAATCCATTTATCACAAAATCGGGCAAAGAACTGAATGATTGTAATTCTGATGGATACACTCTTAAAGTTTTGTCCAATAACCAAGGTTATGGCCAAAGCCTAAGCTATTAAACATCTGTAAGATAAGAGATATAAATGAATTAGACAATGTAAAAATATGTGATTACAGTATGTGAAAAATAAATGTAAAATTGAATCTCGCCTGTCTCCTTAATAAGCATTGAGCTGAGATTATGATGTGCTAACATTATTTATAGTACCAACATTGTTTTATTCATTTAAGGTTGTATAGATTATTTTTGGGTTGAACCATGTAAAAATCTAGATGTCATTTTACAGAATATGTTCCCACCTCTTCCCTGAACTGGTTTAGATTCGGCTTGTAATTGTGATAGCATCATTGGAGTGCCCCAGGCAGCCCCAGCAGACCTAATGCAGATTTGATGTTCTCTTAAGCTTGCAGACCTGTCTGAAAACAGAGCTGTTAACCTGATCTAAATTTTGAAATGTTGGTGGTGACTATTAAGTAACTGAGAGTTTTTTCTTCATACATGATCATTGGATATCACAGGCAGGAGTGACTGTGCACAGAGCATCTAGGAATGTTCAGGGGCCATCACATTCTGCTATACTTCATGCAGTTAATGTAAGTTAGGGTTATTCAAAGTTGAAAGAAAGTTCATGTACTTTTTAATATCCAGAATTGGTTTAGCGCCAGTGGGGTGGCAAGTTACAGCTACAGTATATGTTCAAATGAATTGTGGCTTCTGTTCATGAAAATAGCATGCCAAATCCTATTGGAGCTCAATGGGGTTCTGTTGTTTGCTACTAAGAATACGGCTGCATGCAGTGCATTTCTTGTCGTCAAACTTAAAGGAGTACTATGGTGTTTTTTTTTAACTATCCCCCTGTGCCCGGGCTGCCAAACAAAACAAACTTTAACTCACCTTCCAACGTTCCCCTGTTGTCCCATTCTCCGGTTCCCTGTCTTCTTCTGCTTCCTGCAGAAAACGGAAGAAGACAGGGACCGTAGAACGGGAGAATTGGGGATTGGGGGAACGTAGGAAGGTGAGTTAAAGTTTGTTTTGTTTCGTTTGGCAGCCCGGGCACAGGGGGATAGTTTAAAAAAAAAAAACACCATAGTACTCCTTTAATGAAGCCTTCAAACACAGCCTCTGATGACAGTGTCAGTAGAGCATTACAAAGTTCTTATGGTTCTGAGTACAGTCTTGGATCACAGTTGGCAAAAGTGTCAGGGGAAAAAGACAAACTATGGTAAAGAAAACACTGCATAGAGTGAGACTACTTTTGGCCTCTCAATTTTCATTATATCAAGTAAGTTAAATCTCTGGCTATTCATTTCCTAAACATCCTGTGAGTGGAATAGAAATGTTTCTGCTGTACTGACTTGTACTTGGAATATACTAGTTTGTCTTATGACCGTGCCTCATTCCCTCCCCTCATTCTCCACAACTTGTTCAAATTTTGTCGGCTTTGCACGCGGCATATTTGGGACAATGCTGCAGTTTTTTTGTGCAAGGATGAGCACCAGTAAACATCACAGAGGCTGTGCTACAACCTCTTCCAACAGCTGATCAAAGGGGGGGGGTACTGGATGTCATTGACATACCCCCACTGATCTGACATTCATGATGGAAAATACGCCACCAATGTTAAAATGTTGAAGCCCCTTTAATTTTCCCTTTTGAATATAGTCAGGGTGAGAAGCAAGCTATGGAACTAGACATAAACTTCAGCATTCAATATGTATTAATTTGGGGGACGACATCTGGCTTACTTTTTGCACTGCGTCAAAGAGCCTATTTTTGGCCCCATTCAAATTATTACAGTATACACAGGAATAATGCACCCATTTAGTAACCATGGTTTTCTGCCCCAAGCCCATAACCCTATTGTTTGTGACCGCAGAGGTAGTAAAATGTATTTGTTTGTGACTACAGAGATTTTTACAAAAATATATTATAGTGTAATACACCTAGAATGTAGGAAAAGATAATAGACATTTGTATTGAGAGGGATAAAGCACAGGAAAAGCACTGGCGGCTGTTAGGGGTTGGTCTCTGTACCTCTTGAATAAGGGTTCCGAAACGATAGAGGTCGGGCGGCAGTTATCTATTCCCACATGGGTAAGATCTGATGATTACTTTTGGTGTGCTAATTTGTCTCCACTCAGTATGGCAATCTTAGCCTATGTAGATTATCGGAGCTGGCTATTTCACCTTCATCTATAAAACATAAGATATGCACAGATATTGGTAATCACTTTATATACTGAAGTTGAGTACAGTGATCCCTCAACTTACAATGGCCTCAACATACAATAGTTTCAACATTCAATGGTCTTTTCTGGACCATTGTAACTTGAAACCCGACTCAACATACAATTCTACGGACAGTCCAGATCTGTGAAACGTGTCAATGGCTGGAAGAACCAACCAATCAAAATGGGCATTTTACTGGTAAAACATCTGTATTACTGAAGTGCATGCAGTGACTGGCTGTCTGGTAGCGCCCCCTACAGTACAGGGAGGTATTACATATTCTGTACAACTCATTACTCATTATATGTGCCAGAGTTAGCTGCTCCTTTGGACACCAGGTGAGGGCGGCTCCATGTTACTTTTTTTAGGACATTGTGTATTCTGTACAGGACCCTGAAGAAGCTCCTGTCCTCTACATAGACCAGCATTTCCCAACCAAGGTGTCTCCAGCTGTTGCAAAACTACAACTCTCAACATGCCCGGACAGCCTTTGGCTGTCCGGGCATGCTGAGAGTTGTAGTTTTGCAACAGCTGGAGGCACCCTGGTTGGGAAACACTGACCGTGATTTACAGCTCCCAGCAGATCTTTCTTACTCTTATATGGAAGGATTTACTTCATCTATATTAGTTATCTACTTATTTTTCTTAAATCCTCACTTTTTCCTATTTTTGGATGACATTTTGGTGGCTTCAGAACCAATTCCCAGGTTTCCATAGAGTTACGGTCTCAACATACAATGGTTTCAACATACAATGGTCGTCCTGGAACCAATTAATATTGTAACTTGAGGGACCACTGTATATTTAGCATTGTAGAGAATTGTCCCATTATATATTATTGTGTACACATGGAATGTCTTTAGTAATAATTTTGTAGATACTGTTCACCCTCTGCGTTGCATTTGGCAACTGTACTATTTGCTTCGCATTGTGTAATAGGATTTTTAATGAGAATTATTAAAAATAAGTACATTTTTGTTGTGGCTTTATTGAACATGATGTTCTCTGGTTAAACAGATTTGTAAATTACTTCTATTAAAAAAAAATCCCAATCCTTCCAGTACTTTTTAGATGATGTATACTACAGAGGAAGTTCTTTTATTTTTGAATTTCCTTTCTGTCTGACAACATGCTCTCTGCTGACACCTCTGTCCATGTCAGGAACTGTCCAGAGCAGTAGAGGTTTGCTATGTAGATTTGCTCCTACTCTGGACAATTCCTCAAATGGACAGAGGTGTCAGCAGAGAGCACTGTGGTCAGACAAAAAGGAAATTCAAAAAGAAAAAAACTTCCTCTGTAGTATACAGCAGCTGGTAAGTACTGAAAGGATTGGGATTTTTTTAATAGAAGTAATTTACAAATCTGTTTAACTTTCTGGCATCGGTTGATTTAAAAGAAAGTGTGTTCCAGTGGAGTACCCCTTTAAAGTCCAAGACCAGCTTCCAGTGCAGGATAAGAAATAGAGATTAATAAAAAATGATATGTGAAGTGCAAACTAAGACCACAGTGGTCCTGAATATGTGTGAGTTATTATGCCTCTTTATAATATTGCATGGAGCCTACTCTAACACTGTCTAATAAATATGCATTTCTATATTACTATAATATTTTAAATCCTTGGCTTCAGTTTCTGCTAAGACATTTCTGTAGGTTTATACATGTGGAGCCTAACGTGTGATAAATGTTTATGTGCCGGCCTTTCCTCTATTGTAAACAACCTCTATCGGTACTTTACATGAGCTATAGAAGAATAATCTTTGCGGCATCGATTTGATAGCAGTGACATATGTTTGGATATATTTATTTTTCCTTCTTCCACAGTCTAGCACATCTTCTGCTTCTCATTTCAACATTACTCTTAGTCTAACATGCATACGTTTATGCATATTTATCATTGAATAATATCTGAGGATGAATTATCTCCTGTTCTCTGGGCTTGTGTCAGACATAACAGAACCGTGATTGGACTCTGATATCCATGTGCATTGTTATAGAACTAAGCTACGTGTTAACTCTACCACAAGTGTTCAGTTTGTTGCTTTAAATAAAAATAAAAAAAGCACATTTCTATCCAGTATTGATACAGTACATATATCTTCTCTGCAGAATTTTAGTTTCTTGTCCAGTATTTCCCAGCACGAGCGGGGTAATCTTTCATTCGTCCTTTTGGTCCAAGTAGGTCTCTCTTCCACTGATAAAGTTTGGTCTGGGGTTGTATCTAAACTTGCCTGAAATGAGAGGGTCCTGCTTAACCCATGAAATATTATTGCAGATTGTCTCTATTCCTTCCCAATTAATTTACAACATTGGCCACAGACCTAACACTATCCTTCCACTTTCACAACTTCACTTACTGCTTCTGTACATTAGAATGTTGTTATAAAGTAGAACTGTGTAGAAAAAAAACAATGCAAAAAATCAATGCCTTCTTTAATAGAAATTTGATTAGAATCATTGGGTACTTGTCAAGTAGAGATACTTGGGTGATGGTTATTAGATAAGGAAGCCTGGGTACTTGTCATCAGGCAGAGATGCTTGGGTAATTGTTATCAGATAGGAATGCCTGGGTACTTCTCATCAGGTGGAGATGCTGGGGTACTTGTTATCAGATAGGAATGCCTGGGTACTTGTCATCAGGTGGAGATGCTGGGGTACTTGTTATCAGATAGGAATGCCTGGGTACTTGTCATCAGGTGGAGATGCTGGGGTACTTGTTATCAGATAGGAATGCCTGGGTACTTGTCATCAGGTGGAGATGCTGGGGTACTTGTTATCAGATAGGATTGCCTGGGTACTTGTCATCAGGTGGAGATGCTTGGGTACTTGTTATCAGATAGGAATGCCTGGGTACTTGTCATCAGGCAGAGATGCTTGGGTAATTGTTATCAGATAGGAATGCCTGGGTACTTGTCATCAGGTGGAGATGCTGGGGTACTTGTTATCAGATAGGAATGCCTGGGTACTTGTCATCAGGTGGAGATGCTGGGGTATATGTTATCAGATAGGAATGCCTGGGTACTTGTCATCAGGCAGAGATGCTTGGGCATATGTTATCAGATGTGTTGGTTATGTGATAAGAATAATTGGGTGCGGATTATCAGATATGGACACTCGGCTGTTGATTATCAAATAATAATGGATGTTTGTTATCACATTGAGCTTCTTGTTATTACCACTCAGATAGGGTTGCTTGGGACAGGTCATCAGATATGAATGCTTGGCTGCTTGCCATCACATATTACTATTTGGGTGCTAGCTATCGGATATGAATGTTTGGGTGCTAGTTATCATATTGGGATGCTTGTCACCAGATGGGGTTGCTTAGGATAGGTCATCAGATATGAATGCTTGGGTGCTAGTTATCATATTGATAGCTTGGCTATTGACTCCCAGATGGGGATGCTTGGGGTCTGGTCATCGGATGGGGATTCATGGGGACTGGTAATCAAATATGGTTTATATAAAGCGTGCCTGTCAGATCCCGCAAAAAATGTTAATCAGTACCTAATCCTGACCATCTAATTTTTATACCTTTTTTCATTAGCTCACAATGTTAAAAATCCTCTCAGGGGAAGGGGTCATGTCCCTTCTTGTGGTGGTGGGAGGTGATTGGTGTGCCTGCTCATGCAGCCTTGTCCATGAGTCATATCTTGTCCATGACTCATGGACAAGCTGATGCTGCTGCAGGACTGGTTAGTGTTCCAGTAGGTATGGGGACCCCAAGTGGTGGTATTTTCAGGAACCGTTTTCTTTCTTAAATATTCAAAATTTGTTCAACAACTATATTAAAAAAGGTCTTTAAGATTCTTCAGTAACAACGTATAAAAAGTTTTGGGATTTCACAGTGCCCATATAAGCTGCTGTTGTAACAAGCATTGTGTAACATTCTTTTTAAGGAGATATACTGTATATGTCATATATTAGTTTTACTTAAATATTATACTGGTCACATGCCCATGTACAACATATTGGGTATCTCAGGTGTATGTAACATATACAGGTAGTTGTTTAGAACATAGTGCTATTCTGTAGAAATGTAAGCACCTATCAGTTGCCCCCTTATTGCTGCCTTAGTGCACTGCTCATAGATACAAGTTGTAGGTGTCTAATCAGACCGATAAAATATGAAGGGACATTGTTTTCCAAATTGCCACCTTAAACGTGAAATGATGTGAACAGTATATAGACACCATCAAGGCCTGCTTCTGCCAACACGTTATTTTATCTTTAGTTACAAATAGAGAAAGCAAAGCAATCCAGCTTAGTGGAAATGACAGCTTGATGAGGCAGATACCATTACGTTTACAACATTTGTGTCATGTGCGCGACGGTAGTTAAAGGAACATATTGGTGGATGGGCTATTAAACTGTTTTGCCAAGTGCTTACAGTGAGATTAACAACTTCTCTCCATCGCCAACAGTTAATATTATTATAAATAGGTGTCTTTTGGCAGAGATCACTAAATGATTAAGAAGTTGATGTTGTTCTAAATGTCATTTTTTCAAGTTAAGAAATCCTCAGTGCTGATGCAGTATGCATAATATCAACCTTCTATTTATACCTGGTAAAATGTTCCTAAATCATAAATACATTCAGTTATTGATAAGTCCTAAATCTTTTTTATGAGTACACTTAGTACTTTGTATAGCGGTGTCTCCGTGCTGCCGTATGGCGCCTTTGAAAACTACTGTGCCATCCCCCAGAATATCTCCCCTTATGATGCCTTACATTCCTTTTTACTGACTGACAGATTTCATAAAGTCAGAGTCGTACAGAGGTATATTATTGTATCATAACTTTCTGTGGGTGTTATACCCTCATATTTCTATAGGGATATATTTTTTGTAATATTAATCCTGACTATGACTGTGCATAAGGCCTTAAACAGGGGCTACATGGTGCATTACATTGCGCACTCCAAGGTACACCTAACCATATTATGTCATTTTTCTATATTCTTTTGGAATTGTTTTTCAGATATGACCTAAAAGTTGCATTTTTACTATTTTAAAGAGTTATCAGTAAACTGATCGCTGCACCAGCTTCATTGATGGCTTCTTTACATCTATGGAAAATACTAATAATATCTGAATATCAGCTAGTTACTTTTAGGTTTACTTATATAAAAACTCTTGAATGCTTACTGCATACTACCTGATACATTTGTCACCTGTGCCAAGTGCAAAATATCCATGTACTGTATTGTATATGAACCAATATCACTGCTAGTCTCTACTTATTTTTATTGTATATTTTTAATTCAAAATAAGCTACATGTGCATCGTCTTTGTCCATTTTCTTCAAAATGTCATACATGTATATAACTCTGATTGTGTGATCACTGCGGGAGACCAGCTGAAAACGAGAGTTAGGATCCTGTTACGAGGGCTGGGATTGGTGAAAACTCTGATCATTCATATTTAAAGAGTACCTGTCACAAAATAAAACTTTTAATATAGTGTTCCTTGTGTAATTATCAGACACTTTCCCATTCACTAGCTTTTAAAATTATCAACATCAATATGTTTAAAATGTAAGAGAAAAAACGGACACTAGATGGCTCTGTTCTGTTCCCTGCCTTAATTAATACAGTAAGTTTGGTCTCCTCCCGACCTGGCAGGAGACCAAACTCAGGAAGTGCTTCTCTGCACTGAGCTTGATTGACAGCTGCACAGAGCCTCACTGAAAACTGCATACAGCCTCAATGAAAGCTGCAAATAGCCTCACTGAAAGATTCACAGAGCTTGAGGTCTTCTATTCATCACAGCACTGCAACCATGTGAGGGCAAAAGTGGTCCCCCAGCAGGCTTCAGTGATGTCATGCCTGCTGAGAAACACCCACTTTCTTCTGCTAAGAGATTGCACTATATGAGCAAGAATAAATGTATGATACAGAGCTTCTTAAAGCTCTGACATTGTTTTTAAGGGCAGGAGGGGTGTTAGGAGTAGTTAGGGAATATAGCCTGAGTTAGTTTAGAAAAGTTTATTTGGTGACAGGTACATTTTAACAACTGCAGAATGTAGGCACTCCGAAAAATACTCCACAAACACAATTATGTACCCTTCGGTTGTTATGCCAGCAGGGGGTATTAGGCTTGTCATGGTTATATACTTATTTATATGTACCACAAAAAGATCAAAGTAGCATTGTACATGTTAATGCTACAAAATAAATATGATCTCTCTGCAAAGAAAAAAAAAAAGCAACAACAACAGCATGTCCACATACAGCTACTTAAGAAACTTAAATCTATGTATGGTTTATTCACACTAGGGAATCTCAGCATGGAGTAATTATAGGTGAGATTCCATCTGCAGTGGGTGCCAGCAGAACAAGCCAGCAAAAAGGCGGCTATGGAGACCGCTATGAAATGTTCCGCCTCCATAGCCGGTAATGCATTTTTACCAATTCTACCAAAATAATTAAAACTCAGTGATTCTGTTTCTGGAAGAAAGCGGCTGTGTTTTCACTGATCCTGGATAACCCCTATCAGGCTATTCTCACATCAGCATGCGGAGCTCCATTATGGAGATCCATTTGCTGATTCCGCTAAAATGTCTGGAAAAAATCCTACATGTAAGGTTTTTTTCTCTGTTGAAGTCTTGCAAAATAACTAGCAGCTAACAGAACCCAGACGGACCCCATTCAAAGTGAATAGGATGTGTCCCAGCTCCATTGTGGCGCTGATGTGAACAAGGCCTAATGAAAGTTATTCAATTAGTCATATGGACCCCAAGATGGTGGCCATTAAAAAAATATATATTTCTATCTGCAGAAGCTCTCATACAGCTACATGATGGAAAAAAGATTTTTTTTTAAATGCTGTTTCCTTAACAGAGTTGGTTCACTTACAGCATTTATTCTGTAGAGCGGTGATAAATGATGCCAGGGGGCTGTGTTCCCATATTTACGTTTTTGTTGCATTTTGCCACATTTCTTTTCCTACATTATTGCAACAGTAAAGAATGTTATAAAATCATGTATTACCAGCTGCTTCTTATAAAGCACAAGCTAAAAACAAATGCAAATGTGGAAATAAAGCCTTAGCGTCTGTTCACACAGCAGATTTTCCGCTTGCGGAATTCCGCCTCAAATTAAAGCCCATAGACATCTATGGGATTCTGCACTCCCATTCACACTTCTGAATTTCCGCTTGCGGAATTCCGCAAGCGGAAATTCAGAAGTGTGAATGGGAGTGCGGAATCCCATTGAATTCTGTGGGCTTTAATTTGAGGCAGAATTCCACAAGCGGAAATTCTGCCGTGTGAATAGACCCTTAAAGGGGTACTCCGGTGGAAAACTTAAAAAAAAAAAAAAATGGTGCCAGAAAGTTAAACGGATTTGTAAATTACTTCTATTTAAAAATCTTTACCCTTCCAGTACTTTTTGCAGCTGTATGCTACAAAGAAAATTCTATACTTTTTGAATTTCTTTATTGTCATGTCCACAGTGCTCTCTGCTGACACCTGCTGCCCATATCAGGAACTGTCCAGAGCAGTAGAAAATCCCCATTGCAAACCTATGCTGCTCTGGACAGTTCATGATATGGGCTGCAGGTGTCAGCAGAGAGCACTGTGGACAAGACAAAAAAGAAATTCAAAAAGTATAGAATTTCCTCTGTAGCATACAGCTGCTAAAACGTACTGGAAAGGTAAAGATTTTTTAATAGAAGTCATTTACAAATCTGTTTAACTTTCTGGCACCAGTTGATTAAAAAAAAATAAGTTTTCCACCGGAGTACCCCTTTAACGTCTAAACAGACCTGGTCATTTAGGAGTTAAAGGGTTTTAGTGAATAACAATTTGCTAATATAGTATTTGATTTACACATTGAAAGTTTATTTTTGTAGTTCGCTGTTATGCATAATGCATTTTGGAAATATTTAATGTAATTTGTAATTTTTGTTTTTTCATAGATGAAGGTCTAAATCACGAGTGCAAGCTCTGCAGCCAGTCATTTGACTCACCAGCAAAACTCCAGTGTCATCTTATTGAGCACAGCTTTGAAGGAATGGGAGGCACATTTAAATGCCCTGTCTGTTTTACAGGTAATTCCTCATAGAATTTTCTCTTTGCATTTAACTTTCGCTAATTTATCATTATAGAGAATTAATCCTAAAATGAAATGAAGTGACTAGCCACCTAACACTATACCGATAGATGCAGGGTATGCTATTCAAAGAGGGCCTGTGGTCAGTCACTAAAAAAGAGTCTCAGGAGCCTTATTCCAACAGTGGTTTTAGCTGTTTCATAAGGCATCTTTGGCAATCTTTGGAAAGTGTATTTTTACATCAGATATCTCACTTTTAACACCATGTTTTGTCAAAAGGGTATGCAAACTTGTTCTGGTATACTCCTGAGCGGCACGATAAGTTTGATGGGCTAAACACTAGTGACTATATTTAGTCCATTATGTATCTGTGTGGGATAGCAGACCAAACTTTACGTCCTGAACAGAAACAGTAGACTGTACATTCAGGAAATTTACTGACTGTGGTCAGTAGTTGACTATATTCAGTCCATTAAAGGGTTACTCCCAAGGAAAACTTTTTTTTTTTTTAAATCAACTGGTGCCAGAAAGTTAAACAGATTTGTAAATTACTTATTTTTAGATTTCTCTGATGTCATGACCACAGTGCTCTCTGCTGACCTCTGCTGTCCATTTTAGGAACTGTCCAGAGCAGGAGAAAATCCCCATAGCAAACATATGCTGCTCTGGACAGTTCCTAAAATGGACAGCAGAGGTCAGTAGAGAGCAATGTGGTCATGACATTGGAGAAATCTAAAAAGTAAAGCATTTCCTCTGTAGTATATAGCCCCTAAAAAGTACTGGAAGGATTAAGATTTTTTAATAGAAGTAATTTACAAATCTGTTTAACTTTCTGGCACCAGTTGATTTAAAAAAAAATTGTTTCCCATGGGAGTACCCCTTTAAACTCAATGGACCTGCACAGGGCATGCAGCGGTATACAATGACATAACTTTTTAACAAGTTGCCAACATATATTGGCAATGTTTGGTCAAAACCTGGTATGAATAGCCCCTATGGAAAAAAGCAAAAATTTGTATGTGGTTGTGGTGATGCGCCATGTGGAATCTCTTCCGGGAAATGTAAACACAAGATATTGTATATGAGAGGAGAAGAACTATTGAGTAGGGATCGACCGACATTGACTTTTTATGGCCGATACCCATAATCTGTGAACGTTAAGGCAGATAGCCGATAACTTATACCAATATTCCGGTATAAGTTATCGGCTATTTCTCCCCCGGCCCCGCAGAAGCTGCTGCAGATCAATGATTTAAAGCGGGCGCTTTAAATCAATCAACTGCAGCGGCTCTTGTGGGGCCAGAGACCGCCGCCGCCACCACCCGCTTCTCTCCCCCTGCCTGTCCAACCACCAATGCCACTACCCCTCCACCCCCCCCCCCCCCCCCCCCCCCCCCGCCTATCCTCCGGCCAGAGACCGCCGCCGCACACTTCTCTCCTCTTGCCGGTCCTGAGTCCAACTACCGCTGCTGCGCCGTTGCCTCCCCCTTCCCCGGTCTTATAATGACCTGTTCCCGGGGTCCGCGCTACTTCTGGCTCCGGCGGCATCCTGAGCTGTCACTGTGCTCACTGACGGTGACATTACATTGAGGATGTCACTCGTCATTGCGTAGCGCACAGCAATAGCGCAGGACGCCACAGGAGCCAGAAGTAGACATTGACCCCGGGAACAGGTCATTATAAAACCGGGGATGGCGGAGGCAATGAGGCAGCGGCGGTCTCTGGCCGGGACGGTGCGTGAGCGGGGCATTATCACCATTATCGGCAAGTTAATTACCGATAACGCCCAAAATCGGGAATATCGGCCAATAATATTGGCCAAACCGATAATCGGTCGATCCCTACTATTGAGGTGACAATCTTTAAAGGAAAGTGCAGCCAGCCATAATGTATCAAACATTTCAACTATACAAATTAATGTTTAGTCTCACATATCACAATTTAAACAAAATGAGTAGATATTGCAATGTACAATAGCATCATTTCTTTATGTGCATACACTGCAGCTGCAAAGCTGCATGTTTATGGTGGGGACCATGTTTATGGTGGGGACCAGACCAGTGCTGAGTAGGGGAACCTGGGAGACAGAATCTGTGCTTTTGTCTCCCTCCTGTACTGTATAAGTACAGAATAGACATTTTTTTTAAATGCATAAATGGTTAATCATGTATAGAGATAATTGAAAGTGAAAGTCCTGTGTTATATTTTCTGTTGTTTTACACTTTACAAAAGATTACTTTGATATGTTACATCCAAATGAATTGGGCTGAATTTTTCATTTGGTATCAACCTTCGAGACATGAGTACAATGACCTTATGCACATGGCCATGTTATGGCTCCCTGCAAATATCCAGAGTTCATACAGGGGCATGAGGGACCATTTACCATGTATCCTTGGACATCATATTATAGAAGTATTCTGCAAAGTCCTATACAACGGCTCATGTAGTGCCTCGGACTCTATGGTGCCATAGCATCTTATCTGTGTGTTTTAATAATAGATGCCGGTAAACCTGCTACATTCAGTACATTTTTTATTTTACACATTGTGCAGATATTAACTATTTTTAATAAATAATTCTGTATTTGTAAGTGTAACCTGTAAGTATATTCCATCTTAACAAAACTAGAAGAACAGAATGACTAAAACAACAATTTATTAGCTCATTTTAACACATAAAGCGATGCAAGTGTCACCCTTCATTACGGTTATTATTGCCTCTCGAAGTTTGCCAGCGGGAAGAGGTGCTCAGACAGCGACATCTAGTGTTGGACCTGGCAATAACATTTCTATTTTTTAATAATATGAGAGCAAAGAATAAAATGATTCAGAGAATAAATGAGCTGCAGATTTCATTACTACACCATGTAAGAGAAAAGCTGCAGATAAGACAGAACCTGCCCTCAGCAAACTTCATTTCTTATTTTTTTTTTATTTTCCGCCTAAGAAAAGCCTATTGTGAGCCCACTAGGTGGACAGTCTACATATCCTGCAGTAATAAAGGCAATTGTCTTTGTGTATAGATGTTCTCATAAGAATCCTGCAGCTATCTCTAGTGGCTTCTACACACCCTCCTGAAATTCTTCCTTCTGCATAGGAGTAATGCCTTCAATCCAATATGTCAATTCTTTAGTGCAGAGGGCTAGAAATCCTTTGGTGAAATCGATTTTTCTATTGACAACACTTGTAATGCTCTAATAAGCTACTGAGGGGCTTATTGTACGGGTTTTAGTGCGGTGCTGCTGTAATGTCTTATGTGTTTTTAAATGCTTTATTTTTCCAGTAAATGCATTGTGAATTATTATTTGATTGTTGCTGTTGTTATAATATTTACAGATACTGCGGCTAAGTTGTGAAACCTGAAAGCCTGGTAGGCCTTTTCTCCCCTTCTATGCGTTTCTCCATTTTGAGAAACCTCGATTGGTCTCGTTCCTCTGAATTAATTGCATGGCAGCAATTTTGATTATTTTTAGCATATGACACTTGAAGATATTTTTTTATGTTTGGCAAAACCCCATACAATTTACCATAAATCTCTGTGGTTTTTGGCTGCACAATTTCTAAGTTGGAACATGTTGCTTTTAGCTTCCCTTACCTGTGAAAACCACAAGGTTAATAACCACATTACAAAATTACAGAAATTTGCTGTAAATCACATGCAGTTTAGCTTTAGGGTGACAATCCCAGCCTTATTGACATTCAGGATTATGGTAATGACTGGGTAACTTGGGGGAAGGTGAAAGAGGTATTCTGCGATTATTTTTTTTAATGATGGACAAATAGTAATAAAAAAAAAAAAATTACCCACCCCAGTCCCCCACAGGTCTCTGATGATCATCACTTCTTTTTGCCTTAAAGATGACACATTGTACCAGGATCTGCCTTCTCAGCCAATCACTTTGGGCAGATCCCGTTACAACATGTTGTCTTGGAAGCAAAAAAAGAGATAGTTAGAGGACCGTAAGCAGCTGTATCTGGACCTGCGGACTACGGGGGTAGGTAAGTATGGCATTTTTTTTTTTTTTTTCTAATATGGCAGTTCCGGAATACCTCTTTAATTCAGATTATGAACTAGTTATGTCAATAATTGTAAGCATTTAAAGGGGGTCTTATCTATGAGTCTAAAACATGTAAACCAAACTGTTCAGTTTTCTGTCTTGGAACTTTCCTTTTTACTGCAATGAACCAATGGATTTTATTCTTTACAACATTCTGGTACCGGAATTTTTTTAGCCACTCCCTTTTTTCAGGAAATGGTCTTTTACCCATGTGCTCAAGGATGTGCTAGTTCAGGTGACATGAACTGTTGTGCTGACTGTATTTCTGCATCTATCGCACTGGAAGACCAGGCACATATGTCCATTATGCAGGCAGCCCATTGATTTCAATGAGCATTATGTAATGCTTCACTTCAACTTTGGAGGGTGTGCAAAGATATTGAACATTTACTGCCAGGTTTCTCCACATATCAAAGCTGATTGATAGGAGGCCCAACAGCTTGTAACCAGCATATTGACGTATTGCCCAAAATGAGCAACCTCTTTAAATTGAATGACAAATTCAATAGATACCCTAACCATGAAGGCCATAGGTGTCATTTATAAATGTAACATTTATAGGTCCTTTGAACGTGCCTAATGGGATCCAAAATAGAATCTTTTCATTTAAAGAGGTAGACAGTGGCTTTAACTCAACAATCCAAACTTTGTAGCATCTGACCTTATGACTGGTGCCGCGTATCTCCGCTTCTGGAAGCATGCAGCTCTCCTTCTCTATAAGCTGTCTCTGTGGGGTAAGCTGGATTTCTGATTTCTTTGTGATGAAGTACAATTTCAAGTGTGTCCTGTCAGAACATGCTGGGAGTTGGAGTTGTACAGCAGCTGCCGAGTCACAGGTTGCACACCACTTGTCTAAATGGATCCAAAAAACAGATGGACCACCATCTTTTAGTAGTTAATCTATTCATGCCAATGAAAAATATTTGGCTTAAAGGGGTACTCCGGCGCTAAGACATCTTATTCCCTATCCAAAGGATAGGGGATAAGATGCCTGATCCCGGGGGTCCTGCCGCTGTCAAGCCCCCTCCCATAGGCTTGCATTGAGGTGGTGGAGCGTGACGTCCCACAGGGGCGGGGCCGTGACGTCACAGTGCTCTGGCCCCGTGGACTCATTGTAACGGGGTGCTGCGTGCAAGATCACGGGGGTCCCCATCGACGGGACCCCTGCTATCAGGCATCTTATCCCCTATCCTTTGGATAGGGGATAAGATGTCTTCGCGCCGGAGTACCCCTTTAAAACTTGATGCCATTTTTAGAAGTTTTCAGTTTGAAAACGTTGGGAAACTGTGCTGTACTAAAGCTTCACCTTTAGTTTAATGTTACCCAGGTTGAGTCTCATCGTAATAGAATGAAGTATTGTTTATTTTCTTATGTGATCAATGGGTCTAGTCTAATGAGAAAATGTGATTAAAATGTATGAGTCAACAAGCAATATAGTAATTTTATCAGCTGGCTCGAAATTAGAATAATTGTAATTTTAAGACTGGAGTCGGAGTCAAATGCCAGCATCCTTAATCAATCTTCTCCTGTCTGCAATGATACATATTCTACACACAAACTTTTTTTTTAGGTCACAGTGCACCAAGCATCCATCAGAAGTCAGTGCTGCCAACCCAAATTCTGCCTCTGGCATATACAATTTAATTATTAATAGCATGTCTCCCAGGTAAACTGTTACACATTCTTAGGGCCTTGTTTTGTAGTCATTAAAATTGAACATGTTTGTATTATTGAAACCCTTACATTCTCGGTGTAAGCTTAGTTGATCTGAATGTGTCCAAAGAGAACCCAGTGATTTCCCATTTTACTATCCCTGCCCTGGAGTATCTCTACAGGATACAATTTTTAAACTTTTGATGTAATTGTTCTCATGTTTACTGATGTAGTAATTTATTGTGACTTGTACAGAGAATATATACATGATCCTGAATTTTAAATGGACCTACCATAGTGATCAATGTGAACAAAAAAATCTAAATTAGAGTTTTGCACATTTAGGATAACCCTGTATTTTAAAGGGATAGTATATTGATTGGATATACATTCACTTTATGATCGATGTGAGTCCTATGTCTAGAACTCTTACTCTTATAAGAATCAAGAAGATACTGCACCATTTTAGAGTTGCACCCCCTTCACGGTTTTGTTCTCAGCTTAAAGGACCTATCTTCATTTCTCTACAAAGTTGGGTGGCTGAGATCATCCCTGTGCCGTTAAGGGGATGCAGTGATATACCAGAGCTGTGTCCGCTTTATTCTTAGGATCAGTTTAAGTCGTGGAGATATGACCCCCTCCAATTATATAGGGATGGCATGGAATATAGACATCGATGAGGTGTTCTTCTGATTTCCTGGTAGAATACCGTATAGGAAATGGATATACATAAATACTACCAACATATGGATTATTGCAAGTATGCAAGTCTTTTATTTTGCTGTAAATTTGTAATGAATACATTTGTAATTTTGTAATAAATATTCCAGTTATCCTAAACTGTTATTGTAAGGGAACCACTCACCAATTTTTTGTCTGTATGAAGGCTCATTTTTTGTGCCATGATCAGTAGTTTTTAATGGTGCCAATTTTGCTTTAAATAGACCTTTTGATCACTTTTTATGGACTATTTTCTGCTATATGTAGTGACCAAAAATGTGCAATTCTGGACTTTGGTATTTTTTTCATGTTTACACCATTTACTGTGCGGTTTAAGTAACATTATATTTTAATAATTCAAACATTTTTCCATTCGGCGATACCACATATTTTTTTTTTTTTTTACACATTATTTTATTTATAAAATTGAAAAAGGGGTGATTCAGACTTTTACTTTTTTTGTTTTTTGTTTTTTTATTCCCCATAGGAGACTATAAGATGGAATCTTTTAATTCCTAAGACTGATCAATGCTCTGCTATTACACATCATTGATCAGTGTTATCTGCGGTCTGTTGCTCTAGCCTGCCAAAACAGGCTAGACCAACACAAAGAAGATCCAATGGCATGGAGGAAGGTAGGATCAGTTAAGGTGATCGGGACCGCATGATTGTCCCGTGGAGGTCCCGTTCACCCATAGCAACCAGCTAGCAACATTGAGTTGCTGGCTTTAGGTCCCGCGGTAAGCTTTGATCGGGGGATCTAAAGGGTTAATAGCCTCGCCACGGCAGGCTGTTAGCTGCGGCCCCTGGCTGTTGATTCCAGCCAGGGGGCACGCGGTACGGAGCGGGATGACATCACAATTCCATTCCATAGCTGCTCTGTACGAATACGTCCTTGGGAGGGAAGGGGTTAAAAAATCCTGTGTTGCCTTGGGTACTTAGGGTTATTGTCTTATTGGAATGTGAACCTTAACCCCTTAAGGACCAGGCCATTTTACACCTTAGGACCAGAGCGTTTTTTGAACATCTAACCACTGTCACTTTAAACATTAACTCTGGAATGCTTTTAGTTATCATTCTGATTCCAAGATAGTTTTTTCGTGACATATTCTACTTTAACATGGTGGTAAATTTTTGTGGTAACTTTCATCCTTTCTTGGTGAAAAATACCAAAATTTGATGAAAAAATAGAAAATTTTGCATTTTTCTAACTTTGAAGTTCTCTGCTTGTAAGGAAAATGGATATTCCAAATAATTTTTTTTTTATTCACATATAAAATATGTCTACTTTATGTTTGCATCATAAAATTGACAAGTTTTTACTTTTGGAAGACATCAGAGGGCTTCAAAGTTCAGCAGCAATTTTCCAATTTTTCACAAAATTTTCAAACTATTTCTCAGGGACCAGTTCAGGTTTGAAGTGGATTTGAAGGGTCTTTATGTTAGAAATACCCCATAAAAGACCCCATTATAAAAACTACACCCCCCCCCCCAAAGTATTCAAAATGACATTCAGTCAGCGTTTTAACCCTTTAGGTGTTTCACAGGAATAGCAGCAAAGTGAAGGAGAAAATTCACAATCTTAATTTTTTACACTCGCATGTTCTTGTAGACCCAATTTTTTTATTTTTACAAGGGGTAAAAGGAGAAAATTTATACCTGTATTTGTAGCCCAATTTCTCTTGAGTTAGCACATACCTCATATGTCTATGTAAATTGTTCGGCGGGCGCAGTAGAGGGCTCAGAAGCGAAGGAGCGTCAAGGGGATTTTGGAGAGTACGTTTTTCTGAAATGGTTTTTGGGGGCATGTTGCATTTAGGAAGCCCCTATGGTGCCAGAACAGCAAAAAAAAAAACACATGGTATACCATTTTGGAATCTAGACCCCTTGAGAAACGTAACAAGGAATTAAGTGAGCCTTAATACCACACAGGTGTTTCACGACTTTTGCATATGTAAAAAAAAAATTTTTTCACTAAAATGTGTTTCCCCCCAAATTTCACATTGTTGCAAGGGTTAATAGAAGAAAATACCCCCCCCCCCCCCCCCCCCCCGAAATTTGTAACCCCATCTCTTCTGAGTATGGAGGTACCCCATAAGTTGACCTGAAGTGCACTATGGGCAAACTACAATGCTCAGAAGAGAAGGAGTCATATTTGGCTTTTGGAGAGCAAATTTTGCTCAGGGGGCATGTCGCATTTAGGAAGCCCCTATGGTGCCAGGACAGCAAAATAACCCCCACATGGCATACCATTTTGGAAACTAGACCCCTTGAGGAATGTAACAAGGGGTACAGTGGGCATCCCCCCCCCCCCCCCCCCCCCCACTGGTGTCTGTCAGATCTTTGGAACAGTGGGCTGTACAACATTTTTAATTTGCACAGCCCACTGTTCCAAAGATCTGTCAGACACCAGTGGGGTGTAAATTCTCACTGCACCCCTCATTACATTCCGTGAGTGGTGTAGTTTCCGAAATGGGGTCACATGTGTTTTTTTTTTTTTTTTTGCGTTTGTCAAAATCGCTGTAACAATCAGCCACCCCTGTGCAAATCACCTCAAATGTACATGGTGCACTCTCCCTTCTGGGCCTTGTTGTGCGCCCCCAGAGCACTTTGCGCCCACATATGGGGTATCTCCGTAGTCGGGAGAAATTGCATTAAACATTTTGGGGGGCTTTTTTCCCTTTTACCTCTTGTCAAAATGAACAGTATAGGGCAACACCAGCGTGTTAGTGTAAAAAATTTATTTTTTTACACTAACATGCTGATGTAGACCCCAACTTCACCTTTTCATAAGGGGTTAAAGGAGAAAAAGCCCCCCAAAATTTGTTAGGCAATTTCTCCCGAGTACGGGGATACCCCATATGTGGCCCTAAACTGTTGCCTCGAAATACGACAGGGCTCCAAAGTGAGAGCGCCATGTGCATTTGAGGCCTAAATTAGGGATTTGCATAGGGGTGGACATAGGGGTATTCTACGCCAGTGATTCCCAAATAGGGTGCCTCCAGCTGTTGCAAAACTCCCAGCATGCTTGGACAGTCAACAGCTGTCCGGCAATACTGGGAGTTGTTGTTTTGCAACAGCTGGAGGCTCCATTTTGGAAACAGTGGCATACCAGACATTTTTCATTTTTATTGGGGAGGGGAGGGGGGCTGTGTAGGGGTATGTGTATATGTAGTGTTTTTTACTTTTTATTTATTTTGTGTTAGTGTAGTGTAGTGTTTTTAGGGTACAGTCACATGGGCGGGGGATTACAGCGAGTTTTCCGTGGCGAGTTTGAACTGCCGCGCAAAATTTGCTGCATTGCAAACTTGCAGCCTGATACTCACTGTAAGCCCCCTGCCCATGTGAATGTACCCTGTACATTCACAGGGGGGGCCTCCAGCTGTTGCAAAACTACAACTCCCAGCAAGCACGGTCTATCAGTGCATGCTGGTAGTTATAGTTTTGCAACAGCTGGAGGCACATGGGTTGGGAAACACTGAGTTAGGAAACAGACAATGTTTCCCAACCAGTGTTCCTCCAGTTGTTGCAAAACCACAACTCCCAGCATTCTCAGGCATGCTGGAAGTAGTAGTTCGGCAATATCTTTAGAGCCAGATGTTGCCGAACTACAACTCCCAGCATACTTGGAGTTGTAGTTTTGCAACATCTGGAGGACTACAGTTTGCAGACCACTAATACAGTGATTCCCAATCTGTGCCCTTCCAGATGTTGCAAAACTGCAACTCCCAGTATGCCAAAACTGTCCAGGCATGCTGGGAGTTGTAGTTCTGCAACATCTGAAGGGCCAGATGTTACAGAACTACAACTCCAGCATGCCTGGACAGTAATGGCATGCTGAGGATATGTAGTTTTGCAACATCTGGAAGGGCACAGTGATCTCCAAACTGTGGACCTCCAGATGTTGCAAAACTGCAACTCCCAGCATGCCCAGATGCCAAGGGCTGTCTGGGCATGCTGGGAGTTGTAGTGTAAGGGGACCAGATGGAGCAGTCCAGATCGCTTTACGGCGGTATGGACTGCTGCAAAGGTCCCGCGACGCCGCCGAAGATCCACTCACCTGTCGCCGCTGCCGCCGCCGGGATCCGGGTCTTCAGGGACGAGGTAAGTACCGGGGCCGGTCCCCAGCACTCCCCCGTCCCCCGCCGCGTCCTCCGGTCTTCCTCCCGTTCTCTCCGAACTTTCAGGGGCCGGGCAGGGTAGGAGGAAGTAACCGCCCCCCCCCCCCCCATGCGATTGGTCGGTTAGCTAACCGAGGAATCGCATGGGATAGGAGGAAGTGGCCACCTCGCTCCTATACTTCAGCATGGTCCTGGCTGTCTGTGACAACCGGGATCATACAAAATTACCGGGCGGTCGGGTCCCAGAGACCCGATCAGCCCGGTATCGCTGCAGATCGCAGGGGCGATTTCCCTCGTGATTTGCGACGATCGCCGACATGGGGGGCAAACATGGCCCCCCTCGGCGTTTGCCCTGGATGCCTGCTGAAGCATTTCAGCAGGCATCTGCTTCCGATCTCTGCCCGGCATGCGGCAGGGACCGGAAATCGCCAGGACGTATGAGTACGTGCCTGGTCCTTAAAGTCCAGGGTGCCAGGACGTACTCATACGTGCCTGGTCCTTAAGGGGTTAAACCCAATCTGAGGTCCAGAGCACTCAATAAATCAATTTTTCATTAATAATTTCTCTGTACTTTGCTCCATTCAGCTTTTTCTCAACCCTGACCCATTTTTTTTGTTCTAACCACAGAAAAACACCCCCACAACAGGATTCTGCCAAAGAAAGGGTCCACTGTAGAAATGGTATCGGGCAGATTATAAGAAGTGCCTGGTTTCCTCCAATACATGACATCTAGAATTTAGGCCAGAGCATCAATCTTGGTTTTATCGGACCATGCAATCTTGTTTCTCACAGTCTGAGAGTCCTTTTGGTGCTTTTTTGAAAACTCCAGGTGAGCTTCCATGGGTCTTTTACTAAGAAGAGGCAATCCTGCCATGAAGTCCAGATTGGTGCAGTGCTGCTATCATGGTTGACCTTCTGGAAGTTTCTCCCATCTGGACACAGGATCTTTAAAGCTCAGCCATACTGACCAAGGCCTTCTTTCCCAATAACTTATTTTGGTAGGTGGCCAGCTCTAGAAAGAGCCCTGGTTGTTCCATAGAATTACGAAGGCCACTGTGCTTTTGGGAAGTTTTAGTGCAACATACATTTTTTGTATCCAGCGCTGTCGACATAATCATGTCTCTGAGCTGTACAGGAAGCCTTTTCTACCTCATGGCTTTGTTTTTGCTCTGATATGCAAAAACAAAGGGATGTGTCTTTTCAAATCCCATCCAATCATCTGAATTTACCACAGGAAGACTCCAGTTAAGGTGCATATACACCTCAAAGGATGATTCATTGGAGATTACCTGTCAATTATTTTTATAGTCTATATATTATAATCTGGATTTCCACTATGGTTATGTACCACACAAAAGTACTAGATCCGATATGATTTTCCTTGCCATAAGATTATCAAATATAATTGTTTAAGCAGATTCATTTCAATGATAACAAATCCTTATGTATATACAATATTCAGTGGATATTTCTTTCTCTTCTAGTTTTCGTTCAAGCAAACAAGCTGCAACAGCATATTTTTTCGGCTCATGGACAAGAAGACAAGATCTATGACTGCACACAATGCCCACAGAAATTCTTTTTTCAGACTGAGCTACAGGTAATGTGTTTGTCGTATAAGATGAGCAATGCAAACTAATACCCCTGAGTATTTTGGAATCCTGATTTTACTCTTTTTGATACATACTTTATATTCTGCACACGTCACAATGAATTGCAGTGCAGGTCATCTTGCTCTATGGGTTTTAGTTGCAGCATGTGGATGAGATTTGTTTTAATATCCAGTGACCATTTAGTGGTAGATACAAATTCTACACAGTTTCTGCAGGCCGTACAAATGATGCCAGTGTACATGTATATTCACTGACTGACAGGTAACATATGCTCTGATTGGAATTGCTCACTTTTCTTTTACCTTTCGATCTGGCCCATGCCATCATGAAGACTTTTCTTGCCTATGACTCTTTGCAGAAACTTCTGGAGAAACTTTTTAGGTTCCTTGCTCCAGAACTTATAGTAGCTAGGCTCCCTGTGTCTCCACTATATATAAAGCCCCTTTGTTCCACTATATAGTATTAAGGCCCCTCTGTACCTCCATACAGTAATCAGACCCCCTCTGTGCCCTGATATTGTAGTTAGACCAACATCTGTGCCATATCTAGTGTTGGGCCTCTCTGTGCCCCATGTATTATTAGGTTCCCTCTGTATCCCTATATTGTAGTTAGGCAATTGTGTACCCCTACATTGTAGCTAGTCCCCCTCTATGCACCCATATTGTAGTTAGGCCCCCTCTGAGCTCCCATATTGTATAGGCTCCTCAGTGCCTCCATATAGTTTAGGCCCCATCTGTGTCCTCATATAGTATTAGGCTCCTTTGTGCACTGATATGTGGCCTTATTCCACTCACCCACAGCATCTCCCATTGCTCTGTTTTGCTGCAGCTTCTCTTCTGTCTGTGCTAGGCAGCATGGTACAGAAATGCTGCCCACACTAGAAGTTACTTCAACTATATCATGTGATCACCCTAAAGACGTACACACAGCTGAAAACTGTGCTAGCCTGGGGATGCAGGAGATCCATGTGTCCTGGATTCCCAAGCGGAACCCTGAGACACCTGGGTGGGCCTGAGTGAGGCACCCGGTGGCAGATTGGGCCCTCTAGCTGCAGGGGGTCCTACACTTTCTTGGGTTTACTTGGTGTCAATGCTGGCTTTGCATCAGGCTTTCCATTTTTATGCTGTACAGAAAAGCATAGCAAATTGTGTCTTTTGACGCAGAGACCTCTGGTAGCAAAACATACACATATATATATATATATATATATATATATATATGTGTGTGTGTATATATATATATATATATATATATATATATATATATGCACAGTATATTTTTTTTTAACATGGGAGACTACCGGTGGCATTTGCCATCTGTTAAACTTAGGCACACATTGCAAAATGCTGCGTGAAGAGAGTCTAAAGTTCAGTTCACAGTGTGTCTGACATAGACATATACCTAATGTAAAGTTCTAACTTATGCCACTCTATAGGCATACATTGACTAACTTTGTAAAAAAAAATTGTATACCGCACTCAATATACTTTGTATTTTTATTTTTTGTAAGATGTATTTACTTAGAAAACCTACATTTTCTATACTGTTAAAAAATATAAATATACTAATGTATACCATCCTTATGGCTCATATGGCAAATAAACAGGACAGTGTGAACAGAGCCTAATAAAGCTATCTGTATCCCTATAGAATTAATAATAAAATACAATGGGCCTGTAATTGCTGCCCTGCAAATAATAGTCTTATGTTTTTGGTCACCGAATCTTTTGGTAAACATGCCAGTTATGACTTTAGCTCTAAAATACATGTGTCAGATGAAGCTGATGTTGAAGCTGATGTTGTTGTTCAATGGCTTCATGACACTCCAGCATGCCTTTGACTTCCAGAATTCCTTTGATCATAGAAGTCATAAGAGTAAGATCCCTATGACCATATCTTGATAGCCAAAGATATAAAATCCTAGGAAACCCCTTTCATGTGTCATAAAATGGAGATAAGTGGTTGTTAACTGGTAATAACCTATAATCTACCTACATTAAAGTGAATTTGTCACCTGTAAATTCACTTCCATACCACCAACTATGCTACTAAAGGTCTCAAACAAAGGATATAAATATTACTTTTCAATTGACTGTCATTGAAGTGTCAGAGAAGCGTGGCCCAGGTTCCAGACTGCTCTCAGGCTACAACACCTTTGTGCCCTTATTCCTCCACCCAACTTGTATGAGAGACAGACAGGTCTTGGGTTACTCTCATTTGCCGAGCAGTGCAGGGAGCCTTCACTGACTCAATCCGAAACCCTAGCTTATGCACAGTATTTTAATAAGGAAGATGGTGGGTATTAGAGCAGAGAGGCATTGCAGCATGAAAGCATTCTGGACCCTGAGCCATGCGTCCTTAACACTTTACTGGTTTATAAAGCAACATTTTTTGGGTATTAAATAGGAGGTAATATTTGTACTTTTCATTGAGACCTTCACAACACGGTAGGGGGGGGGGGGGGGGGCATTTAAGTACATAGAAACATGTTGTAAGGGCATAGCTTGCAAACCGTACCGACACATTTATCCTGAGATGCTGTAATGAAGAGATTGTGGTTGAAGGACCTGTGATGTGGGTATCTCAGGGGAAAATTGAATTAAAAAGCCCCAAAAATAGAAGGGGCTTGCCTTGTGGAAGGGGGTGTGACTTTCAAACTGGATGAATACACTCACAAGGAGATGCAGAGCGTAACTTGTGTAGTAAGGTACCTCAAGTCATTCATGGGACTTTGGACAAAAATCCTGACTCTCGCAAATGGGGAAGGGTAAGGGTTAATTTAACTATGCTATATTTTTTATTGACATATTTGTAACATATGTACCAAGTTTCATTGAAATATCTCCAGCCATTAGAAAGTGATGGTGGAACATGCATACACACATTGGGGGACGTTCATTAAGGTATTTAGAGCCTTTTTTGCTTACTCCGGACGCACAAAAAGTGGCACATGCACCTAAGCACTTTTTTGTGCGACTTTTGTGGGTAAGCAAAAAGGTACAAACAGCCTTACCTAAGTAAATTTCAGTTTTCACTTTGCAGTGGTCATGAATTTATGATGTGCGAAAGTCGCACGTAGGCAAACAAAAAGTCACAAACCCCTGAAAAAAAGTTACAAGTCTACTCCAGGTCTGACCTGAAGTACAAAACTTCGGAACGTGAGCAAATTTAAAAAGTCTCACAAAAGTCTCATCTGTGACTATTTAGTTTTTCTTATGTGCTCCAAATGTATCAACCCCCTGTGAGAGTACAATAAATATGTAGCACTTGAGCAAAACGAAAGCAAAAAAAATAAAAATGCCTTTAGAACTCACTTACCAAAGCAAACTATGATAGATGTCTGCTTTTGAGTTTTAGATAAATAGATAGATATGAGACAGATAGATAGATAGATAGATTAGTGCAATAGAGAAGCCCCAGCTGCATTTATTTGTAAGCAGTGAATGTTTAAACTTGCTATAAAGGTATCAGAATTCTAACCAATACTACAGTAGTAGTAGTGTATAATATAATTCTTCGTTTTGAGTAGTATTTCAGGCTTTACCACTTATAATCATGAAATAATAGGGTAAATCCTGTTTAACCCCTTAAGAACTGAGGGTTTTTCTGTTTTTGCACTTTCGTTTTTTCCTCCTTACCTATCATAATTCTTTCAACTTTGCACCTAAAAATCCACATGATGGCTTATTTTTTGCGCCACCAATTCTACTTTGTAATGACATCAGTCATTTTACCCAAATCTACGGCGAAACCAAAATCATTGTGCTACAAAATTGAAGAAAAAATGCAATTTTTTTACTTTTGAGTGCTTCCCTTTCTACGCAGTACATTTTTCGGTAAAAATGAGACCTTCTCTTTATTTTGTAGGTCCATACGATTAAAATAATCCCCTGCTTATATAGGTTTGATTTTGTCGTACTTCTGTAAAAAATCATGACTACATGCACGAAAATTTTAAAGTTTAAAAATGTCATTTTCTGACCCCTTATTTTTCTGAGCACGGGGCGATAAGGGCTCTGAAGTTTTTAGCGGTACCATTTTTGTATTGATCGGACTTTTTGATCGCTTTTTATAAATTTTTTCATGATATAAAAAGAGACCAAAAATATGCTATTTTGGACTTTGGAATTTCTTTGCGTGTACGCAATTGACCGTGAGGTTTAATTAACTATATATTTTTATAATTCAGACATTTCCGCACACAGCAATACCACATATGTTTATTTTTATTTACATTGGGTTTTTTGTTTTTTTTTTAAATGGGAAAAGGGGGGTGATTCAAACTTTTATTAGGGATGGGGTTAAAAGATCATTATTAACTTTTTTTTTTTCTTTTCCACTTTTATTTGCAGTGTTATAGCCCCCTCTAGTGGCTATAATACTGCACTAACTGATCTTTTACATCGATCTTTGTTATCTCATAGAATAACATTGATCAATGATTCTGCCACTTGACTTTAGATAGAGAAATCTACAAGACTAGGCAGAAAGAGGCCAAGCAAGCTATAAGAACTTCTAAACCGCAAGCAGAAGAAAAACTAGCTCCGTCTGTGAAAAAAGGGGATAAGACATTCTTCAGATATATAAATGAAAAAAGGAAATTAAAACAAGGAATAACTAAATTAAAAACAAAGGAAGGAAGGTATGTTGAAGAGAATAAGGGGCTAGCCGACTGCCTTGATGAATACTTCTGTTCAGTTTTTACAGAAGAAAAAGAAGGAAAAGGACCTCCATTAGAGAGGAAAACTAAGGAATCATTTGATGCATGTGTCTTTACAGAGGAAGAGGTTCTGCTTTTGCTGTCTAAAGATAAGGCAAATAAGTCACAGGGGCCTGATGGGATACACCCAAAATTATTAAGAGAGCTTAGTGGTGAGCTAGCAAAACCGTTAATAGATTTATTTAACCAATCACTGGTAACAGGAGTCGTCCCGGTAGATTGGAAATTAGCGAATGTCGTGCCCATTCACAAGAAAGGTAGTAGGGAGGAATCAAGCAACTATAGTCCAGTAAGTCTGACATCAATAGTGGGGAAATTAATGGAAACCCTACTAAAGGATAGGATTGTGGAACATCTAAACTCCCATGGATTGCAAGATGTAAAACAACATGGGTTTACTTCAGGGAGATCATGTTAAACAAATCTTATTGATTTTTTTGATTGGGTGACTAAAATTATAGATGGTGGAGGGGCAGTAGACATTGCATATGTAGATTTTAGTAAGGCTTTTGACACTGTCCCACATAGAAGACTTATCAATAAACTGCAGTCCTTGAGCTTGGACTCCCATATTGTTGAGTGGATTAGGCAGTGGCTGAGTGACAAACAACAGAGGGTTGTAGTCAATGGAGAATATTCAGAGCAAGGTCTTGTTACCAGTGGGGACCTCAGGGACCAATATTGTTTAATATCTTCATTAGTGAAATCGCAAAAGGTTTCGATGGTAAGGTATGTCTTTATGCTGATGACACAAAGATATGTAACAGGGTTGATGTTCCTGGAGGGATACGCCAAATGGAAAAGGATTTAGGAAAAGTAGAAGAATGGTCAGAACTCTGGCAACTGACATTTAATGTGGATAAGTGCAAGATAATGCACCTGGGGCGTAAAAACCCTCGGGCAGAATATAGAATATTTGACACAGCCCTGACCTCAGTATCTGAGGAAAGGGATTTAGGAGTAATTATTTCAGAAGACTTAAAGGTAGGAAGACAATGTAATAGAGCAGCAGGAAACTCTAGCAGGATGCTTGGATGTATAGGGAGAGGTATAAGTAGTAGAAAGAGAGAAGTGCTCATGCCGCTGTACAGAACACTGGTGAGACCTCACTTGGAGAATTGTGCGCAGTACTGGGGGCCATATCTCCAAAAGGATATAGATACTCTAGAGAGAGTTCAGAGAAGAGCTACTAAACTAGTACATGGATTGCAGGACAAAACTTACCAGGAAAGGTTAAAGGACCGTAACATGTATAGCTTGGAAGAAAGAAGAGACAGAGGGGATATGATAGAGACTTTTAAATACATAAAGGGAATCAACACGGTAAAGGAGGAGAGCATATTTAAAAGAAGAAAAACTACCACAAGAGGACATAGTTTTAAATTAGAGGGGCAAAGGTTTAAAAGTAATATCAGGAAGTATTACTTTACTGAGAGAGTAGTGGATGTATGGAATAGCCTTCCTGCAGAAGTGGTCGCTGCAAATACAGTGAAGGAGTTTAAGCATGCATGGGATAAGCATAAGGCTATCCTTCATATAAGATAGGGCCAGAGACTGTTGATAGGATTCAGATTATTGGGCAGACTAGATGGGCCAAATGGTTCTTATCTGCCGACACATTCTATGTTTCTATGACTTGTCATGCCTGGATCTCAGGCACAGAGCAGTCATTCGGAGATCGGCGATGCAGGAGGAAGATAAGGACCCTCCTTGTGTCTGCCAGCTGTTCGGGGCGCTGCGATTTCACTGCGGCAGTCTTGAACAGCCCGCTGAGCTAGGCGGGAGAAGTTTACTTCCACTTTAGGGTAAGGATTAATAGCGCGCTATTAGCCACGGGTCCCAACCCTCTATGACGCTGTGCCACGCCGTGGCCCCGCGTTATAGAATGAGAGCGAACTCAGGGTGTACAGGTACGCCCTGCATCCTTTAGGGGTTAAGTTCAATTCCAGTTAGTGAGGCACCTTTTAATTAGGTCTTGGATATTCACAGACATAAGCATCATATGCTACAATTTCTTTACTTTTTTCACCTTGCTTTTTTATTTAGTTTGTCATCCGTTCAGTCCAGCCGATACACAGGACATTATACACTTTTCTACTGTTAGTTTATTATGGTCCAGAGGTAATTTGAGGTTATCAGTGGCATAGAAGCTTGCGAACAAGGCTCTATGATGAGTAGAAGTGATGGCTTTATAGCCAGTCTCCGTGTTTTGTGGAGGATTCGATCAGCCAACGTGTAGAAAACCTGTAATAAACCGTTATTTTTTCCTCTATTTTTCCTGCAGGGTCCTAGCTATAATAAAACACTACTGTAGTTCTGTGTGTCGTTTCATTTATTTGCTTTCTGTTATTTTGTTACCCTGTATTACTTTGTCAAATTTTAAGATGTTGCTGTTTCACATTAGGTTCACTGTGACTGTACATTCGCCTCGGTTTATACATGCATAAAGATTTGTATGCAGATATTATTGTCCTAGACAATACTATGAAAATATCCTAGTTTCTATAGTACTGTATTTTGGCTATATGGTAATGGTTTAGGTCTTTTGTCCTTCAACAGATTTATTTTTCCGTTGTCATATTGCCTTAAAATTTATACTGCAGGAAACGTAATTACATTTTAAGATTAAAGGGGTTCTCCCTTGTTTATACTGTTTTTTGTTATTATGTTTGTGTGTTATGAGTGTATAAGTATGTGTTTTTTTTATGTGTGTTGTGATTATGTATATATGTATTTTCTTACCTTTTGTGAAGATCCGGAAGCTGGCCCCTTTTTCTTCCAGTGGCTTGCTGTGTAACCTCGGCCTCCGCCATGTTGTGTTCGGTAAGTGCGATGTCGGGGAGTGTGTTCTTGCTTCTGTCCTTCCTATCTTCTGACGTCCGAGGCGAATCTTTTCTTCCTGTTTCTTCCGTGGCTCAGCGACGAATCTGTCCTCTACCGGCACATGCGCAGGTAGTTTGCTTTTTTTACCAATAACGTTTTTTTGTCTAATTGACAAACTGTCTGCGCATGCGCGAGTACGCAAGTGCTACGCTAACAGCGTAGCGTACGTTAGGCCTACGCTAATAGTGTAGCTTCACGCAAGCGCAGACAGTTTGTCAATTAGACAAAAAAACCTTTATTGGTAAAAAAAAAAACTACATGCGCCGGAAGAGGCCGCAGATTCGTCGCTGAGCCACGGAAGAAACAGGAAGAAAAGATTTGCCTCGGACGTCAGAAGCTAGGAAGGACAGAAGCAAGAACACACCCCCCGACATCCCACTTACCGAACACAACATGGCGGAGGCCGAGGTTACACAGCAAGCCACTGGAAGAAAAAGCGGCCAGCTTCCGGATCTTCACAAAAGGTAAGAAAATACATATATACATAATCACAAAACACATAAAAAACACATACTTATACATACATAACACACAAACATAATAACAAAAAACAGTATAAACAGGGGAGAACCCCTTTAAAGGTATTATCCTGTAATGACAAATTACAGAATCTATGTCTAGTCCCAGTGTATGGGAATGCTGTATATAATCAAGTATGCTATGTAGTGCCCTGCGGTCTTCAGTCATCCCATAGAGTTTGAATAGGGCAGCTGCGTGCATATAGAGCCATTTAGAGCCCCTGTTCTCATGATGGATGTTTTACTATTGGCCCCCAACAATCAGATGCTTATCACCAGTCTTGTGGATAGGTCACGAGTTGTCATCTAGATGTCTCATCTACAATGCCCCATGAAATGCTTGAAAGGAGGCCATAACCTTACAATAATTGTCGGCTAAACTTTCGTTTGGCCTATATTAATCTCTCCCGAGCTCCCCATACACATGATCATTTGGCATTGCCAAACGTTCATGTGTCCTCTAAGGGGAGGGAGGTGGTAAGCCACAGGCAGGCTTCTGCCTACCATTCTCTCCACCAAAATCATATGTTAATGGACAGTTTTGTCGACTATGGGGTATAGGGATAAATTTCACGGAGTGTTCACGTTAAATAGACAAAAAAATTATTATTTTATACAGTAAGCGAAGCGCAATCTGTACATTTTTAAAAAGTATGGCTGTAGAAAGTAGAATGTCCAGTGCAGGTAGATCCAACAGAGCAATTTATTGAAGATAAAACTTCAGTACATGGACATCGTGGGCACAGATACCTGTACCCACGATACATGTACTGAGGTTTTATCTTCAATAAATTGCTCTGTTGGATCTACCTGCACTGGACATTCTACTTTCTTCAGCCATCCATTCCAGGCGTTGCCCATGCCAGTCCGGGCACGTTGGGTATAGAGGTGAGCTGGGGCTCCATTTCTATTGCTATATTTTTAAAAAGTAGTTGTGTTGTCAGATAAAGATTGTAGCATTTCATATTTCTGTGCTATCATATTGTGTTATAAAGAGCCTCGTAAAAAAAAAAAAAGGGATTTCATTGCATATAAAACATGTAAGATGCGAATGGTCAGCCCTTATTGTACTTACTATATTTTTACATGAAGTGAATGTCCTAACACTATTTATATGTGCGCTACACTTCCTGGTATGACACCTATCAGATTTCTTACTCTTGTTTCGTTCAATGACTTTATAAGAAGCTGCATCTCTCTCTACCACCCTTTTTTTTTAAACATTCTTTTACCATTATACACTGTTAATCTTCAGATACTTCCACAGTCCCCGGAAAACAAGAAGACTGTAGGCAGAGAAATAAGAGCTATAGGCTGATGCACAGTGAAGATAACAACATGTTTTCCTCTCGAGTATATATTATAAAGTATCATATACTCACATGTACTTCTGAATTAAACAACAATTACGATAAGAGGCCCATTTTTTTTATTTACATCCAGCCTAAGAGTAGTATATTACTAATGCTACACAAAATATTGTAAGTCTTTAACTTAAACCTTAAAAAAACGGTTCTCGGAAATTACGACACTGACCATTTTAATTCAGCTTCTTTATAACTATCTCTGAATTGCTAATTCCCCGTTGTCCTCACAGTACATAGAAATGTGCATTTCCCTGCTTGTTTGAACACCACAAATCTTGCTTTCCCTTCAGCAGATTGTGCCATTGGAAGCACATATTGAGAATGGCAAATGGCTCAGAAGCAACAAGAACATTTTTATTAGTTCAAAAGAAAATATTTAATTTCAGCCACATCCAGATGTAGCCGCACATTTTGATAATTTGGACATCTGAATGAAACTGTTGACTGCTGCGTATCTTGAGAAATATTGATTGTCCTCTCTTGATTGAGTTTGTTCAATCAGCCAGCATCAGTCTCAACTTGAACGTACAAGGAATTCACAGTGCTATCTTTTATTGGAGAATTTGCAGCTCGGCACAGCGTGTAACATCCTTTTTGCCCTGAAGCTACACCTAGTAGGGCTCCAGAGTTTAGGAGGAAGCAAGCCAGAAAGAGAAGGAGAATGCTGAGTTCCCTCTAAAAGGCTGAAATGTTGCAGGGAAGATGAATTGTGCTTAAAAGCAATGCTTGCGGTGTCGTCATTTAGAACAAGAAAATAAAACTAAGGTCTTAAGCTTTTTCTGAATAGGCAGGGTGAAATAATCCTTTAAAACCATGTAATTTTAAATGGCTGAAAAAAAGCGAGCGGCACTGCTATTACAGTGCTTGTGGGAGGGGAGAATGTGGACTTTCATGTCATATAGAACATTTTCATTTTGTCCAAAGTTGTCTGGCCTTGAGATGTTGAAATTTTGACAGTAAAAAAAAATGCTGGATAGCTTGGACATTTTTAAGTAGCTGTCAATTGACAGTGGAAATAGTCCTAGTTTATATGGGGGGCTAAAATGTTTGAAGCAATGTTTCTGTTTTTCATGCAGTCTTGTTGAGGTTTTGTTAGTCGATACAGTAGAATGGGGAATTAATTTACTTGTAACAGTATGTTTACATGGGGTATATTTCTTTTTTGCAGATAATGGCCATTTATTTAATTTTACTTTGACTCAAAATTGGCTCATCCGTGTAAAAATTTGTAGGAATTGTTTTTTTGTAGGAATTGTTTTTCTGATCAGAGCCTTACTAGGACTAAAAATACCTTACTGCTGTCTATACAGTACCACCATACGAGTGCTACTGGATGTTCACAAGGTGATAATAAGTCAACATTTTCAGTATATGCAATGGAAACCCTTACCCCTACAGTGAATATAGCCATAGGCCCCCATTGACTCTTGTGGCCTCAGTCAGGGTGCTATAAGACAGGAGATTGTTCTTTCCTTTCCAGCCAATGGCAGACACGTGCCACTTTATGGCTGTACACTGAAATCTATCATAGGCATAAGGTGGAGATATATGCCTGGAGTACATATACCTCCAATTTATAGAGAAAATATGGTGTGAACATACAATGTTATTGATAGAACAGTTAGTCTGACTGATTCAGCACATACTCTAAACAATGGCCCATATATACTATTTGAAATGTGGCAGAATGTTGGCTTAATTTGATCCAAAAAAACATCTTATCTTACTTCTGCCACATTTACAATGCATTTATTAAACTTTTTTGACATATTTCTGTTGGGTCTGGTAAAATAGGGCATAGCTTGAGATACACCACAACATGTGCCAAAATTCTGGTGCAAATTCTGCAGTGGCCGGTAACCTAGGAAATGAGCTAGAGGAAAGGAGCAGGAATATCAGAGAAATGAGGCAAGTTTGCAAAAGTAATGTATTTACAAAAACATTTAACTTGATGTGCCCCACGTCTATCTAAGTTTAACATAGATTTTGTCTATAACCCCTTCATTACCTTATACTTCCTGGAGCACATTAAATCAGGAATGCAGACAATACACTTCACTGTGATAGACTTGGTTGCTAATACTATTTGTGGATGTTGCATGGCTCTTCTATACCTTCTTAATAGTTAATCATTAAGGCATTATACTTTAATGCTGTTCTGTATGGCCTGGTTTAGAGAGAAAAGTGACCAGGTCCTCAACTACCCTGCACATAGGTAGAATGTTTTGGTGGAAACATTGGCTTTAATACATTCAGGTTCGGTGCCATTTGAGACATTTTTCAGATAGGCTATGGCCTATCTGCAAAATGTCAAATTTCCAATCCTGATATTAATATAGGGAAAACTAATACACAATAAATAATGAATGTCTAAAGACAAAACCCAGAAATGTTGCCATCTATGCAGTGTCCAAGTTATGGGTATAACAGCAGAACTGCTCAGGAATAACTGTTTAGAAGTAAATGTGTGTAGTTGTTTTTGATAAATAAGTGATAATGGCCGATTATTAGATGCAACATTTAGGCATGTTTTGTGTCCAATCTATAAGTTGTATTTTTCTACCTCACTGTACAACAAATTATTTATCATATATTCCTTTTAATAGCATTGGGAAAGCATATGTGAGATTAGCTCTCAGACCTTGCTGTCATGGGTTCAGTTATAATTCATGATGGTTGCTATGGGACTTGCTTATTTTCATGTGGAGTTAATGCATTTCTGCAGGGACCTGCTGAGAGCACCCTGTATTGTCTATGTCCTGGTTTCCCTGTATGCCATGACACTGTGGGGTGTTTTATTTTGCGTAAAAAATTCTTGTGTTCTTTTGCTTGGAGAGAATTAACATATATGAGTCATTAACATTAAATGAATATATGTTTAAATCTCTGTTTCCGTGAACACATTGATTTGACATATTTCTTTATTTTGTATTTGCAGCAAAAATAGCTTTACATTTTTGTAAGTTAAAATTTTTATATATAGTATGATAAAAACAAAAATGATCCAAATTTGGCATTGTTGAAATCATTCAGACCCATAGAATAAATTTAGCATATCAGTTTTACCATAAAGTGAAATTGAAAACATTATTGCCCCATAAAATTTGACAGTTCCATCTTTTTAATTGTGCAATTTTGCAGGGCAATAAGTGCACTGTATGGTACAACTGATATGCTAAATTTATTCTCTGGGTCAGTATGATTCCAACAATGCCAAATTTGGATATATATATATATATATATATATATATATATATATATAAAATAATAATAATAAAATAAATGCTATGTGTCTTAGAAGGTGCTAAAAAATGTAAGCCAAAAATCTAAATTCTGGGGTGGGACAGCTTCTGTCTGGCTGACAGACAAGAGTCGTGTGAATCTGGTGCATCGTAAGGCAGTGCAGTTTTTATGAAGATGTCAGAAATGCTGATCTTGTTAAATTCCCTATGTATTGAATGAAATTAGGTAATTAGGAACGTGAACAAAAAATAAAGACGCCTAGTGAGTCTTAGAAGATGGAGAGTTTCTAGTCCATAAAGGAAAGGATCACACAGTCCATGTTCTTGATTGAACGTCTACGTGTGATTTTTTTTTCGGCACTGCTGGCAACGTTGCAAAAGTTCCTAGATTAAGTAGGGCAGGGATGACTTTATCTTGGTTCCCTGGTCTTTTTAGGTGAAAGATCACTATGAGATGACACAGCTGAGTAGTTAGGCTGAAATCCGGGCTGGGGTTTTATTAATTTTGCACAAAGATAAATCCTGAAATTCTGACAAACTCCATGACAGGTGAAATTCTTTCTCGCAGAATCTTCTCAGCAAGAGGCTGCTCATTTTGTTCTGTTCTGAGGCTGGCAACAGGAGGGCAGCTTTATAATCAGCCCTCAAAGGACCCCCAGCCGCCCCAGAGTCTTGAGCTGATTGAATAACTCCTAGGCCTCTTCCCCTAGGCCTCCATCAGCAGGAGTCCTGTGGAAAGCAATCTCCTGCAGACTGGCACTGAAGTGAGCTTTAAACTACTATTTTCTGCTCTCCAGAGGAGCCTGAAGTACTAAAAGATAGATGGACTGCAGATATTTTATGAGAAACTGTCAGAGGAAGAGCAGGATAAATGTTTTTTTTTTCCTTCGCTTGTTTGTGTCGCGATGCTCCGCTGTTTAATATTTCGATTTTTTTTTCTTCCCCACAAAATGATAAGAAATTAATTAGCTGCTAACCTTTTTTTTGTTTTGTACATTTTGCTCTTTTTCTTTTGTATTTTAATATTCACATGGAGGCCCTTTGCTTAACCACAGTTGCAGCAAATCAGGAACATTTGCACTGAAATATTTATGACAGAATGAAAAATTGGATTCATTTTCTGGCCTCTAGCCGAACTGTCTGCAACTTTGTGCAGCATTATTTAGCATTGCTTATTCCACGTCTTTATAACAGGGCCAGCTTTCTAGACAGGCTCCCCCCCTGCTTTCTGAGGTATAATGGTAAAAGAAATCCGTCATACTGTATATAAATAATGTGTTAGCGTAGATATTTATAGGGGAAAAAGTAAAAGGCTATTGCTACATCTGCTGTAACTGGATTTTTCAGTGTAAGATTAAACAGTAGGAGATCACTAAAGACGTTGCTTATAGTTAACAAAAGCTGTTTTTCTTTTATATTGGCAAAGGATTTTATTTTTTATTTAGTAACCTCATAACAGACTTGGTAGCTGGAAATATGAGGATGTATCTGCAGTATTGTATCTATCTCTATCTATCTGTATAGATATATACAGGTATATATACATATACATATTTATCTATAAGATGGATATTTTCTTTACTTAAAGGAACATTGTAGTTTGTGGTTTTCTGCACAGCCATTTTAGCCAAGGTGGCTACATTCTTGGTATTACTTTTAAAGTTATATTCTCGGAATAAATCACTTTATACATTTTTTGGGAATGACCAAAAAGCAGCAATTTGGGACTTTTTTTTGTTTACGCCGCTCACCGTACCACCGTACAGGATCATTAACATTATATTTTGATAGATTGGACATTTACACATGCAGCGATACCAAATATGTTTAATAATTACTATTTTTTACACTTTTTTTGAGTAAAATGGGGAAAAGGGATGATTTAATTTTGTTATTTTTTTTTACTTTTATTTTTAACTCTCTGTGTCCCCACAGGGGACTATCTTTAGCAATCATTAGATTGCTAATACTGTTCAGTATTCAGGCATAGCACTGATCAGTATTATCGGCGATCTTCTGCTCTGGTCAGCTATAAGCCAGATCAGAGCAGAAGACCCTAGGAGAGCGGGAGAGCCACGTGAGGGAACAATCGCTGCTCAAATACTGTGATCTGTATCAATCACGGCATCTGAGGGGTTAATGGCAGACATCAGCGCGATGACTGATGTCCACCTTTACCTGCGGCCGTGCATGATGTGAGCATGGCTCCGGTGCTCGGATCATGTACAGGAGTAGAGCTGGGCGGTATGACCAAAAACGTGTATTTTTGTAACTTATAGCGGTTCCACGGTATATAACGGTATTTCTTTCACCCCTCCCCCCCCCCCAAATCATGTTACCCGCCAGCGCTGTTTTGCTCCCCCCCAATAAATTATCAGCCCAGCGGGGTACTACTCACATATGTCACCCGCAAGCATTGTCCTCCTCCTCTTTTTTGCGGGCCACCGGTGCTGGAACTCTATACTGTACGGCAGAGGTCTCCAACCTGCGGACCTCCAGATGTTGCAAAACTACAACTCCGGGCATGCTGGGAGTTGTAGTTTTGCAACAGCTGGAGGTCCGCAGGTTGGAGACCACTGCTGTATGCTGTATCCCTATGCCCGGGCTGCAAAAGATAAAGGAAATAAACTTTAACTTACCTACGTCGGCCTTACGCTGGGGACGTGAACGTCGGACAGCCGTCAGCCTATCACCGGCCGGAGCGATGTTCCGCCTCGGCCGGTGATAGGCTGAGCCCACTGTCATGTAAGAAGCCGGCTTCTTACATGACAGTGGGCTCAGCCTATCACTGGCCGGGGGGGGGGGGGGACTTCGCTCCGGCCGGTGATAGGCTGACGGCTGTCCGACATTCCAGTCCCCAGCGTAAGGCCGACGTAGGTAAGTTAAAGTTTATTTCCTTTATCTTTATATTCATATCGTGCAGCACAAAAATTTCGATATTCGGTATGAACCGGTATACCGCCCAGCCCTATACAGGATGTCAATGTACATCCTGCTGCGCAAGGTACCCACACATCAGGAAGTTTATTTACATCCATTGGGCCTCATTTACTAAGAGTGTTGGGTTTTTGCTAGTGGGAAAAGTTGTTTCAGACTTGCAGGATTCCTCTCTATTTACTACTGGGAAAAGTCGGGAACATTTTCTGACCAGCTTTTTCTAGGTGGATATTTCCAGCCATTTACCCACAGGATTTTCTGTGAGTTCAATAGTAAATCGGTCGGGTTGTGAAACCACACCCCTTTTTAAGCCGTTTTGTATCATCTGCAAAAAATGGGTTAATTAATAAATATGGTAAAAGGAATAAGGCCCAAATAGCGTTGTACAAATTTTCTTGAAAATGAATATTGTCCCACATAGTTTAACATTTCTTTGCAACTTATGGTCTAACTACATTAGAATTTCTGCTCTATCCCAGTCCTTCATTTCTTGAGTCTATTGGATCAAGCTTCTAATTTATATTGTATCTAGTCTGTTGAACTGTTTTAATTTATGTAATTGTTATAATTACTTTGTATGTGAGTTTGTCTCTGCACAGCACTGTAGGAGGTTATTAATAATAATGATAATAATAATATAATCACAATATTAAATTGTTACATGAAATGGGGAGCCTGCGAGCTCAAGTAATTTAATTACAATTTTCCAGAGGACTGGTTTGATGGAACAACCTGGAACAATGATGATGCTGAATTATCATTTGATAGAAGATACGGCACTCTCTGTCAAGGCGTGGGTGCACAGTTAGGGTCCCAACCCATGTAGTAATCAAAGAAATTATAACATAGCACTCCACTTGCAGTGAAAATAAGGGTGAATTTTATTCTTGCAATTCAAAATTATGTGACGTTTCGGTCAACAATGACCTTCCTAAAACCGGATTGCTGCGGGGAAAGAAGTAATTAAGGAAGAAACGGTATCCAAAAACCGGGTAACAGGTAGGTAGGTGAGGCGACAGTAGTCGCATGTGGCATGAGCCACATGCGACTACTGTCGCCTCACCTACCTACCTGTTACCCGGTTTTTAATACCGTTTCTTCCTTAATTACTTCTTTCCCCGCAGCAATCCGGTTTGAGGAAGGTCATTGTTGACAGATACGTCACATAATTTTGGATTGCGTGGTGCAGACAATAACATTCACCTACAGTAGATCAGCTATAGAGACTTTTTTCAGTTTTTTCTCCTTATTCACTCTTTTAGGCCTCTTTTACTCTGTTGTAATTGGCATTTTGTATGAGTATTTTTTAGCCCAAACCAGAAGTGGGTCCAAAACATGAAAGGAACAAATCTTTCCATTCTAGTTTATGTCTGTGTTTGTTCCACTTCTGGTTTTGGCTTACAAATACTGATGCAAAATGATTATCAAAATACTGCCATACTGCCTTAGGCAAGGGCTACATGGCAATATTTGGCCATGCACAAGACACAATCAAATAATAGATTCCCTGCAGGAAACAAGTTCAAGGTTACAATTACTCAGGTCCCTATTACTGTATACTTGAACAAATCCATGACATGTGTAGCCCTAGCCTTAAAGGGGTACTCTGGTAGGAAAACATTTTTTTTTTAAATCAACTGGTGCCAGAAAGTTGAACAGATTTGTAAATTACTTCTATTAAAAAATCTTTACCCTTTCAGTACTTTTTAGCAGCTGTATACTACAGAGGAAATTGAGGAAATTCTTTTCTTTTTGAATTTCTTTTTTGTCTTGTCCACAGTGCTCTCTGCTGACACCTGATGACCGTATCAGGATCTGTCCAGAGCAGGAGAAAATCCCTATATCAAACCTATGCTGCTCTGAACTGTTCCTTACACTGACAGAGGTGTCAGCAGAGAGCACTGTGGACAAGTCAAAAAAGAAAATAATTTCCTCTGTAGCATACAACTGCAAAAAAGTACTGGAAGGGTAAAGATTTTTTGATAGAAGTAATTTACAAATCTGTTTAACTTTCTGCCATCAGTTCATAAAAAAAAAAAAAGTTTTCCACAGGAGTACCCCTTTAACCCCTAAAGGACTCAGGGTTTTTCCGTTTTTGCACTTTCGTTTTTTCCTCCTTACCTTTTAAAAATCATAACCCTTTCAATTATCCACCTAAAAATCCATATTATGGCTTATTATGGCTTAATTCTACTTTGCAGTGACATTAGTCATTTTACCCAAAAATGCACGGCGAAACGGAAAAAAAAATCATTGTGCGACAAAATCGAAAAAAACCCGCCATTTTGTAATTTTGGGGGCTTCCGTTTCTACGCAGTGCATATTTCGGTAAAAATTACACCTTATCATTATTCTGTAGGTCCATACGGTTAAAATGATACCCTACTTATATAGGTTTGATTTTGTCGCACTTCTGGAAAAAATCATAACTACATGCAGGAAAATTTCTACGTTTAAAAATGTCATCTTCTGACCCCTATAACTTTTTTATTTTTCCACGTAAAGGGCGGTATGAGGTCTCATTTTTTGCGCCGTGATCTGAAGTTTTTATCGGTATGATTTTTGTTTTGATCGGACTTTTTGATCACTTTTTATTCATTTTTTAATGGTATAAAAAGTGACCAAAATTTTTTTTTTTTACACTGTTTTATTTTTTTATGGGAAAAGGGGGGTGATTCAAACTTTTATTAGGGAAGGGGTTAAATGACCTTTATTAACACTTTTTTTTACATTTTTTTTGCAGTGCTATAGGTCCCATAGGGACCTATAACACTGCACACACTGATCTCTCATCCTGATCACAGGCGTGTATCTCAGGCACGGAGCAGTCATTCGTCGATCGGACACCAAGGACGCAGGTAAGGGCCCTCCCGGTGTCCGGTCAGCTGTTCAGGACGCCGCGATTTCACTGCGGAGGTCCCGAACAGCCCGACTGAGCAGCCGGGTCACTTTCACTTTCACTTTAGAAGCAGCGGTCAGCTTTGACCGCCGCTTCTAAAGGGTTAATACCGCACATCGCCGCGATCAGCGATGTGTGGTATTAGCCGCGGGTCCCGGCCGTTGATGAGCGCCGGGACCGACGCGATATGATGCGCGATCCCGCTTCATATCGCGGGAGACGGCGCAGGACGTAAATATACGTCCTGCGTCGTTAAGGGGTTAAAGATCAGTAGTATATGTCATTATATGGTATGGTTTTTTTTTAAAATGGCATGATCTACACCTTGTCATTTTTGCTGTTTAAACACAGCAATCTGTTCCTGTTGTGGATAACACAATCTTTAAAGGAGTACTCCGGTGGAAAACTTCTTTTTTTTTTTTTTTTTTATGAACTGGTGCCAGAAAGTTAAACAGATTTGTAAATTACTTCTATTAAAAAAAATATTTACCCTTCCATATTTACCCTATTAGCAGCTGTATGATTTTCTTTTTGAATTTCTTTTTTGTCTTGTCCACAGTGCTCTCTGCTGACACCTCTGTCTGTGTCAGGAACTGTCCAGAGCAGCAAAAGTTTGATATGGGTATTTTCTCCTGCTCAGGACAACTCCTGATACGGGCATCAGGTGTCAGCAGAGAGCACTGTGGACAAGACAAAAGAGAAATTAAAAAAGAAAAAAAATGTCCCAGTTTTTTTTTTATGGGAAATGGAGGATGATTCAAAGTTTTTTTGCAATGTTATAGCCCCCATAGGGCACTATAACATTGCACACACTGATTGCAGGCACTGTTCAATGCTATGCAATAACATAGCATTGATCAGTGTTATATGCACTTGATTGCTCAAGCCTGGATCTCAGGCTTGAAGCAATCAAACACAGATCGGACAGCGTGGAGCCAGGTAGGGAGCCTCACCCTATCCTCTCAGCTGTTTGGGATGCCGTGATTTCACAGCGGCGGTCCCGAACAGCTCCGCTGTGCTAGCCTGTATTGTTTTCTCCCGTTTTATATGCCACGATCAACTTTGATCGTGGCGTCTAAAGGGTTTATACTAGACATCAGCCTGATTGGTGAGGTCCGGTATTAGCCGCGTATCCCGGTTGCTGATAGCAACCGGGACCCCGCAGATACAAAGTGCGCACAGCTTCTGAGCTCCGTGACATCACGCCCCGTCCCCTCACTGAAAGTCTATGGGAAGGGGACGCGACAGCCATCACGTGCCCTCCCATAGACTTGCGTTGAGGGGGCTTGACGTCACGAGGGGTGGGCGTGAACATGGAAGCCAGCACCCAGCGTTTGGAGCATTGAGTTCCGGACGCTGGGGAGCAGAGTAACCCTTTAAACAACACAATGGAACTCCAAGTCAATCACACTTCTGTGAAATCACACTGTCCACTCAGGAAGCAACACTAATTGACAATCAATTTCACATGCTGTTGTGTAAATGGAACAGGCAACTGGTAGAATTCACTCTAGTGGTAGCATGAGACGGAGTCTACAACCCACACAAGTGGCTCAGGTAGTGCAGCTCATCCAGGATGGCACATCAAAGCGAGCTGTGGCAAGAAGGTTTGCTGTGTCTGTCTGCATAGTGTCAAGAGCATGGAGGCGCTACCAGGAGACAGGTCAGTAAATCAAGAGACTTGGAGGAGGCCATAGGAGGGCAACAACCCAGCAGCAGGACCGCTACCTCCACCTTTGTACAAGGAGGAGCAGGAGGAACACTGCCAGAGCCCTGCAAAATGACCTCCAGCAGGCCACAAATGTGCATGTGTCCACTCAAATGGTCAGAAATAGAGTCCATGAGGGTGGTATGAGTGCCCGATGTCCACAGGTGGGGGTTGTGCTTACAGCCCAACACTGTGCAGGATGTTTGGCATTTGCCAAAGAACACCAAGATTGGCAAATTCACCACTGGCGCCCTGTGCTCTTCACAGATGAAACCGGTTCACACTGAGCATATGCGACAAAGGTGACAGAGTCAGGAGAAGCCATGGAGAATGTTCTGCTGCCTGCAACTTCCTCCAGCATGACCAGTTTGGCAGTGGGTCAGTAATGGTGTGAGGTGGCATTTCCTTGAGGGGCCGCACAGCCCTCAATGTGCTTGCCAGAGGTAGCCTGACTGCCATTAGGTACAGAGATGAGATCCTCAGACCCCTTGTGAGACCATATGCTGGTGCGGTTAGCCCTGGTTTCCTCCTAATGCAAGACAATGCTAGACCCATGTGGCTGGAGTGTGTCAGCAGTTCCTGCAAGAGGAAGGCATTGAAGCTATGGACTGGCCCGCCCGTTCCCCAGACCTGAATCCGATTGAGCACATCTGGGACATTATGTCACGCTCCATCCACCAACGCCACGTTGCACCACAGACTGTCCAGGAGTTGGCAGATGCTTTAGTCCAGGTCTGGGAGGACATCCCTCAGGAGACGATCCGCCACCTCATCAGGAGCATGCCCAGGTGTTGTAGGGAGGTCATACGGGCACGTGGAGGCCACACACACTACTGAGCCTCATCTTGACTTGTTTTAAGGACATTACATCAAAGTTGGAGAGTGTGAGAGAGTTTTGAGTGTGACTCCATATCCAGACCTCCATGGGTTGATAAATTTGATTTCCATTGATAATTTTTGTGTGATTTTGTTGTCACCACATTCAACTATGCAAAGACGAAAGTATTTAACACAATTAGTTCATTCATTTAGATCTAGTATGTGTTATCTTAGTGTTCCCTTTATTTTTTTGAGCAGTGTATTTTTCTTTCCCTTAAGGTTTGATTGTCAGTGGTAATAAGGAGTATAATGCTACTATGAATGATGATCATGATAAAAATGTGTGTGTTGCAATTAGAATGACCCTGAGTGAAACAGAGACTCTCCTTAGAGGTTTTTGAAGGAGATATTAAGGAAAACACCCCTGTAAAGGTGACCATTACCTGGTCTAATGAGCATGACCCAGAAATGCATTGTGATGGAGAATCATATGCTGAGAGGAAAAAAAAATAATATATATATATATATATATATATATATATATATATATATATATACACTGCTCAAAAAAATAAAGGGAAAGCTAAGAGAACACATCCTAGATCTGAATGAATGAACTGCTGACACACTCCAGCCACTTGAGGTCTAGCATTGTCTTGCATTAGGAGGAACCCATGGCTAACCGCACCAGCATATGGTCTCACAATGGGTCTGAGGATCTCATCTCTGTACCTAATGGCAGTCAGGCTACCTCTGGCAAGCACATAGAGGGCTGTGCGACCCCCCCAAAGAAATGCCACACCACACCATTACTGACCCACCGCCAAACCGGTCATGCTGGAGGATGTTGCAGGCAGCAGAATGTTCTCCACGGCGTCTCTAGACTCTGTCACCTCTCTCACATGTGCTGAGAGTGAACTTGCTTTAATCTGTGAAGAGCACAGGGCGCCAGTGACGAATTTGCCAATCTTGGTGTTCTCTGGCAAATGCCAAACATCCTGCACAGTGTTGGGCTGTAAGCCCAACCCTCACCTGTGGACGTCGGGCCCTCCTACCATCCTTATAGAGTCTGTTTCTTACCATTGGAGTGGACACATGCACATTTGTGGCCTACTGGAAATTTTATTGAAGCGGTTTACATTTAAATTTTTATATCAACAATATGTACAGAACCAAACCTTTGCTATTTCTACCCATTTACTATAGAACCACCAAAATGATAAAATGAGTATACTGCTGTAAAAGATCAGGATTTACAGAAGAATTATATAGAACACATCTAATAATTTTTATAACACTTTTGCTTAGGTTTTTTTTATAAAGTTAAGGACATTAGTGCCCTCTTCCAAATAAGATACAATAGGCCCGGACAACTCCAGGAAAACCTAACCCTTTTCCTCAAATGTTCTTATATTTTTTAATTGGTCCCTCAGTATGTATGCCTTCTCTAGAGAAACCTTAGTTAACCTTATTAATAAATTCCCTATGTGTAGGAGACTAATCTGGCCAGTGCCAAGCTATTCCTTTCTGAGCTATACCAGTGTCATCTCTCCTCAACTCCTCTACATATCCCCGCACACTATTTAGAGGGTTGCATTGTATAGCCATTGCACAGTGTAAATTAGCTTGAGCTATTGCTTTTTCCCAGCCAGATCATGTGTAGAAGATCTGGTAGATAGATTTTACACCTATTGTGGTGAGATGGAATTAACCCCTTAAGGACGAAGCCCATTTTGGCCATAAGGACCAGGCCAATTTTCATTTTTGCATTTTAGTTTTTTCCTCTTCTCCTTTTAGGCTGGAATTACACTGAGGTTTTTCATGCAAAAACGCCGTTAAAAATGCCCATTTTGCCGCTCAGCATTTTTTCTATGAAAAAACGCCCCGGACAGATGTTAGCTGCAAGTCAATAGTGAACTGCAAAATGCCAGATCCATTTGGTGTTTTTTTTAATCCGTTCAGAGTACGCCATTTTTTTCGAAAAAATCTTGGCATTTTCCTCACATAGAAGTCTATGGGAGTGAAAAAACGCCAAGAAAAATGCCATGTGGGTTTTATCTTTGGCGTTTTTGCAGGCGTTTTTTTTTTTTTTTTTGGACTTTAGCTATCCAAAAATGTGATGGAGATACCTTTTTTTGTTAAATTTCGTAGGGTACCTTTAAAAAAATGTGTTTATGTAGAAAGGGGCCATTTAATTATAAAAATATATTTTTTATAATTCATTTTGTAAAACTTTTTATTAGTAATGTATTTAAAATATGTGTTTAATAAAATGTGTTTATTTTTTATTTTTCCATAATGGGAGCAGTAGTACCTGTACTAATAGACAGAACGCAGTGGGTGTCACTTCTGACACCCACTGCGATGCTTTGGTATAAGCTATAGAAGCCGGCGGCCAGCTGCACTTGTCTGGTCCCCTGCCCGCACTATACTCCGCTGTGATGTGAAGTTCTCTTTACTTCACAGATTCATATCTTCCGCTGAGAGCTGTGATTGGCCAGATGGTGTTGGCCACTCAGAGCTCTCAGCGGCATATGCAAATCTGTGATGTGAAGATAACGGAGTGACACCCGCTGTGATCTAACCCTAACTGCAGGTACGACTACTCCCAATCTTTGATACATGTCCCCCTATATATACACCTATCTATAGATAGCTGTATGTACTGTATACCACCCAAAGGGGCTATAGGAGCAGGGAGTCCTGTCAGTCTGGTGACAGGATTCCTGGCTCCTGTATAGTATACACGAGTATACTATGCACTATACTTATAGTTTTACTATTATTGCACTACTTAAAAAATGCAAACTTATTTTTAGCAAAATTGGCATGCATATTTTTTTTCCGTATACTGAGATGTATGAGGGCTAATTTTGTGCGCCGTGATCTGTAGTTTTATCTGTACCATTTTTGTTTTGATGGGACTTTTGGATCGCTTTTTATTAAAAAAAAAAATTCGATATATGATGTGATAAAAAAATCTGTATTTTCAATGTTTGGTATTTTTTTTACGTTTACACCATTTACCGTGCGGGATCATAAACATTATATTTTAGTAGTTTGGACATTTACGCATGCAGCAATACCAAATATATATAAAGAAAATAAGGGAGATTTGATTTTTTATTAGGGGGGGGGGGGGTTATATAATTTTAGAAACTTTTTTTTTTTTTTTACACTTTTTAAGTCCCCATAGGGGACTTTCATATGCAATCATTAGATGCATTTACTGTATAATGATATGGCATAGCATTAGACAGTGTGATTAGCGATCCACTGATATAGCCTGGCTAAGTCAGGCTACTTCATTAAATCGGTGATCAGGTGGCAGGAGGCAGGTAAGAGCACCCTCCTCCGCCATTTTGGCTCACAACACCATCGCAATCACATTGCGGAGGTTCCATGAGCTCCACTGAGCTGCCGGCATCTTTCACTTTCGACATCGTGATCGACATTGATCACGGTGTCTAAAGCGTTAAATGTCAGGATCACTGCCCGACACAAGCAGTGAGTGTGAGGCCAAACTCACTGCTTTGAAGCAAGCGCAACTCCTGCGCTCTTGTCTAAGCGACTTAAGGATCCAAGTATGCTCTTGCTCTTAACCCCTTAAGGACCCAGGGTTTTTCCATTTTTGCACTTTTGTTTTTTCCTCCTTACCTTTAAAAAATCATAATTCTTTCAATTTTGCACCTAAAAATCTATTTTTTGCGCCACCAATTCTACTTTGTAATAACATCAGTAATTTTACCCAAAAATCTACAGTGAAATGGGAGAAAAAATCATTGTGCAACAAAATTGAAGAAAAAATGCCATTTTGTAACTTTTGGGGGCTTCTCTTTCTACGAAGTACATTCTTCTGCAAAAATGACACCTTCTTTTTATTCTGTAGGTCCATACGATTAAATTGATACCCTACTTATATAGGTCTGATTTTGCCGTACTTCTGGAAAAAATCATAACTACATGCACGAAAATTAATACGTTTAAAATTGTCATCTTCTGACCTCTATAACTTTTTTTTCGCATACGGACGGTATGAGGGCTCATTTTTTGCGCTGTGATCGGTCTTTTTGGTCGCTTTTTATTCATTTTTTTCATGATATAAAAAGTGACCAAAAATACGCTATTTTGGACTTTGGAATTTTTTTTGCGCGTATGCCATGGACCGTGCAGTTTAATTAAACTTGCCAAACTTGCTGCTTTATTGCTGATAGCGAGGTGCACAAGCGGGGATGCAAGGTGTAGTGCATCCTTGTTTGTACGCCTCACTATCAGCAATAAAGTAGCAAGTTTGGCAAGAAGTGTCCGGGTGCCTTGTCATTTTATCTTCATAAGGTACGATTTACAAATCTGTTTAACTTTGTGGCACCAGTTAATAAAAAAAAATAATTTCCACGGGAGTGCCCCTTTAAGTACCAGGACACAAGGGTGTACCAGTACGCACTTTGTCCTTAACCTCTTGGGGACGCAGGGTGTAGCTGTACGCCCAGCACTCGCTTCAGCAATAGAAGGCGGGAACACGCAGTGATATCGGGTCAGTCCCGGCGGTCGGGACCGGGGGTAATACCGGGCATCACCGATCGTGGTGATGTCCGGTATTGACCCTTTAGATGCGGCGGTAAACTTGAATGTAAACTAAATTACAATATTAAAAAAGCATTCCTGGCAGCTCAGCCGGGCTGATAGGGACCACCACGGTGAAACTGTGGTCTCCATTACCTAGGATGCACGAGGAGGGTCCCTTACCTGTCTCCTCCGTGTCTGATCTGCAATTGATTGCTCTAAGCCTGAGATCAAGGCTTGAGCAATTGACCCCCGATAACACTGATCAATGCAATGCTATGGCATAGCATTAATCAGTGCTGGCAATCTATGTACTGCATGTTATAACCCCCTACAAAAAAAAGTGTAAAACAAAAATCCTTTATAAATGTGATTTAACCCCTTCCCTAATAAAAATTTAAATCACCCCCCTTTTCCATAAAAAAAAATAATAATTATGTAAATAAAAATAAATATAAACATATGTGATATCGCCTAGTGCATGAATGTCCGAACTACAAAAATATGCAATTAATTAAACCATGTGATCAATGGCGTACACATAAAAAAAGTCCAAAATAGCGTATTTTTGGTCACTTTTTATACCATAAAAAGTTTTATAAAAAGCGATCAAAAAGTCTGATCAAAACAAAATTGGTACCAATAAAAACGTCAGATCACGGCGCAAAAAAGTTATAGGGGTCAGAAGAGGACATTTTTAAATATTTTAATTTTCGTGCATATAGTTATGATTTTTTCCAGAAGTAATACAAAATCAAACCTATATAAGTAGGGTATCATTTTAATCATATGGACCTACAGAATAAAAATAAGGTGTCATTTCTACCGAAAAATGCACTGCATAGAAACGAAAGCCCCAAAAAGTTACAACATTGCGTTTGTTTGGTTTTTTTTTTTCAATTTTGTCACAAAATGATTTTTTTTTTGGGTTTCGACGTAGATTTTTGGGTAAAATTACTGATGTCATTTCAAAGCAGAATTATTGGCACAAAAAAAAGCCATCATATGGGTCTGTAGGTGCAAAATTGAAAGGGTTATGATTTTTAAAAAGGTGAGGAGGAAAAAGTGAAAGTGCAAAAATGGAAAACCCCTGAGTCCCCAAGGGGTTAACAGGTTAATAATAATGGAATTACTATGAATAAAGGAATGAATGTTCCCCATAGCTGAGGGAAAATCTCAGCCTTTTGTGCATATCGGGCCTAAGGCAGTAAAAATCATGCCTGTTTTACATGTCACATTCAACCCCAATTTCCAATTTGAGGGAGCGCACATTCTTCCATAGAGGAAGGTCAACAATGAGGAGATGGTCATAGAAGATGGAATACCTGACAAAGGTTTAACATCTGTTGGTGCATCATGAAGTTTATGCGAAAACGTACCCCGATGCAAGCGGTAAGCCTTGGTGGATGAATCAAAATAATTAGACTTACAGCCATGTTTATGGGGTAGGGGGGAGGGGCATGTTGTGAAGAAGCTACTAAAAGGCAGGTAGAGATAATAGCAAAAATAACTCCAATGTGGTGACGGGATTGAGAGCGCAAGACACCCAGGTGAAAGGAAATGAAGTTTATTCACCCATGATGCAACGCGTTTCACAGATAGACTGCTTCATCAGGCATCAGTGATGCCTGATGAAGCAGTCTATCTATGAAACACGTTGCATCATGGGTGAATAAACTTCATTTCCTTTCACCTGGGTGTCTTGCACTCTCAATCCCGTCATCACATTGGAGTTCCTGTTTTTTGCTGTATTCTTTCGGACGTGGATTCGCTGCAGATGCCTCACTATTGATGCCTTTATCCATTGTTGCACTTGGCTGAGTGTAACCATTTGCGGTAAGCGCTCTTTTACCTCGAGCCTAAATTGTGCATCAACGATATCACACCACGGAGCGCTGTCTATCTTTCATTTTAGGTAGAGATAATGACCTTGTTCTTCATTTGGGTTGGGGAATGTGTAATTTTGACTTGCTAGGCAGTAGGACTTCACCCTGATAGCTAGTGGAACTAATTGTGGCCAATTTAGGTGAAATCCCTTTAAAATATGTCTATATCTATCAGAGGCGTTACTAGAGTCATGTGGGTCCCAGGACAAATTTTAGATCCGGTTCCTCTATTATACAGCACATACTGTGTCACATCCACCATATATTACACTCCTGGTTAATCCTCGCATATTATATACTGCATGATGACTACTGTAGTACTAGTGGCACATGTCTTTTATACAGATGCTCTACATTAAGGAAAACCTATATTTTCACCTCCGTATCTGTAAACACGTAATTCTGCTCAGCTTGTCAGATCCATTCCGTTGTAATGTCTGTGGATCCCTTTGACTTTGCCTGAAAGCAAAATAGATGTTTTAGAATGTGCTATTCTGTATTTATCAAGCATTATTATTTTTATTATATATAACGTACAGTGATGTCAGGTGTCAGCACTCATATCGGTGAGATTTCTATGTTCTGGGAAAAATGCAATTTTAATCTAGTTGTACTTCTTCCTATCAGAATCCATTAGTGTTAAGGAGCCTAGTGATGGTAGTAAATTGACAGAGAAGTCAGAAAAGCAGTATGAATTTACATGTCTAGAAATGTTGATTTTGGCTTATGGAGGAACTACTGTGCATTACTCCGGGGGATAGCACAGTAATTAAACTCTTAACTAAATGCAATGCTCTATTGTGATAGTTTTAATTGCAAAACATGTTATTAGTTTAGAGCAAAACAAAACATTAATCTGCTCTGAATTTATACATTTACAATACACCAGTGGTTTGCTGCATATGAATTATGGATGGTATAAGGACCTGTAAATGTAGTTATAATATATATTTTTTCTTGTCCTCTTCTATAATTAAGACCTGTGATGTCATCATTGCACTAGTCAGAATTCCTACACGGCTGGACTGTCAATGCCTAGCTGCATATACAGTAGCATTGATGCCTTGGTAGTGTTTGTGCTACAGTGTTTGTCAAAGGCATTGCTCTAAAGATGTCTGTAATCAATAGCAGGCTTAGAATGCCCAATGCCCCTGACCCGGGGCAGATTACATCAGGTAAATTAAGATGAGTGGCAATAATTTGGCTGGGCCTTATAAAGTGTCCTGAGAGGGAAAAGTAAATCTACATCTTCAAGCAAGGGTTAACTACAGGGCCCAGCAGCCTGGATATAGCTATAACATGGCCTACCGTTTTGCTCTTGAGCTTGGCCTCAGCTGCTTCTTTGCCTAGCCACTCTGTCGGCTTCTGGTTATAATGGTTGGTGAAATGCTATACCTACCCTGAGAGATATATCTTTGTATATGCTTCTACTGCGCGTTATTCATAAATACATCAATAATCCTACACATGGAAATTATGTTCACTCAAAATATATTTCATGTGCATATATTAAAAGGGTATTCCTGGCAAAACATTTTATCCCCTATCCAAAGGATAGGGGATAAGATGTCTGATCGCGGGGGGCCCGCTGCTGAGACCCCCGCAATCTCCGTGCAGCACCCACATTCTATGCGGGTGCTGAATTTCCATTTTTGGAAACCTCCGAGTTTCCGAGACTGGGGACGTGATGTCACGCCATGCCCCCTCCATTCATGTCTATGGGAGCAGCCGTCACGCCCCCTGCCATAGACATGAATGGAGGGGGGTGGGGTGACATCACGTCCCCAGTCCCGGAAACTCAGAGGTTTCCGAAACTGGAGATGCAACACCCGCATAGAAAACGGATGCTGCAGGGAGATCGAGGGGAGTCTCAGCAGCGGGCCCCCCGAGATCAGACATCTTATCCCCTATCCTTTGTATAGGGGCTAAAAAAAATTTGCCCGGAATCCAAAGGATAGGGGATAAGATGTTTTTGCCCGGAATACCCCTTTAACCCCTTCCCGATACATCTAGTGTTTGTGGATATGTTTTAGCCAATTTTTTCCCTTCCCCGTCTTCCAAAAGAAATAACTATTTTATTTTTCCATCCTAGCTACACAAGGGCTTGTGTTTTTTTTCCAAGACAGGTTCTGTTTTTAATGGCACCATTTAATGTACCAAAAAACTTTGTTGGGTGGAATAGGATAAAAATGCAGTTCTGCCACAGTTTGTGGTAAAAATGACTATTTTGTGACTATTTTGCCGGTCTGTACAAATATGGAATTACCAAATATTGATAGTTATTGCTATGTTTTATGGCTTTTACAAAAAAAAAGGCTTTCTTAAAAATTACCTTTTTGAGACCCACATTTTTTGATCAATGAAACTGTGTTTTTTTTTAAGCATGCTTTAATTTTATTAGTACTAGGTTGGGTGCATATGACTTTTTTCATCTCTTTTATCCAGTTTTTTCGGGGTGGTCAGGTGACCAAAAATAGCATTTCTTGCATTATTAGCACTATTATTATTTTTTTTATTATTGCTACAGCGTTCACCATGCTGGATAAATAATATGAAATTTTTATAGGCTTTTTGCTGATATGTTTTTTTTTTATTGTTTAGATTTTTACAAATAAGAAATGGGTAAATGTTTTATCAAACTTAGTTTTTTAGTCACACTTACCATGCAATTGCTTGATCACACACACATATATATATATATATATATATATATATATATATATATATATAGTACTTGAATAATGCAGTACGGCTGTCACAACCACTCCCATATACTTTTATTGAGGGGGCAGGGCATGACATCATGAGGGGGCGGGGCCGTGGCATCACAATGCCCCGCCCTGTATGACCTGTCAACAGCCATGGAGCGATCTTGGAGAGATTGCGGGGGTCCCCAGAGGCGGGACCCCCCGCGATCAGACATCTTATCACCTATCCTTTAGATAGGGGTTACGATTTCTAGGGGCGGAGTACCTCTCTAAGATCTAGGAGTCTTCATGAGGCCTCAGCTGCCATGACAAGCCAACGGCACCCCTAAATCATGTCATGATAGGGGCCAGTCAGATTACAGAGACATCCTTTTACTGATGTTCAACTGTTTGCCGAGGTTCATATTGATATTGTAATTAATGTAATCTCTAATCCCAGCCATTGCAGAAGTGTCAGCTACAGGGGCCCCTCCATGCATTCCCTACGACTTCTACCATACATATGAGGGAGATTTATAAAAACCTGTCCAGAGGAAAAGTTGCTGAGTTGCCCCTAGCAACCAATCAGATTACTTCTTTCATTTTTGAAAGGGCGTCTATAAAATTAAAGAAGCAATCTGATTGGTTGCGTTGTGTAACACAGCAACTTTTCCTCTGGACAGGTTTTCATAAATCTACCCCATAGGGAAGATATGCGGCTTCAAAGCAGTACACATCAAAGTGGCAAATGAATAATGATAAGAAAGATCAAATCTGACTCAAACAACCTATTACAATTTATGATCCTTTAACCCCTTAAGGACCGAGGGTTTTTCCGTTTTTGCATTTTCGTTTTTTCCTCCTTGCCTTTAAAAAAATCAAACATTTTGCACCTTAAAATCCATATGATGGCTTATTTTTTGCGCCACCAATTCTACTTTGTAATGACGTCAGTCATTTTGCCCAAAAATCTACATCGAAATGGGAAAAAAAATCATTGTGAGACAAAGTTGAAAAAAACGTTTGTAATTTTGGGGGCTTCCGTTTCTACGTAGTGTATTTTTCGGTAAAAATGACACCTTATGTTTATTCTGCAGGTCCATACGATTAAAATGATACCCTACTTATATAGGTTTGATTTTGTCATACTTCTGGAACAAATCATAACCACATGCAGGAAAATTAATACGTTTAAAATTGTCATCTTCTGACCCCTATAACTTTTTTTTATTTTTCCACGTATGGGGCGTATAGGACTTATTGACTATTTTGGACTTTGGAATTTTTTTGCGCGTATGCCATTGACCATGCGGTTTAATTAATGATATGTTTTTATAATTCGGACATTTCCGCACGCGACGATACCATATATGTTTATTTTTATTTTTATTTACACTGTGGTTTTTTTTATGGTAAAAGGGGGGTGATTCAAACTTTTAATAGGGGAGGGGATAAATGATCTTCACTTTTTTTTTGCACTTTTGTTTTGCAGTGTTATAGCTCCCATAGGGACCTATAACACTGCACACACTGATCTTTTACACTGATCACTGGTTTCTCATAGGAAACCAGTGATCGATGATTCTGCCTCTTGACTGCTCATGCCTGGATCTCAGGCTCTGGGCAGTCATTCGGCGATCGGATAGCGAGGAGGCAGTTAGGAATCCTCCAGCTGTCCTGTAAGCTGTTCGGGATGCCGCAATTTCGCCGCGGCTATCCCGAACAGCTTCCTGAGCTAACCAGCATGGTTTCACTTTCACTTTAGACGCGGCGTTCAACTTTGAACGCCGCGTCTAAAGAGTTAATAGCGCGATCAATGGCGCGCGCTATTAGCCACGGATCCTGGCCGTTGTTAGAGGCCGGGCCCGACCCGCTGCGACGTGGGGCCATGCCGTGACCCCGCGTTATAGATCGGGAGCTGACACATGACGTATCGGTACGTCGTGTCCTTAAGGGGTTAATATATGTTTTTGTTCAGTGTTCATGGTATATAGAGAGAGTCCTTATTAGCCAATGATTTAAGCTACATAGGCACATTTCTATAGCTATACATGAGTGAATGTAGGGTACAAAGATGAAGTGGTATTCTGGCTCTGCTATAAGAAAAATGAGGAACAGGTGAATATTTGGACCTGACTCCAAAATTAAAAGGAATTATGTTGTTGAAAACCGAGCGAGCTTTGTAGTATTTCTGATTGTCTAAAACTCAAAATTATCTTTATATGTCTAAATTCTGTACCTGGTTGTCATGTTGGATCATAAAAATGGGATTTGGATCCTGGCTAACCCTGTCTGTATACAGTAGATATCTATCATTACCCCCATTGGCCTTGCGGGCCACAATTCATCGTTACTATCACATCGAAGACATTCCCTGATGGATCACTGTTGAAGGCAGCTCCATGCACCCAGGCGGATTTTTGCAATGAATTGATCTGTTGCCTGTATTAGGTTTGAACTTTAAGCTGATACACAGAGAACAGGATGTTATATGCTTCACCCGTTGCTGCTCTTTCTTGCTAATGTTTGTCTAGAGGTGTCCCATGGTGATACCACCTTGTAGGTAAGTCAGCATGGTGAACTAACTTGGTGACTGAAGGTCTTGAGGACTGTTCTTTATCTGTGACCCCTGTTTGAGGTCTTAGAGGTCAAAACCAAAGTAGTATTAGAATTACACCGTATGCCTGTTTAGATTTGTATTTGGGGATTTTGTTTTCTTTGTGTTCATCATTGCTATAGTGAACAGTCTATTATTCATGCTTGATTATTTAGCTCATATCACTATGTTTGCTCTCTTTTTAAATTATTCATGAGCAAATTAATCCAATCTGGGCTCACATTAGATCAAGATAGAAGCGATCATATTGCTTGGAATGCTATACAGCAATGAAGAAGAATTTTATACATGTTTAAAGGGACTGAGTCATCAGAAAATTGCCTACTGTTTAAATTAATTTAATAAGAATTTTAGATTTTTTTGTATTTATTCTTTTTTTTGTTTTTTTTAAAGGGGTATTACAGGATTTTTTTATTTGACTGTGCAACAGGGGCTCTAAAGTTAACGTAGTTCATAATATAGTGTCTGCACAAGTGTTTCATGGTGGTCTCGTAATTCCTCTGTGATTTTTGCCCCAATGTTTATTTTTAACAGCATACAAATTTAGTTTCGTCTTAAGTTTTCCCAAAAGGCAGTACAGCCTGAGACATTACATCATTAGTCAGGTATTCAAAGAAGTCTGTTTTTGCTACAATTGGGTGGGAGGGAGATGATTCTGCAGGGAATTGCAGTTTTGCAACAGCTGGAGGTTAGAAAGCACTGGTCTATTGTTCACAACACAGCATGGAAGATAAACTAAGCTGTGCTTCAATGGGTATGGTGGCTGATGTGTGGGAGGAAGAAAAGGGACCTCACACTTACAAACAAGGAATTCTGGGACTTGTAGTTGGAGGGAGCAAACTCCAACAGAAAATAGCCATTTCACAAAAACATAGCAGCAGTGTTATGGTTGACTCAGAACGTAACCATTTAGCCTAAAGACAAGCATGGATACTTTCTAAGCATGTCTATTGCTGTCTGACAGCTAAGTACTAAAATCACCTTATGGTGGATAACCCCTTTAATTTTTCATTATACTGCTTATATTTATAATTATAAAATAGTCCTGAAAATTTCAGTTTTCATTCTGGCCACTTAGCCTAAAACTAAGCTTACTCTTCCTTGTGTGTAAATGTGATTTTTCACCAATCTCCTTATCATCAAATACAGGATTACAGTAAAAGGTGATGGTCAGAGCTAAGCTTCTCCTCTCCATACACAATGACCTCTTCACAGGTCACAGAGCATGTATATTAAACTCTTCCATTCAAGTTAATTAGGTTCCCTCCAGTATATTGTGCCTATGTCTATGGGACTTGACGTAAAGAATATGCAGGATTAAAAAAAACAGGCCTAATTTCTTTCAAAGACAGCTCCCTGTCTGTCTCCACTTTGGGTGTGATATTACTACTTGGCTCCATTCACTTCAATGGAACTGAGCTGCAGAACCACACCCAACCTTGAGACAGACAGGAAGCAGACTTTGAAAGAAATTATCTCTGGTTTTCAAATCCTTGATAACCCCTTTAATAGCAGTTTTGACAAGATGGCCACCCACATAACAATGTATTATGAATGAATGAAAAGCATTAACATTTAGAAGATAGAAACAGATAGAAAGAGCTAGAAACTGTGTTGGAAATAAAGATCATATTTCAGTATATGGCTTTGAGCAGAAAATAAATTGATAAATTAAGGTGATGCATTCCCTTTTATTACACATTATGTTGGTGGTGATGATTTTTATGTGATACCTAGTGCTTAATCAGGGCTCTATACTGAGCTTTTTTGAGGTAAGACTAGCAGTTTGGGTTTCCTAGAAGGGGTAAAATCTCTTGGATTTTTTTTCCAATCTTTTAGATTTGTTCACTGACATAGAATATTACATATTTGATATGCAAAAAGACATCTTTTGATTTGCACAACAAGGGTTTTTCGAGTCCTATATTGAGGTATTTATGCCAAGAACAGGGGTGTTTATAAAGCAGAGAGAGATCCATGTCAAACATTAAAATGGTTTCCCCTCCCTAGTCCATGCCTTAAAGGGGTACTCCGCCCCTAGACATCTTATCCCCTATCCAAAGGATAGGGGATAAGATGTCAGATCGCCGGGGTCCCGCTGCTGGGGACCGCTGCTGCAGCACCCCGCTATCATTACTGCGCAGAGCGAGATCGCTCTGCACGTAATGACGGGCAATACAGGGGCCCCCGTCAATACAAGTCTATGGGAAGGGGGCGTGGTGGTCGTCACGCCCCCTGCCATAGACTTGCATTAAGGGGACGGGCCGTGATGTCATGAGGGACGGAGCCATGATGTCACGCTGCTCCGGCCCCTGTATCGCCCGTCATTACGCACAGAGCCAACTCGCTCTGTGCAGTAATGATAGCGTGATGCCGCAGCGGCAATCCCCGGGGTCCCCAGCAGCTGGACTGCGGCGATCTAACATCTTATCCCCTATCCTTTGGATAGGGGATAAGATGCCAGGGGCGGAGTACCCCTTTAAAGTGTTTATCCATGATTAGAAACACATAGAGCTATATGGAGGGGCGTGGTGGCCCCCCGCTTCGGGCGCGGGTCATGACGTGCCACTGTGATGGAGAGCCGGGGCTCCAAACAGCAGATCGCAGGGGGGCCCATTGCTCGGACCCGCTTCGGATATGGGATAAGTTGTTTTTCATGATACTTATCCTGTAAAGTAAATAGAACTGGGCTGCAAACACCACACAACTTGAGGACAATGTTTTTGAAAGAAATATGTTTTCTAATCCTAGGTAACATATTTTACACCCATGGAGAGGACTAGTCCCACACCGTGATCACATTCATTGTAGAACAGATTGTAGAGATGACCCTATGGCTATTTCTTCATTCTCTCTGTACAGTCCATCAGATGAGTAAAATGAATACCTCAGGTTGGGGTTCCTTCTTTTCATGTGCTCCATAGCAACTATATGCTATTATATAATGTATATCCTTGGCTAGGAAATAAGTATTCACAATTCTACATTTAAGACTTAATTTACATATTTACATTAATATTCTGTTTTTCTTCCATATAATTTCACATTTGTTTTATTAGCTGTATGTCAAAAAGTTGATACTTGTGATAATTTGTGCTTTGTTGAGTAAGCATTTGCATTTCATTTGTGAGGGCGAACACCCTTTACACTTCTCTTTTGATTACAGTAATAATAATTATAACAGGTAATGGAACAATTTAGTTTTTGCCCTATAAGTTGTCTACAAGTGGCTTTGAGCTTTTTTTGTCCCAGTTAGTCTAATGAAGCTATTCTTTTGTACATTTTGTAAAGGTGAAAGGCCTGTATTAGATTTAAATTAGAATAAGTGGCACTTCTTTATCGCAGGTTCCTTTGAGGACTGATTAGAAAGCTTGCCTCCCGTTGCCAGCCTCTTCATACTGGGAAGTATTGCTGTGTATGCCTGTTTATAGCTTACCTTTGAATTTCTACAAGTATTCGCCATTGCACAGTAGATTGGTCTCAGATAAGCTCGATTTTGCCTTTAATTTGACATCGAATTAAACACTTACATGTCTACCCCCTAAGTATGCAGTTTTGTTGTAATGAATTAAAATTGACTTTGAGAAGCAAATTGCAGGAATAGGAGATTCACAGATTAGTTTCTCCATAGTTACAGCACATCTCTGAGTATTGAAATTAAAATACTGCGTTTCTTATGTCTGTGGCATCACTAAGGGGAGTGACAAATGGGGGGAAAGAATAGTAGAAACCAGCAAGAGGGCCACCTACTCGTTCACTTCTAAATGCCAGTTTTTCATTTTAACTCTTAAATGATCATTTACCTAACGTGGATTTTCAATGGTATAAAAAGCACCATATCAAGATTTTACCTTACCACTTTTTCAAAAAGTACACAGGCACCTATATATTATATAGAATTGGCACTTGCACACATTGAAAAGCCCCTCTTAGAAAAGAACATCCCCTTTGTCACCCCATGCTCCTTCCTTCCTGGGCAACATCTTATGTTAAACCAGTGAACCCTTAAAAGAGGTACTCCAGCCCTAATACATCTTATCCCTTATCCAAAGGGGATACTCCGGCCCTGTGGTCGTCCCGCTACACACTCGGAGCCTCCAGCGCTATGGTGGGTGCGCAATGACAGATTGCAGGGGTCGCCAGCTGCAGGACCCCTGCGATCATACATCTTATCCCCTATCCTTTGGATAGGGGATAAGATGTATTAGGGCCAGACTACCCCTTTAAGTTGTATACTCACGTATGGGTTGAACTATATGTATAATGCTATAGTATCTTTTCCTAACCTAAAGTAAATTTGAAGAATATGAGTTTGTTGAAGCATAGCTGTTCTTTGTGAGCTGTCTGGTGTACATGCTGAGCTAATTTATGGTAAATAATAGATCATTTTATAAATTACTCGGTAGAAGATGTAAAGTCAAGTTAAGGAAGGTTTTCTTTCATGCCATCTGCACTCTATATACTAATCCTGTCATGTTCTATAGGTCTCCAGCACGGAGCTATAGATTATAGCGTACTCTTATCTCGAGAAACACTGACAGTGATTTCTCCTGTCATTTGATGTCGAATGTGTGAAATGGGTAAATATGTGTACAAAATCCGCCTGTAACCAAGTCACCTGCACATAAAGAGTTCCTTTTATTTAAAGACCTCTCACATGTGTGTTTGTACACAGCAACAAGGAATCCGCATTTGAAAGGTTGCCCTTTGCATACAAATTGCAGCTCTGTATGCACCCCCCTTCTAATTGGTTGACCTTTTGAATCCAGCGGACGAGGGTTTAAATCCTAAGACCGCCAGTCACTTCAGCATTTGAAATCAATGCACGGATCTGGCAAAGAACTATAAAGGAATATGTCAACTGTTGGCACATAAATGCCCCTTCTTGAAAGAAAACAAACGAACAATGTAAGGAGGCATTGTTCCATTAAGTATTTTCTGCAGAAAAAAAAGATTAGAAGGCATTCACACACAATGAATGTGAACATTTCGGTGTAATTATTATTAATTTAAGGTTCCATTATTTGTAACCAATTACCAGACCCTGCATTTAAATATTTAGTAGGAGTTTAATTGAAGCTGAGTGTAGAGGGGCATGAAATACAACACCGGCACAAAGAATGTGTTGTGTGGACATTTGGGGAAACTTTTACCCACAAAGGATAAGACATCTGCATTGTGCCAAACGGGAAGTTAGTTTGCAAGACATTTATTAGATATACAATGAAAGCAGAGAAAATGAACACAGCAGAGACGTGCACAGATATATGGTTGGAAAGCACAAATGTAATAAATTAAACATTACAGCGGAACCTAAAGACGAGCAGAGACTGGCACATGTGCACATCTGTCTCAACAACGCTGTCTTAATCTCTGAATATATTACTTGGAAGTGAAGCTTCGTAGAGCTTTCTTGAGCTTAATATGGGTTTTAGTCAGTTTCCAGATGAACCTTATGCTGAGGTGAAATATACTGTAGACAGTTATACAGTATATATTGGGTGTTACTTGGAAAGGAACTTAAGGGGGCTGTCTGCTTTTGACTATTATTTAATAGAACGGTCCCTTAAAAAGACACTGATCACAGGTTATCCTGTTTCTGGGTCCCCAGGGATTAGCTGTAATTTTCAGTTGGACCTGGCAGCAAGTGTTCAGGTCCCCTGCAGCACCACCTCAGGGAACAGGGCTGGGCACCAGGGGCTGTACACCAGTAAGTAGGCTAGAAATGTAAGCCATGTGCTTCTATTGAATTGGCTGGGTTGGTCACCACTGGTGATTTTGGGCGAGATTTGTAAAAAGGGTCCTGGAGATAGTCCCATATTGATATCAAATAAATAATATGATGTGGAGAAGGCAACATATTTTAGGGTTCTTTTTATTGCAAATAAGAAAACCTCAGAAAACTTGTAAGAAAAGTGGACCAAAATATGACTGATGGTGGCCTTGAGCTGAATGGTAATGTGGCAAGGGTTTAGTGATAACCACCTCATTTGTGTAATGATGCAGCAATAACTTATGTGTAATCTGATTTTTAGTAAGTCTCAATAAAGAATAGTAAAAAAAAGAGTGTATGGCAAAAATCTCTGGACCCCCATAGCCCCAATAAACAGCCAGCTGAGATGTGCAAAAAACTACACAGATCAGGAGCTCCTGGACTTGTTTCCTGTGTGAGCTGTGAGAGTAGCTGCCTTGAGAGAGCTAAGCAGGTCACATGGTTAGAGAAGCAATGAATATAGATGAGGGATGTGTGTGTGCAGCCTTAACCAATCAGGCACAATCACATACTGCACACTGATGCACAGCTCTAGTGGGTAACAGCATCACTGCTTACCAATAGGCCATCATACACATGTTCTGAGCCAGGTGATGAGTGACCACCCCTGAGAATGTAGTAAGTAAACAGTGATGAGAGGGCTGCAGTGCACTAGTTCTCTCTTCCACTGTATTGGCTCACTACAACACAAATCATTATGCTTGAGGAAGGAGGACCTGCCTGTAAAGTCCGAAACGTGTTACAACCAGGTCTCACACTGTATGTATGAATTGTATACATGAGTTTGAAGTATAAGATGGAATTTGAACTCTATGAAACTGGTGGCTAACATCCATGGTGATGTTTGGAAAATCGAGAAGGGATAATGTATGGTTACCCAGGAGGGGGTGGAAGTGGAATTTGTATCCTAAACACCCCCCCCCCCCTCCCACACACACACAAACACAGTGATGTAGGTTCCATGGTGGGATCTGGTCATATATGGAAACTGATTAGAATACAGTTGCACTTTTCATTGAGCGCTGGCTCTTGGTTTTTTCTTTGCATTGAGCGCTGGCTCTTGGTTTTTTCTTTTCATTGAGCGCTGGCTCTTGGTTTTTTCTTTTCATTGAGCGCTGGCTCTTGGTTTTTTCTTTTCATTGAGCGCTGGCTCTTGGTTTTTTCTTTGCATTGAGCGCTGGCTCTTGGTTTTTTCTTTTCATTGAGCGCTGGCTCTTGGTTTTTTCTTTTCATTGAGCGCTGGCTCTTGGTTTTTTCTTTTCATTGAGCGCTGGCTCTTGGTTTTTTCTTTTCATTGAGCGCTGGCTCTTGGTTATTTCTTTTCATTGAGCGCTGGCTCTTTGTTTTTTTCTTCTGTTATTTTACTCCATATGGTAAACTGGCTGGTAATACTTCCACTCGGGGCATGAGCTAGTGATCTCTGTGGTACTCGTGCATTCTGAAGAGTGACTCCTGTTGATTGATGAATTTGGAATACGTGCTATCTTGGCTCCTAGGTGTGGTGTTTGGTGGTTGGGTTGTGAGGGCAGCTATTATCTCCCTATTATCTCCCTATTTTCAAAGGTTTAGCACCACTTTCTGGTGCTCAAAGTGTTGCAACTAATACCAAGTATACTTGGTATTAAATGATTTGCTATTTGTTCTATTTGCCCCAAATTTTCAAAAGACTAAACAAACTTCTGAAAATGAGGCACAGTTAACACTCTTTGAGGAGCAAAATAAAGAGCCCTAATAACACAAGCTTTTGAATATTTCCCCCAATGTTTTTATTTTTTGCCAGTATTTTTATATATGTACTCCTTGATTTGGATCTCTTCTGCTCAGGTTAAATGAAGGAAGCAAAATGTATGTATGGGAAGTCCAAGTTGACCCTTCCAATGTTATGGGTACCATAAAATACCTATCTTTTAGTAAAGCAGGTTCTCATTCAGTAATATCATTGCTGTTATTCCTGAACACACAACAAATATTCTTTCATTTTAGCAAGAAAAAGGCAACCTTAAAAACTTCACCTTTTTGGTATATATTTACCTTATTTCTTTTGGAAAGTTCAAGATGTTAAACCTGTCTTTAACTACTTGAAAATTTCAACATGGGAAGGAGCACGGGGCAGTGCTAGAAAATCTCAATTAGAAAGTATAATTTAATAGAACATGTATTGAACCAAATTCATCGATTAATGCAGATGATATAGCGCTCACATTGATTCAAAGCAAATGATTTAGTGCCGAGAGCTCGGAGCCAAAACGATGCTACAAAACTCAGTTTAATGCTGTCCTTGAGAATTCCTTCACAAAGAAATTCTTTGTAATGTTCAGGGACTCAGTAGAATGCGGTATATGTCAGCCTGATCCCTAAGGATTGTATTTTGTACTCTTAGAGCTGTTACGAGCCTACATTATATCCAAGGAGTAATTTTCCTTAGGGGTGCCCGACTCGCTTGTGTCAATATTACAACATTTTAAGTCACGTACAGTATATGCTTCTGGGAACAGAGCAGGAGCCAGCCAGACTCATAATGGTCTGCATTCATTAATAAAGGCAGAAGCTTCTGTCCCTCCATTGCCCACAACAGGGATGCCTCCCTGGTCAGATGGGACTCGTACACACATTTAAAGAGAGCTTTATTCTGAGTGGGCAGGAGATGAAATGCGGGACTTGCAGGCATTTCCGAAATCAGCTATATGCCTTAGCATAGGGATGACCTTAATAGGTCAGAGTAGAATGCAGGTCAAAAGACTTATTATCTGGACTGTTGGAAAGCAATTGCTTTTGTAAGGGAAGAAAAAAAAAAGCAGAGAAATAAGAAGAACGCTTAAAGGCAGAGCACAACGTTGAAAGCCTTGTGTCTGTGGAAATGTAATGCAGCTTGGAGAAAAAAGAAAGGATGTACAAGGATCACATCAAAACATTGCACCTACACATTTACTTTATGTTCAGAGGAATAGAGATAATCAATGTAATTAATGGTGGGCAGTGCTGTGGAGCTACAAGTCTCACAATGCCACGGCAGGCAAGGGATGATGGGACTTGCAGTTCCACATCGGGTGAATGCCAACGCTTGTCGTCTCACTAAAGTGAATTCTGTTTGCGGTGGATAGAATCCTTGGCATCAGAGGCACGTAGTCGACCATAATTAGTTAATCAGTAATGATAAATTACTTCTGTTTGTGTTCTTGAACTATGGAAAAAAATAACATGCTGCTCCAGTGCTGTCACCATCTGTTGGAAAAAAAAAATGTTCTGTATGTCTCCCGTTTTCTGCTGCTTTCTTCTGGAGTTAGACATATAGATATAGCGGCTCGGAGAGGGTCTGTTCATTCAGCTTGTCACTTTTATGTTGGCTAAAAAGGCACAGCTTAAGCTTTATTTATATTGTTGTTAAAATGGAACAACTGCAGATTTGGGTACTTTTAGCGGTCCCAAATGGAAGTACCTAAAATGCTGCATAGTTGATGGAATGTAAAGTGGTAAAAGATTTTTGGAAAGCCCCATCTCAACATAATAATTACCATGGAGGACATTTATAAAAGCATTTAGTAGATTTTTTTATTATTTTTTTGCTTCTACAGTGACCCCTTAACATACGATGGTGATCCGTTCCAAATGGACCATCGTTTGTTGAAACCATTGTATGTTGAGGGATCCGTGCAATGTAAATTATAGGACAGTGGTCTACAACCTGCGGAGCTCCAGATGTTGCAAAACTACAACAGCCAGCATGCCCGGACAGCCAAAGGCTGTCCGGGCATGCTTGGAGATGTAGTTTTGCAACATCTGGAGGTCCGCAGGTTAAAGACCACTGGTATTGGAGGTTATACTCACGTGTCCCCGCCGCTCCGGACCGTCACCGCTGCCCTGGATGTTGCATTCCATCACTGTCGCCACGTCCCCGGGGTGTCCCCGACTCTCCGGGAAGGCCTCTGCTTCCCCGGCATCTTCTTTCTCCGTCGCCGCCATTACGTCTCTATGCACGACGCTCCTATTGGATGACGGGACGGCGTGCGCAGCGACGTGATGATGACGATAGAGAGAGCCGGCGATGCAGGGGATCCCGAAGAGGACGTGCCGGAGCCCCGAGAACAGGTAAGTGATCATCAGCGGACCACACAGGGCACCGTAAACGGCTATCCGTTGGCAGCTGAAGCAGTCTGCGCTGCCGGATAGCCCTTTATGCGATGGCCCCGACATACAAAAGTATCGTAGGTCGGGGGGTCACTGTATTTGTTTCTCAAATGCCGCACGTGCAACTAGGCACTTTTCTGTGAGACTTTTCACCGGCCAAGCGAGAAGAGCAAGAAAATTCTGTTTGGCTTATGTATGCAAATTTTAAAAAATGACTTGCAGTGGTTAGAGATTTGCGACTGTCGCAAAAAGTCGCTCGCCATCAAAAAATGCCATATATTTACTCAAGCTCAACCCTGGCTTGCAGATTTTACTTACATGAGCAAAATCTCAAAATGGAAAACAGAATGGAGGAAAACAGCTGATTTGCTTACGTGTGACAAATGTGTTAAGGCTGTGTGACTTAATAAATTTGTTGCACGAAAGCAAAACATTAAGCAAAATAAAACGGCTAAAAAAATACATGAGTAAGCTTTTATAAATGTCCCCCCATATGTTTCAGCATATGCTGGTTTCTGATTGTTTTGAGCAACTATTAGCAACCTAAAAGGTGGAGTTAGTGTTTAAAGGGGGTACTGCCATGCTGACAACTTATCCCCTATCTAAAGGATAGGGGATAAGTTGCCTGATCGCATGGGGTCCCGCCGCTGAGGACCCTTGCGATCTCGCACACAGCACCCCATTGTCATCAGGCCCCAGGGTGAACATCCGCTCCGGGTATGATGACGGGGCCGGTGATCTTGACGTCACAGCTCCGCCCCGTGTGACGTCACGCTCTGCCCCCTCAATGCAAGTCTATGGCAGGGGCGAGACAGCTGTCTTGCCCCCTGCCATAGACATACATTGAGGGGGCGGAGCATGACTTCCCATGGGAGCGGAGCCATGACGTCACTATACTCCGGCCCCGTGATCGGCAGTCATCAGACCCGGAGCAATGTTCACTCCGGGGCCTGATGAGAGTGGGTGCTGCGTGCGAGATCGCGGGGGTCCCCAGCGGCGGGACCCCATGCGATCAGGCAACTTATCCCCTATCCTTTAGATAGGGGATAAGTTGTCAGCATGGTAGTACCCCTTTAACTTCTTAAGTTCCCAGCCAATTTTAGTTTTTGCACTTTAGTTTTTTTCCTCCTTCTCTTCTAAAAATCATAACACTTTCAATTTTGCACCTACAGACCCATATAAGGGCTTGTTTTTTGCGTCACCAATTGTACTTTGTAATTACATCACTTGTTTTATAACATAATCTGCAGCGAAACAAAAAAAAACGTATTTGTTGGGTGAAATAAATAAAAAACGCCATTTTGAAAATTTTCAGGGCTTCCGTTTCTACACAGTGCACTTTTTGGTAAAAATGACACCTTATCTTTATTCTGTAGGTCCATACGGTCACAAGGATATCCAATTTATGTAGGCTATATGAGGGCTAATTTTTTTGTGCCATAGTCTGTAGTTCTTATCGATACCATTTTTGTTTTGATGGGACTTTTTGATCGCTTTTTATTAATTTGTTAGGGTATATGAAGTAACCAAAAATGCACTTTTTTTTTTTTACGTGTACGCCATCGACAGTGCGGTTTAGCTAACCTTATATTTTAATATTTTGGACATTTACATGGCGGTACCATGTATGATTATTTTTATTTTTTGTTACATTATTTTATTTAAAAAAATGGGAAACGGGGGGTGATTAACACTTTTATTATGGAAGAGGTTACCGTATATACTCGAGTATAAGCCGACCCGAGTATAAGCCGAGACCCCTAATTTCAACCCAAAATCCCAGGAAAAGTTATTGACTCGAGTATAAGCCTAGGGTGGGAAATACATCATCCCCCCTGTCATCATCCAGACCCGTCATTAACATCCTCATCATCATCCCCTTGTCATCATCCCACACATCCCCCCCTTCATCATCCCCTTATCATCCCACAATCCCCCCTTCATCATCCCCTTATCATCCCACACATCCCCCCTTATCATCCCACACATCCCCCCTTCATCATCCCCTTATCATCCCACACATCCCCCCTTCATCATCCCCTTATCATCCCGCACATCCCCCCTTCATCATCACCTTATCATCCCGCACATCCCCCCTTCATCATCCCCTTGTCATCATTCGCCCTCAGTGGTCTTCAACCTGCGGACCTCCAGAGGTTTCAAAACTACAACTCCCAGCAAGCCCGGGCAGCCATCGGCTGTCCGGGCTTGCTGGGAGTTGTAGTTTTGAAACCTCCGGAGGTCCGCAGGTTGAAGATCACTGCGGCCTTCGACATCATCCAGCCCCCTCTCACCCCCCTTTAGTTCTGAGTACTCACCTCCGCTCGGCGCTGGTCCGGTCCTGCAGGGCTGTCCGGTGAGGAGGTGGTCCGGTGGCATAGTGGTTCCGGGCTGCTATCTTCACCGGGGGCGCCTCTTCTCCGCGCTTCCGGCCCGGAATAGAGGCGTTGCCTTGACAACGACGCAGAAGTACGTTGGCAATGAACGCACCTCTGCGTCGTTGTCAAGGCAACGTGACTATTCTGAGGCCGGGCCCGAAGCGCTTAGAAGAGGCCTCCCCGGTGAAGATAGCAGCCCAGAACCACTATCCCACCGGACCACCTCCTCACCGGACAGTCCTGCAGCACCGGACCAGCGCCGAGCGGAGGTGAGTACTCAGAACTAAAGGGGGGTGAGAGGGGGCTGGATGATGTCGAAAGCCGCAGTGGTCTTCAACCTGCGGACCTCCGGAGGTTTCAAAACTACAACTCCCAGCAAGCCCGGACAGCCGATGGCTGGCCGGGCTTGCTGGGAGTTGTAGTTTTGAAACCTCTGGAGGTCCGCAGGTTGAAGACCACTGCGGGTGGGGGAGTTCACTCGAGTATAAGCCGAGGGGGGTGTTTTCAGCACGAAAAATCGTGCTGAAAAACTCGGCTTATACTTGAGTATATACGTTAATTCACTTTTATAAAAAAATTTTTAACACTTACAGTCTTTTGATTGCATACACTGTTCAATGCTATGCCAAAGCATAGCATTGATCAGTGTTATCGCTACACTGCTGCTTCACCCTGCATGGCTGGGAGCATCAGACCACCGATCGGACGGCGAGGAGGCAGGTAAGGTACCTTCCGTTGTCCTCTCAGCTGATCGGGACATCGCAGTTAAAACTGCTGAGCTGGTGGGATCATTTTACTTTCAGTTTAGACGCCGTGATCAACTTTGATCACGGCGTCTAAAGGGGTAATGCTGGGCATCAGCCCGATTGGCAGTGCCCGACATTAACCCTGGGACCTGACTGCTGATAGCAGTCGAGATCCACTCGGTTGGAGGCGTGCTCACCTCATGAGCATGCTTTAAACACCGGTAACAGGACCAGGGCGTACAGGTCCCTTAAGGACCAGGATGCAAGGGTGTACCTGTACACCCTGCATCCTTAACAAGTTAAAAAAAAAGACCTTTGTAACATTTTTTTTTTTTTTTTGCATTTTTGTTTTGTCCTCTTCGTGCAACTAATTGAACTTTGTAATGACATTTCTCATTTTACCATACACATATGGGAAAACAAAACAAAAATATTTGTGTTGACAAAATGAAAAGAAAACAGCAATTTTTAACGCTGTACACGTTACAGTAAAAATGACATGTTTTCTTTATTTTTAGGTTCAAAATGTATGTATGCAACTGAGCTGAGATGAAACAAATTATAATACAGGAATAGTAATGGTTAGTTAGCATTCTATAGCAGTATGTGTTCTTTTATGTTTTAAACAGTGAAGCTTTATTATAAGCCAAAAAGATAAGTGATATGACTAAGGCTCAGTGACTTGAGCCGAAACACGTCAAGTTTTCGTGTACTTGTCTGTTCTCCATGGCATTCCAATAAAGTACCTGTTCCCAGAGTCAAGCGCTAGACAATCCTTTCTTCATTCTCCATAAGCATAAATGCACAGATACCAGAAACATGAGTATAGTAAACAAGGTAAATCAAATAACAGTACAGTACAGTACAAAAATATAAGAACAACAATTACAATAAAGCACAATCCCAAGAGCCCCCAAGACATTCAGTAAAGAGACATACAGTGGGAAACATTTAGGTAGTATAAAGTGGACATCCAAGGATTCCATACTCACTGACAGTGCTCAACAGTGGCTACAGACTTAAAATAAGAGAACACTTGCTGAGAAGGAAAAGTTTTGGTTGAAGGGTAGCAGTAAAGTGAAAGTTCTCGATGTAATGCAGCTTGGAGGAAAAAAAAAGCTGTACAAGGATCACAACAAAACATTGCATCTACACGTTTACTTTATGTTCAGAGGAATAATTGTGGGCAGTGCTGTGGAGCTGCAATGGTAGGGAGACGTTTCTGCACTAGAAAATCAGAGTATTTATTGGAGAGTTGTAAAAGAGAGGTGCTAGGTGAAGATCAAATTTAAAGGGGTACTCCCACCCTAGATATCTAATCCCCTATCCAAAGGATAGGGGATAAAATGTCTGATCTCGGGGGTCCCACCGCTGGGGACCCCACACAGTATTGCATGTGGCACCCACCTGTTTTTTGTGCGTCACCCACCTGTTTACTGCGGGGGTCCCCAGCGGCGGGACCCCCGAGATCAGACATCTTATCCCCTATCCTTTGGATAGGGGATAAGATGTCTAGGGTGGGAGTACCCCTTTAAAGCAGATCAGGCACCATAGAGAAAGGAAATAAAGAGTGACTAGAGCAGAGGGGGGAACCAGATGAGAGACAGGAGAAGAGGTGCTCATTAACACAGGAAGGGAGTAGGGGGGCTACCATGTTGGATTCAACAGTAACCCAAAGAGGAGCCGAAGAACTGGGTCAATATGTTCCACCAAAAATACTTAACTAATTGTTATATATATGCTTAGATATGTATAACATATTTGATGTATCCTGTGCCTCTATAACAGTATTTCACTGCTACTGTAAAGACATGGTCTTGTTTATTAATTTAATAGTTCTATAACCTTATATAATATTTCAAGGATTTGTGCTTCAAACATGTCTGAAACTTTGGCATCTCTGTATTCTTAAACTGGAGCGAAATACTGTCTATGACCTGACCAAATCTTGTGCAATCCATATATATAATTAACCCTTCCCTTTGAGATGTTTCTACATATCCTGGCCTTATTGATCAGTTGTTGTGGTATTACCTCTTCCTGGCAATATGAATTCACTGTTAAATATTTATTATAGTCTTGATTACGTTCCATGCATAGCATTTTCAGCTATTTTCTTGAAGGAATGCTTAAATATGTTTGGCATGGGAGCTGCAGACTACATACTGAGTCATTTTTCTTTCTTTTTTTTTTGTCTTTCAGAACCACACAATGACCCAACATAGCAGTTAATGCAAAAAACAGATTCATCTGAAGATCATTTGGAGGCACAGAAAAGGGAACACATTTTATTCTTTGCACGAAACTTTGATTGTTTATGTATATTATCCCAAAAAGCATTGTATTTTACCATAAAACTTGTATTATTGGAACTGTTGGATGTTCATGTGTTTAGACTTTTGAGCACCGGATAAACTTATTGTATATACAGTGTTGCACATGTATTATGTTGTTCAATATGAAAATAGTCTTATAAAGACAGCCGACTTGGGCCCTATTCAAGGAGAAGGAATCGAAAACCTGGGAAGAAAAAGGCTGACCTAAATGTGCTTCTTCGCAGGCAAACTAGGAAAAGGATTGTTTATATTCCAGCTGTATTCCAACTGCCTTTCCAGTAGATCTTGGTCTTTAATTGTCATTTTAATATAAAACAGCTGAAGATTTTTTTATACTGCAGCAGAAGATTCTTGCACAAAATATAAAAAAAAGCTTTTCTCATTAAATGGAAAAAAAATCTTGAATAAGGCCTATATAAATATATACATACGTACATACATATATATATTTGTAAGCCTTGCGGTATGGCAGATAGCATTACCATATATGCAATAGTCGTTATGTAGATTGTCCCTCTGACTTTTTTCCGGACCATTTTTGTTGCTTTGTGTGTCCAAACTTTTTTGTTTACCTTTTTTTCATTCCTTTTTTATATTAATGATTACACACAGCCAAAATTCTCAAATCTGTTAACCCAACATGTATGTTACTGTTATTACTGTTTACTCTGCCGTCTAAACCTGGAGATTACTGGAATTGTTTTCCAAAAGAAAATAAATTCAATTTATCAATTAATCATATCAATGCAAAGCTTGTTTTTTTTTTTCCATTAAATTAATTGCTTTCAAAGGAGGCTTTCAAATTTGCTGTTTCAATCCAGTTTTTAGGCCAAATCAAAGAGGAGTTTTCAAATCTACTTCTAGTTTTGGCTTCAAAAGTTGCAACAAAACTGCACTTGTGAAAGCCTTTCTGTATCTGTGCATTGTTATAAGAACCAGTCCATGTCCTAGGGACATGTCAAAAGATTTGATCAGTCGGCGTCTGGGTGTTCAGACCCCCACCAGTTGTTAGAACAAGTGGGGAGAATTGCACCCTCAGCATGTGCTCTGTCTGTGTGTCAAGAGGTGGACTTTAATAGACAGCTCATGGGTCTGTCTACTTTCTCACACACAGAGTGGGGAGAAACAGCTCAAACTATTGATCTATCGTGAACACTCAGACCCCAACCGATTAAAACTTTTGACATGTCCCTAGGATAGGTAAAAAGTCTTGTATACATCTTGTTATACATTAAACCACCTATCTAGTATGGTTTATGTTCTACGTGTGCAGCCAAAACACATTAGGGGAGATTTGTCAAAACCGGTGCAGAGGAAAAGTTGCCTAGTTGCCCATAGCAACCAATCCGATTGTGTCTTTCATTTTACAGAGGTCATTATAAAAATAAAAGAAGAAATTTGATTGGTTGTTATGGGCAATTTTTCCTCTGCACAGGTTTTGATAAACCTCCCCATTGACCCTTTAAGTCCTGTAGGGAGTAAGGTGTGGTCTCCATAGATCAGATTAGTTTTTTCAGCATATACCACAGATGCCCTTGAGATCTGGGGAATTTGGAGGTTAAGTTAATGCTTTAAACTGTTTGTCATGTTCCTTAACCCCTTAAGGACCCATGACGTACCAGTACGTCATGAGTCCGCTCCCGTTCTATAACGCGGGGCCACGGCGTGGCCCTGAGTCATAGCGGGTCAGGCCCAGCTTCTAACAACGGCCGGGACCCGTGGCCAATAGCGTGCAGCACTGATCGCGGTGCCGCGCGCTATTAACTCTTTAGATGCGGCGTTCAAAGTTGAATGCCACATCTAAAGTGAAAGTAAAACCATGCCGGTTAGCTCAGGGAGCAAAATCGCCTATTGGAGCTATAACATTGCAAAAAAAAAGTGAATAAAGATCATTTAACCCAGGGGCCTCAAACTCCCGCTCCGCGGGCCATTTGGGGCCCGCGGAATATAAGTTTGTGGCCCGCACCAGGTATGTGTGATTTGTATTGCCCGACGCCTGGGTCATACAGTTCCGGGTGCCGGGCAGGTGGTTTCTTCAGGCATTTAGCCCTGCAAGCAGCGCTGAATGCCGGAAGGCTTCACTTACCCCGCCCGCCTCCTCCCCATCTTCGGTTGGCCGGCCGGCCTGAGTCTGATGTGACGTCCCTCCGTAGACCCGCACAGGAGGATGTCAGTGAGGTCACTCGTCAGGCCGCCGGAGAGAAGCGCAGGACAGGTAAGGTCTGTGTGTGTGTGCATGTGTGGGTGTCTGTCTGTCTGTGTATACATGTGTGGGTGTATGTGTGTGTGCGCATGTGTGGGTGTCTGTCTGTGTGTGCAAGTGTGTGTGTGAGTCGGGGGGAAATGACAATGCTACCTAATGTGGGGAACCTGCTACTACCTAATGTTGGGAACCTGCTACTACCTAATGTGGATAACCTGCTTCTACCTAATGTGGGGAACCTCCTGCCTACCTAATGTGGGGAACCCCCATAAGTAGCACCCCCATCATCCGTCAGCTCATGCCATTACCACACGGGGGTAGGGGGAATGGGGGGGTTGCTGGTGGATGATGGGGGCATTTCTAGTTGATGATGAGGGGCGCATGATGGGGGCATTATATGTGGGGGCGCATGATGGGGACATTATATGGTAGGGGCGCATGATGGGGACATTATATGGTAGGGGCGCATGATGGGGGCATTATATGTAAGGGACACATGCGGCCCAGCCTCACCCAGCTACTACCTCCAGTGGCCCCCGCATAATTTAAGTTTGAGACCCCTGATTTATCCCCTCCCCTAATAAAAGTTTGAATCAACCCCCTTTTCCCATTAAAAAAACTGTGTAAATAAAAATAAACATATGTGATAGAGCCGCGTGTGAAAATGTCCAAATTATAAAAATATATTGTTAATTAAACCGTACAGTCAATGGCGTACACGCAAAAAAATTCAAAAGTCCAAAATAGTGCATTTTTGGTCACTTTTTATATCATGAAAAAATGATAATGCATCAATAAGTCCTATCAATGCAAACATGGTACCGCTAAAAACTTCAGATCACTGCGCAAAAAATGAGCTCTCATACCGCCCCATACGCGGAAAAGTAAAAAAGTTATAGGGGTCAGAAGATGACAATTTTAAACGTATAAATTTTCCTGCATGTAGTTATGATTTTTCTCCAGAAGTACGACAAAATCAAACCTATATAAGTAGGGTATCATTTTAATCGTATGGACCTACAGAATAAAGAGAAGGTGTCATTTTTACCGAAATTGTACTGTGTAGAAACAGAAGCCCCCAAAAGTTAAAAAATTGCATTTTTTTTTCAATTTTGTCGATTTTTGTGTAAAATGACTGATGTCATTACAAAGTAGAATTAGTGGCACAAAAAATAAGCCATAATATGGATTTTTAGGTGCACAATTGAAAGAGTTATGATTTTTTAAAGGTAAGGAGGAAAAACGAAAATGCAAAAACGGAAAAACCCCGGGTCCTTAAGGGGTTAAACCATTCCTGAACAATTTTTGCTGTTTAGCAAGGAACATTATCCTGCTGCCAATGGAATAACACTGTGGTGGAAAGGTGTTTGCAACAATATTTAGGCTAGTGTTATGTGTCAAAGTAACATCAACATGAGTGACGTGGCCCAAGGTTTTCCAATAGAACCTTCTCTAGAACATCACACCAGCTTGTATTCTTCTCATAGTGCATCTTAATATCCACATAGTGTAAAATTATTAATTAATTTGACCAGGCTTCCTTTTTCCGTTGCCCACTGTACTGTTCTGAGGCTCACATGCAGGGCCGCCATCAGGGGGTACCCCAGTAAGGGGCCCAGGACTCCAGGGGGCCCGGGACCCTAAGGCTGCCATTCGCTGGTAATTGCTATGATGGGACCGGCACGGTCCCTGCAGTGGCATAACCAGATCCTTTACCTGCAGGCCCCATCACACGCTCTGAAGTGATACTGGTCTGTGTATAGTGTTTTTTTTTTATTTCCTTACAGTACGATTGTATTATAAAGTCACTGCAGAAGTAATATGTTGTCCCAAAGTGGAGGTATTGTTTTATATTCGATGCTCTGATAAAATTCACTGTGTGCCACAGGGAGGGGGGGGGGGGGGCTGACTTAAAAGTGTGTAAGGGGCCCCAAAATTTCTGATGGCAGCCCTACTCACATGCATACTGTAGGAAGAGGGCTTTGACTGGTCAATGGCTTTGTGGCTATATACACAGCAAACTGTGATGCACCGTGAATCGGTGTTAACTTTGGTGGCCAATTTCATTTTAGTTTGTCTTTTGATCAAAATTAAATTTTAGTTCTACTTGTATTTTAGTCATCTGCTTAATTTTAATTTTAGTTGACAAAATCTCCAGCAGATTTATTTTATTGACAAAATCTACAACATATTTTAGGTGAGTAAAATTTTATGGATTTAGGAACTAGTTAAACTCTAGATTTAGGAACTTGGAACTTACCTCAGCCACACCAAACACATAGGTAACATAATTAATACAAGGAGGAATATTACAATCATAATCATATATATATATATATATATATATATATATATATTACCACTGGTACTGACCAAATCCTGTACACTAAGGCAAAGATTACCAATAATACCAGTATACAAGGAGAAACATTATCACCAAACATATTATACTAAACCATTATACTAGTGCACACTAAATCCTGTATACTGAGACCAATATGACTGATAACATCAGTATACAAGGAGTGATAATAATACCATACATATTACCATCATACCCTTACTGACCAAATCCAGTATACCAAGACCAATATTACCAGTATACAAGGAGAAATATTATCACCATTCTTATTAACATCATAAATCATACTTACCGCATCATACAAATCCTCTATAAATGGTAATTCCAAACATATTTTTAAACCTCTGATAACATATGATAACAAAATATCTAACATATCTGTAAATTACATAATTTAACAAAAATAACTCCTTACCCAAGAAATAAAATTACCAATATCGATTGCATGCAAACTGCTGTCCATTGTGAATTCAGGTAGAAGACAGACATGGTGCACATCTACAATCTTGCACAATGATCTAATTGCTTCTCAGCATAATATCAAAAACTAACAGGTTGTTAGTATATACGTTTTGATCAAAAAGTACAAAGCCCACTTGCCACGTCAAGGCCACCTATTTAGAGTGGGTCCCTAACGCCCCTAGCATAAAATGGCGTAGCACTGGGCAGTGACCACCACCGCCGCGACACCAGTGCCCACAGGGGGAACGACCCACTGGCAGAGCGGCCCCAATGCCACTCAAACCAGTCCATGGGTCGCACCTCCCCGCAGACATGGCGCCACGGCAGCAACGGACGCCGCACAGCACCACACCAGTGTGAACAGGATGATACAGCTCACTTACCATGCTCTCCCAGTCAGACTGGAGGCTACTAGTAAAGAAATGGCCCATGTGTAGCTAACTACTACTTATATAGGGTTGGGCTGAGGGGGTGGGGAAGAGTACAAACACATGTTCAAACAAAAAAAAAAGAGGGGATAGAAAACACAATGTGAATTCAGGTAGAAGACAGACATGGTGCACATCTACAATCTTGCACAATGATCTAATTGCTTCTCAGCATAATATCAAAAACTAACAGGTTGTTAGTATATACGTTTTGATCAAAAAGTAGAAAGCCCACTCGCCACGTCAAGGCCACCTATTTAGAGTGGGTCCCTAACGTCCCTAGCATAAAATGGTGTAGCACTGGGTGGCGACCACCACCGCCGCGACACCAGTGCCCACAGGGGAACTGCTGTCCATTGCCTGTTGTTAGGGGAATTCTGTCTTTAGCTGCAGAGACCCCAAGATGGAACATAGGAAGATAGTATTAGATAGTGTTATGTGCAGGAGAGAACCTGGACTATGTAAATACAAGTTGAGAATGTCTGCATCTTTAAAAGGGTCCATGCTGTACTTGAAAGGTAAGTCAAGGCTTCTCTCTTATCTACGACTAGCTATAAAGTTCTGGGCAGCTGTTCTTTCTGTATCTAATGTCATTATATGCAGAAACAGCAACAGTTGCTGCAATCCCCTTTCCCCCTTGCTTTAGCTTCTCATCATCATCGTCATAAGCAGCAGTAAAATGGGCACTGTCAGATCCAAAAACTTTTTATGTGTTGTTACTGATGAAAATAAAGACCTTTTGTAATATGGTTGTTTAATTTTTTTTTATATTTAAAGTGTTGTCAACAAAAACTTTTTATATAATGTAGATAATACCATTATACAGTCGTGACCATAAATGTTGGCACCCCTGATATTTTTCTAGAAAATTAAGTATTTCTCACAGAAAAGGATTGCAGAAACAGAGGTTTTGCTATACACGTTTATTCCTTTTGTGTGTATTGGAACTAAACCTAAAAAGGAAGGAAAAAAAATAATTGGGTTTATCGTCACACCAAACTCCAAAAATGGGCTGAACAAAATTATTGGCACCCATAACTTAATATTTGGTTGCATACCTTTTGGAAAAAATAACTGAAATCAGTCGCTTCCTATAACCATCAATAAGCTTCTTACACCTCTCAGCCGGAATGTTGGACCACCCTTCCTTTGCAAACTGCTCCAGGTCTCTCTTATTGGAAGGGTGCCTTTTCCCAACAGCAATTTTAAGACCTCTCCACAGGTGTTCATTTGGATTTAGATCTGGACTCATTGCTGTCCACTTCAGAAGTCTCCAGCGCTTTGTTGCCATCCATTTCTGGGTGCTTTTGGATGTATGTTTGGGGTCATTGTCCTGCTGGAAGACCCAAGATCTCGGACGCAAACCCAGTTTTCTGACACTGGGCTGTACAGTGCGACCCAAAATCTGTTGGTAATCCTCAGATTCCATGATGCCTTGCACACATTCAAGGCACCAAGTGCCAGAGGCAGCAAAACAACCCCAAAACATCATTGACCCGCCACCATAGTTCACTGTAGGTAATGTGTTCTTTTCTTTGTAGGCCTCATTCTGTTCTTGGTAAACAGTAGAGTGATGTGCTTTACCAAAAAGCTCCATCTTGGTCTCATCTGTCCACAAGACGTTTTCCCAGAAGGATTTTTTGTTTGACAAAATGTAGTCTTGCTTTTTTATGTCTCTGTGTCAGCAGTGGGGTCCTCCTGGGTCTCCTGCCATAGTGCTTGATTTCATTTAAATGTTGACAGATATTTTTCTCTTCCGTCCACGCCCAGGGATATTAGCTACAGTGCCATGGGTTGCAAACTTCTTGATAATGTTGCGCACTGTGGACAAAGGCAAATCTAGATCTCTGGAAATGGACTTGTAACCTTGAGATTGCTTGAGATTGTTGATATTTTTTCACAATTTTGGTTCTCAATTCCTCAGACAGTTCTCTTCTTCTCGTTCTGTTGTCCATGCTTAGTGTGGCACACACAGACACACAATGCAAACACTAAGTGAACTTCTCTCCTTTTTATCTGCTTTCAGGTGGGATTTTTACATTGCCCACACCTGTTACTTGCTCCAGGTGAGATTAAAGGAGCATCACATGCTTGAAACAATTTTATTTTTCCACAATTTTGAAAGGGTGTCAATAATTTTGTCCAGACCATTTCTGGAGTTTGGTGTGACATTATGTCCAATTTGCTTTTTTTCCTCCCTTTTTTGGTTTAGTTCCAAATAAACATGTGTATAGCAAAACATGTGTTACTGCAATCCTTTTCTGTGATAAATACTTCATTTTCTAGAAAAATTTCAGGGGTGCCAACATTTACGGCCACAACTATATTTGTAATATACATTGGTTAAAAACTGTGTATATTTTTAGGTGAAAAAAATGCTGTCCCTGCAGCTATTGCCTGTGTGTCTCTATGATGAGTCCAAAAACAGGAAGTGAGGGCGGGACAAGCAGGGATCTGTGCAGACTCCTGGCTTGTCAATCATCCTGATGTATGAGCCAGGATCATGTTATACAGCCTCAGTGCACACTGTCCTGCTTTTTCTTAGTCCACAGGGCCCTGCTTGCCCACCCTCACTTCCTGTATTTGGACTCCTCATAGAGACACACATGCAATAGCTGCAGGGACAAAAATATACATATTTTTTTTAACCAATGAATATAACAGATATACATATAATGGTATTATCTACATTATATAAAAAGTTTTTGTTGACAACAGGTACACTTTACTAAAGAAAACAGCTCCTGAATATCCCACCACTAGGGGTCCCCATACCTACTGGGACACAAATCAGTCCTGCAGCAGAACAAGAGATGAGTCATGGACATGGCTACATAAGCAGACACACCAATCACCTCCCACCACCAAAAGGGAGGGACATGCCCCCTTGCCCTGAGAGGATTTATAACACTGTAAGCTAATGCAAAGAGGTATTGTTATAATAAATATAGATGATAGAGGCATAAAAATACATGGTCAGGTTAGGTACTGAGTAACACATATAATGTTTTTTTTATGTGGTATCTGACAGGTACGCTTTAACTGCTTAGACCAGGACTGCTTTTGTGATATAACTCCATTTTTGATGTGATGGTTTTTTTTCTACTTTCCTTGTTGCTTATAAGCCACCTGCAAATGCCATCTATAGTTCTGTACTGTAAATCATCCCCCGTCACAGAGACAGCCTGTTTACTCCAGTGCAGTTTCTCCAGCACTATATCATGGCATAGCATAGAGAAGTAGGTGCTCTCTTGTGATAGGCTGGAGAAGTAAGGGAAAGAAAGTCAAGGTGTGAGTACCACTCCCTAAAGACTCAGCTGTGTTACTGTCCCCTGAAATGAGAAATGCACCATAGGACAACTCTCAGGAGCTTAGTAACAGCATTAAAAGCCAAATAAATCACCTTGTTATTACACTGAAGTGTTAATGTAACAAAACAATGATGTCTTTTTTACTGTACTGATACAGTATATTTATTCAAATGCACTAGTTTTGGATTCACCAGTGGCACACTTTTATTATAATAATATAGTCAACCCTTTGTAGCAGCAGAAGGAGAAATATAGGTTCTGACTAGAGATGACAGTAAATTTGATTGGTCACGAACTTCTCGGCTCAGCAGTTGATGTCTTTTCCTGCATAAATTAGTTCAGCTTTCAGGTGCTCCGCTGGGCTGGAAAAGGTGGATACAGTCCTAGGAGACTCTTTCCTAGGAATGTATCCACCATTTCCAGCCCACCAGAGCACCTGAAGGCTGAACTAATTTACGCAGGATAAGTCATCAACTGCCGAGCCGAGAAGTTCGTGACAAATCGAATTTACTGTAAGTTCGCTCATCTCTAGTTCTGACATCTATTAAATGGGCACTGTCACCAACTTTGTTTTTTTAAATGTTGTAGTACTTATGGGGGGGGGGGGGGCACGGGGTAGCGCCGCCTGGCACTAACTTATAGTTCATCTACACAGGGTGCCTCCAGCTGTTTCACTACTACAACTCCCAGCATGCCCTGACAGCCAATAGATGTCAGAGCAAGCTGGGAGTTGTAGTGGTGAAACAGCTGGAGGTACCCTGTGTAGATGAACTAGGGGTGGAAGTGTCGGCCCCAGCAGGCATCAGTGACGTGGTGCCTGCTGGGGAAGTCTGCCTGGTAGTGAGCACACTACCAGGCAGACAAAAAGTTATTTTTAATATAGTAAAAAAATAAATAAAATGAAAGCAGGGAGGGGGTTAGGGATAGATGGATAATAGGCAGGGAAAGAAAAAATATATATAGGATGGTGGGAGCTACTCTTTAAAAACAACACTCTCATCACCCTATACTGTACTTGTCCTCACCGCTTCTAAACCATGTGCAATAAACTCTAAACTTTTTATTCCTTATATATCCAATATATCCCTGTCTCAGTCAAGGAAGGGAGGTGCGGAGGAGGGAAGAGGCTCAGCACAGCTTTCTTGACCCTTCAGCTCTGAGTGTAATCTACAGCTGACAGATTCCCTTTATTGTCAGGGGTTAACATGATGTTTGGCATTGGTTAAGTGACTGACATCATGTTCGGTCCTAGTCAGTCAGCCCGTAGATGCACTACAAGGAATCCCTCCATAAGCTATACCTTTCTACTCTGCAGAGATAGTGATAGAGACAGATTTTTACTGTTTTATAAATAACTGGAAAACTAAATTATAAATAGATAAAAACAGAATATTCTTATTTATTAACCTGTTTTACTGTAAATGTATTCCCTAATTTTAGCATTTCTAAAACAACAGATGTTTTCATTGTTGCTTCCAAAATACTGTAATTTATTTTGTTAATGTTCCATAGTTAAAATATTTACCACATACAGTACAACATGAGGTCATTTATCTCAATATCAATATCAATATTTTAAAATATATCGTATTTTTCGCCATATAAGACGCACTTTTTCTTTCCCAAAACGAGGGTGGGAAAGTTGGTGCGTCTTATACGGCGAATACACACCTATCGCGGCGGTCCCTGTGGCCATCAATGGCCGGGACCCCTGCGGCTAATACAGGACATCACCAATCGTGGTGATGCCCTGTATTAACCCTTCAGACGCGGTGATCAAAGCTGACTGCCGCATCTGAAGCAAAAGTGACACTAACCCGGCTGCACCGGGAGGGACCTTACCTGCCTCCTCGGTGTCTGCTCTGTGCCGGGATCCCCTGCATGGTCTCCTTCGTCGTCATTACGACGTCACGCACGCCGCCCCGTCATCCAATAGGAGCGGCGTGCGTAGCGATGTGATGGCGGCGACGGAGAGCGAGGATACCGGGCAGCAGAGACGTTCCGGGTTGACGGGGACACCCCGGGGACGCGGCGACAACGATGGAGGGCAACATCCAGGGCAGTGGTGACGAGCGGTGACGGTCCGGAGCGGTGGGGACACGTGAGTATTACCTCCTATCCAGTGGTCTTCAACCTGCGGACCTCCAGATGTTGCAAAACTACAAATCCTGGCATGCCCGGACAGCCAACGGCTGTGACCTATACTTTACATTGTATTCTAGATTTTCCTCATTTAAAACAGGGTGCGTCTTATATGCCGGAGCCTCCTATAGGGCGAAAAATACGGTAGCTCTTAATCTCTGGCTGAACTGTTACTCCCAGTATCTGGTATATTTTTTGCTTCTAGCCTTTGTTTTGGACATCTTTTTTGTTTTCTAGAAATTGAAGCCATTTCATTTTCAGTACTGTCTTCATATAGATTTACAGCACGGCCTAAATGCTTCTGAATATATTATTCTGAATCCCATAACCAGGTGGTTATCCCATGTATGATCTGCATTCACTAAGCTCCCCGGAGAGTCTAAAACCTTGCTCGCTTTGTGTGAGATGGCAAGAGTGGAAATTGTAAACATTATTCAGAGGTATTATTCAAACATTCTCATTATTATACAATTGTCTTGTAAAGGAAGACAAGTTGATGTCCCGGTGACACATTGTATTCTGTCGCATCCTGTACTCGGCTGTGCCAGCAGAAGAAGATGAATGGTGCAGGAGATTTCTGTGATTCAGAAGAGGTTACAGAGCATCAGAGTAATGTTTATTATTATTATTATGGAAATGAAATAATAAGTTGCTGTTGTAGAAAAATGTATATACAGTGACCCCCCCGACCTACGATGGCTTTTACATACGATAATTTCAACATACGATGGCCATCGCATATTGAAGGCAGCATCAACATACGATGCTTTTGTATGTCGGGGCCATCGGATAAACGGCTATCCGGTAGCGCAGACTGCTTCAGCTGACGCCGGATAGCCGTTTACGGTGCCCCGTGTCGTCCAGTGATGATCACTTACCCGTCCTTGGGGCTCCTCTTCGGGATCCCCTGCATCATCGGCGCTCGACATTGTCGTCATCACGTCCCTGCCACGCCGTCCCGTCATCCAATAGGAGCGGCGTGCGTAGCGACGTGATGGCGGAAACGGAGAGCGAGGATGCCGGGAGAAGCAGAGGCCTTGCCGGAGCGTCGGGGACACCCAGGGGACGCGGCAACAGCGATGGAAGGCGAAATCCAGGGCAGCGGTGACGGTCCGGTGCGGCGGGGACAGGTGAGTACAACTTCCTATACCAGTGGTCTTCAACATGCGGACCTCCAGATGTTGCAAAACTACAACTCCCAGCAAGCCCGGACAGCCAAGCTGGGTGTTGTAGTTTTGCAACATCTGGAGGTCCGCAGGTTGTAGACCACTGTCCTATACTTTACATTGCACGGATCCCTCAACATACTATGGTTTCAACAAACGATGGTCCGTTTGGAACGGATTACCATCATATATTGAGGGACCACTGTTTGTGACAGAGGGTCTGGAGAAGTAGTGGACGGGGTCTATGTGTGCCCAAGGTTCCTCACTTCTGTCATTTAAAAAGCAACCAGGGAAATGTTCAGCAGAGGTCTATGCAGAGGTTTGCATAAAACATGGCTTTTTAGGGCCTGTGTTGCTGGAGTGGGGAGAGAAGGGTGGGCCCCCACTCCATCTGGACAGTCCGGGTTTTGGGCTGTCAGGTAATCACTCCTCAGGTGTGCTGGCCTGATATAAGGCTGAGATTGCAGACACATCTCTCTCTCAGCCTGGGAACAGGTTATCTGCATGGAGCCTGTGAGAGCACTACAATTGGTATGGACTTTGCTATATTGTTTGGTGCCCGGTATTAGGCCGGCACATGGTCAGTGAGGTTTCCTACTGATTAGTTAGAGCTGGACAGGCTTAGGATTTAGTTTGTTATATTTTATGTTCTGTATCTCAATCTGACAATAAAACTGGCTCATACCCGGTGGGTCCCGGTTGCTATAAGCAACCAGGACCCATGCTAATGCCGGACATCGCCGATTGGGCTGATGTCCGGCATTAACTCTTTAGATGTGGCGATCAAAGTTGATCGCAGTGTCTAAAAGTGAAAGTAAAAGCATCCCAGCTGCTCAGTCGGCCTGATCAGGACAATCGCGATGGTCCCCTCACCTGTCTCCTGTGCGTCCGATCGTCGATTGATTGCTCCAAGCCTGAAATCCATTTAACCCTTTCCCTAATAAAAGTTTGAATCACCCCCCCTTTTCCCATAAAAAAAGTGTGTAAATGAAAATAAAAATAAACATATGTGGTATCACCGCGTTCATAAATGTTCAAACTATGAAAATATATCGTTAATTAAACTGGTCACTGGCGTACGCGCAAAAAAAGTCAAATAGCGTATTTTTGGTCACTTTTTATACCATAAAAAAATTAAATAAAAAGCGATCAAAAAGTCCGATCAAAACAAAAAATGGTACCGCTAAAAATTTCAGATCACGGCGCAACAAATGAGCCCTCATAATGGCCTGTACGTGGAAAAATAAAGTTATAGGGATCGGAAGATGACAATTTTAAATGTATAAATTTTCCTGCATGTAGTTATGATTTTTTTTCAGAAGTACAACAAAATCAAATCTTTATAAGTAGGGTATCATTTTAACTGTATGGACCTACAGAATAAAGAGGTGTAATTACCTAAAAATGTACTGCGTAGAAACGGAAGCCCCCCCCCCCCCGCACAATGATTGTTGTGTTCCGTTTCGCTGTAGATTTTTGGGTAAAATGACTGATGTCATTACAAAGTAGAATTGGTGGTGCAAAAAATAAGCAATCATATTGATTTTTAGCTACTAAATTTAAAGGGTTATGATTTTTAAAAGGTTAGGAGGAAAAAAAGAAAGTGCAAAAAACAGAAACGCTCCGTCCTTAAGGGGTTAAACTAATTACCTGCTGTTTGGACTGCAATTTCTACAGTGTGCCTGCTAGACTTTGCGTGTCTACCTAGGAGACAAGATGCCTGTTACCTAATCCCTTAAAATAAATATAATATATATATTACACATACGCACACATACACAAGGGAGAAGAAAAAGTGCTTCTGAAAGTGTCAAATATAGCCTTTAACTTAAGAGCCAAGAGGACATATTGAAATGATCTTATAAAAAATGTATTTCATTTTTTTTCAAAATTTGATTATTGAATATGCGAATTGGGTTGTGTAAATCCTTTAAAAAAGAAAACAATGGGGGAGGTTTACTGACACCAGCATTTCATACACTAGTCAGAAGTAAAATGATGCCGATGTATGCTGCACTGGATATATGAAGAGGTGCACATCTCTCAAAAAATCTGTTGCATCTATGGACGCCCATGTGGCAGACTTGGAAACCTATGCGAGAATACCGCTATTTCCACTAGTTACTGGCGTATATCATAGAAAATGTTACGGGCCAAATGGCTCCACCCCTTTCATACACAACCCCTCCCACCTGTTTCAAAAGTGCCAGGCACAGCAAATCACTGTCAAAAAGTGACACATTTCTGCACAAATGAGCTTTGCACAAAAAAGGATTTATACCAAAAACATAATACATGTTGTTTAAAGAGTACCTGGCACCAAACTAAACTTTTACTGTATGGCTCCTTATGTAATTATAAGACACTTTGCTATTTACTTGCTGTTAAAATTCTCAACCTTTTTATATGTTTGAAAAAACGACCACTAGGTGGCTCTGTTCTGTTCCTTGCACAAGTCAAACAGTCAGTTTGGTTTCCTCCAGGCCTGGCAGGAGACCAAACTCAGGAAGTGTGTGGGGGGCATGGTGAGGCACAGATCTCAGACTTCAGTGATGTCGTGCCTGCTGGAAAATGCCCACTTTCTCCTGCCAGGAGCTCACACAACGAGAGTAAGGGGAAAGGTATGATACACAGCTTTTTAAAGGTCAGAATTTTTTTTTTTTAAGGGCAGGAGGGGTATTAGGCGTAGTTAGGGAATATAATCTGAGTTAGTTTAGAAAATATGGTTTGTTGACAGGAACTCTTTAATGAGTCTTTATGGTTTGTGCATGTACAATCTTGACAAGTGTTTGACTGGTAAAAATCACTGGGAATATTAATGACTGCAAAGAGTAGAAACATGGCTTATATCTTGTTTTTTATAGTCTGTTTTGCTGAGACTATAAAAATATTATATTCACTATATTATATTCAAGTATTCACATAAGTATTTAGACCTTTTGGAAGTGAATACAGCCTTTAGTGTTGTTAAGGATGATGCCACAAGGTTTTCACACCTAGTATTTATCTTATCAGAAAAAAAAATATTTTCTCTTATCAGGCTACTTACTTTCCTTTCTGAAAAACAGCTTAAGGCTAGGTTTCCACTTTTTTTTTTTTTTTAAGCAAAAACGCCCAAATTATGCCGCATGGCGTTTTTTTCTTGAAAAAAAAAATGCCGCCGCAGCCAGATGTTAGCTGCAAGTCTATGGCAAATCGCGAAATGCAAAATCCACTTGGCATTTTTCACTGTGGCGTTTTTTTTTTAAACCTCTTGGCGTTTTTTTTGCAATTTTGGGCTTCCTGGCAGTTTTTCAAAAACGTCAGCATGTCGAGACTATGGCGTTTTTTTTCACCAAATCTTGGCATTTTTTGCCCATTATAGTCTATGGAAGATGGAGGTTTTTTTCTTAGTTATAAAAGGGGCAGGACTCAGGAACAGGAGGAGATGCTATTTCACAGGTCCTGTGTCCAAGCTTTGTTCAGAAGGTCCTGTGCACTAACTTTACTGTTAAATGACAGCATCATGGCACCCCGTATTTGCTATGTTTCCAAGCTTATTCAATATGTGAGTACAGTTAACTAGATGTTTATTAGTTTTTAAATTATTATTTTTTAAAGAAAGTTTTTAGCTTTATTTGAATTTAGTGTTTTTTTTTTATTTATTTTTTTTATTTATTTTGTCTCTGCTACAGGGGCTGTAAAGTTAGTGTAGTTCATAATATAGTGTCTGTACCTGTGTGTGACGGGTCTCCTAATTCTTATGTGATTCTCGCCCCAATATTTTTTTTATTTTTTTTTAAATGCCCTGTGTGGTCATTGTGTCTTGGTGGTGTTGCCTCTGCAGAAATGTAGGAGTGTAAATGTTGGGGTCTGCCTCCAAACCTCCCTGCGCATACAGGGCTGCTGTGGGTAAACCCTGTGTTGTTAGATGACTTGCGAATATGCAGCGTAATTATGCACATTAGTGGAGTTTTTTTCAAAACCTGTCCAGAGGAAAAGCTGCTGAGTTGCCAATAGCAACCAATCAGATCGCTTCTTTAATTTTTATGATCTGGTTGCTATGGGCAACTCGGCAACTTTTCCTATGGACAGGTTTTGAGAAATCTCCCCCATTGTGTGTAATGTATGTTTTACATTTTTATTCAAACTCATGATTCAACTGTATTTTTATGTCCATGAAAAATGGTTGTTTGACTTCTATTTAGATTGAAGCCCGTCCTATTATTTGGGATACATCCTTGGAGGCCAAAAAGGATCGAGCTGCCAAAGAAGCATGGACAGAAGTGTTTAGTTTGTTATTTAATAACTGGGACAGCAAGAATGCCCGAGAGGAGGGTGCAATTGGTTATGTTTTAAATCTACAACTTTTAGAATAAGTAAGGCCTGAACATGTGTCCAAATTGTGTAATTAAAAATATTCATTCACCTATATGATCGATTAACATAATGTGTGTTGAGACAATAAACTAATGTATGTATGTTTGTTTTTTTTGGCCTGTTTTTAGAGGTTGAAGTCGAAAAAAGATGGTGTTCTGTGCGAGATCGCTTCCGCAAGAAAGTCTCCAAAAAGGGACCAAGTGGTAGTGGAGCAGATCGTTCCAAAAAATATAAATATTTTACCAGTTTCTTTTTCTTCTACCCAGTTCACAATTGAGACAATAGGTTTCAATGAAACGTTAATTATGATTTTATGTTAACCCCTTAAGGACCAGGGGTTCTTCCATTTTTGCACTTTCATTTTTTCCTCCTTACCTTTAAAAAAAATCATAATTCTTTCAATTTTGCACCTAAAAATCCATATGATGGCTTATTTTTTACCACCAATTCTACTTTGTAGAACCAAAAATCAACGGCGAAACGGAAAAAAAAAATCATTGTGAGACAAAACTGAAAAAAAAAATGCCATTTTGTAACTTTTGGGGGCTTCTGTTTCTACGCAGTATATGTATTGGTAAAATGGACACCTTCTCTTTATTCTGTAGGTCCATAGGATTAAAATGATACCCTACTTATATAGGTTTGACTTTGTCGTACTTCTGAAAAAAATCATAACTACATGCAGGAAAATTTATACGTTTAAAATTGTCATCTTCTGAGCCCTATAACTTTTTTATTTTTCCGCATATGGGGTGGTATGAGGGCTAATTTTTTGTGCCTTGAACTGAAGTTTTTAGAGATATGATTTTTGTATTGATCGGACTTATTGATCGCTTTTTTATTCCTTTTTTCATGATATAAAGTGACCAAAAATACACTATTTTGGACTTTGGAATTTTTTTGCACATACGCCATTGACTGTGCGGTTTAATTAATGATATATTTTAAAATTTGGACATTTCCGCACATGGCAATACCACATATGTTTTTATTTTTATTTACACTGGTTTTTTCTTTTTAAATGGGAAAAGGGGGGTGATTCAAACTTTTATTAGGGGAGGGGTTAAATGATCTTTATTCATTTTTTATTTTTTTTCACTTTTTTTTTTTTTTTTGCAGTGTTATAGCTCCCATAGGGGACTATAACACTGCACACACTGATCTTTTACATTGATCACTGGTTTCTCATAGGAAACTAGTGATTAATGACTCTGCCGCTTGACTGCTCATACCTGGATCTCAGGCACTGAGCAGTCATTCGGCGATCGGACACCAGGAGGCGAGGTTGGAGACCCTCCTCGTGTCCCAGAGCTGTTCGGGATGCCGCGATTTCACCGCGGACATCCCGAACAGCCCCCTGAGCTAGCCGGTAGTGATTTGCTTTCACTAGTGCGCGATCATTGCCGCGCGCTATTAGCCACAGGTCCCGGTTGTTGAAGGCCGGGCCCGACCTGCTATGACGCGGGACCACGTCGTGGCCCCGTGTTATAGGAAGGGAAAGGACTCATGTATGTCCTTGGTCCTAAAGAGGTTAAGGACTCGGCACATTTTTGCTTAAGGACAAGGTCAATCATTTTGTGTTGACTTAAAAAAAAAATCATTTGGTTATTTACTTTTGTGGTCTTTATATGCAGTGCCCTTTTTCTAAATGAGAAAATTACAACTTTTCTTTATTCGGTAGGTCCATACATTCCAACCATACCATTTTTAAAATTTCTTAATATTTTTTGTAATTTTTTTCGAAAATTATAACTACATGCGCCAAAATTATTTATAAAATTGTCCACTTCTGAGCTTTTTTTTATTTTTACTCACATGGTCCCCCATAGGGACTTTACCATTGCTTGGGGTCCCAGCGCTCTAAACTCACACAATCACACACCTATCCCTTAGACAAAGGCTAGTGGAGAATTTGTTTATCACTGCAGTAGTCCTTTGCCAGTTTTAAAGTATAAGTTACATGGCCAAAATAGTTGCTTATTGTAATAATAAAATTTGTTTATATATCGTTTGTTCTTTACATTTTAGAAGTGGGAGTAACCTTGATTTTGAATCTGATCACAAGGGTATGGAAGGCACCACAAAAGAGGAACTTGCTCAGACAACAACTGATGAGACGCTACTCAGTGTGGATGAAGAGGGCAACCAGTCCGAATCTGCGCATGCATACTCTGACATACCTGTACCCAGGCCACAATCTCCCTTGCTGGATAAACCGATTGAGCTCCCTTGCCCAAGTGGCCTACAAGCCCAAAGGCCAACCCCCACTGTGAGTAGAGGGATGCCATTTCGGAAAGCATCTCAAAGGGCAACCTTTAGACGCAGGGTGAGACCTGACCAAGACCTCAGCGAGGAGATAATTGCCTTAGTCCATCGTCAAAGGACTGAGGATGGCAGTGATGCCTTTGGTAGGGCCATTGCAGAGAATTTGAGGGCCATGCCAATCCAGAGCCGAACACGGTGCATGACATTTATATTGGGTTGCTTGGAGTTTTTCACGGAACCGTACCAGCCACCTCTTGTATTAACACTGCTGGGATATATGATGGATCATTGCACTCCTCCCCAAGCCTCCACCAGCAGTGCTACAACAAGGAGAGATTCCATGACCCAAACTGATGGCCAGCAGTTTGAGTCAAACCCATATGTTGGTAGGCAACCACATTTTTTGGGTTACAATCAAACACAACATGGGGAACGGGAAGGGCCTTATTATTATGGGGGTCCTTCACATATGTATCCACAGTCTCCTCAATTTGGTGATAACCCGCCCATGCCATCTCGCCAGCCACAGTCCGAACAATATTCGGATGTTACAGCCTCCCTGCAGTTGCCACATTAATGTTTTTTTTTTTTTATTTGCTAAACATGTTTATGTTAAATATGTGTCAATTTAACACTTTGTTTGTTATTTATTTTATTATTGTTGGTATTTCCGGCAACCAGTGGCTTACCCTATTCTGTTGTGTATGTTTCAATAATATTTTGTCCACCATATGTCCTTTGTTTAATGTAAAAAAAACTAAAAACTTAACATGTTTCATGATTTATTAATACATGAGAAATGTCAATGTGGAAAAACAGACATTGCAGTACATATAGGTCTTCAAATTAGATAATGTGCATATATCCATTTATTTATCCACACACACACACATATATATATATATATATATACACATTAGATATCTTTAAAAATATAACTGTGCATACGGTACCTTTCCTACCATATCCCTACTGGGCCAGTGCCAAATATTCATTAATTATCCGGATAGAGTCTTCAGCTTCCTCTGCTGGGCTCAATAAAATTAATATTGTACAGCACTGGTCCAATGTGCATATGGCAGTGGAGGGATTAGAAATTATACTTCCGGATCAGGCAGCCATATGCACAAAATGTAATGTAAAACCAGAATAACAGGTTGTTAGTGTACATTATGAATTATCATAATGTGGAAGCCCGCTAGCCACGTCACGGCCACCTGTATATAGCAGGTCCCTAACATCCCTAGCATAAAATGACACAATGCAAGTCACTTTTTCAGAGATAGCAAGCACTGAAAAAATCACATTAAGTTCAACTCCCAGAAATACACAGTTGCCAGGGCACCGAACCTTCAGGAGACACAAAATAATCTGCAAAACGATCTCGTGCACACATTCCACTAAAAAAAGGGCCTAGATGTATTCCAGTTGATTGAGGTAGTAAAGGATTGAAGATGCTCCTCAAAATCTACGTCCAAGCCATCACGATCTCGGACCTAATTATGAAGAACACAACATGTTTTCACCACTTGATCAACGGTCTCTACTTTTAACTGGATTACAGTGTGAAGAACTCTCCACTTATTAGCCATTATGAAAAAGGCACATTCTACAACCTTTCGGGCTCTGCTCAGACTGGAATTAAAGATCCTCTTCTGGGAATCTAAGCCTCGCCTTGGAAATGATCTCAAAAGGTTTGTGGAGAGTGGAAAAGCCTAATCTGACACCATTACAAAAGGAGCTGGATCTGAGGTTCCAGGAAGAGGTCTGGGAGGGGGCAAAGAAATCTGGTTCATGAGAAGTTGACGCCCAATCCTTGAGGCCTGCAACACCCTTGAATGTGAGGAGCTTCCATATCCACCTAAATCCACCACCAAAAAATGTATAGTTTGTGTCAGCAACATCCATAAGAATGAGTGAAAACGATCTTATATAATTAAAATATAAAGAACCAGAATGGGCAGGCTTCTGTACACGGATTACATACATGTTTACCATCCACTGCACCTAGACAGTTTGGAAAATTTGCTACCTGTTCAAAACCAGCAGCTACTTGGAGCCAAGTTTCAATAGTAGGTGCAGGCATCACAGATGGGCCTAATTTCTCCCAAATCAGAGTACATGTCTCCTTTACTACATAGGCTATTGTAGTTTTGCCCACAAAAAAATCGAAACTGTAGAGAAGAAAATGATTCTCCAGTTGCCAGGAATCTGAAAGAGAGAAAAAAATAAAAATAAATTAGAAGCACATAATCACACAATGCAAAAAAGGAAAAAAAGTGGTTAAAAAAATACATACCTTAATGTGATCAGAAGCCGAAGCACAGGTGGAATAGGCTTCCTCATGTAGGTCTCCTGAAGAGTCAACCAGGGCCCCAACATGTTCAGCAAACTGTCAAACGAAGAAATGGACATTCGTGTGAAGGAAAAAGAATTCTGAGGATACCTAAGGAAAAAAAAAGGAGTAAACAATTAGGCAAACACATATGATGAGAATATTGCACAAAAACATTTAAAACTAGCTCTAAAAAAATTGGATCAATACACATTCAGACATAATGCTCAGCTTTAACAACCCCCCCAAAAAAAGGTTCAAACAAAATTAGCTCAAAAACTACAAACATAAAGATGACCTAGGCTTTAAGATTTCCAAGACCCTGAAACTGAGCTGCAGCATTGGGAGCAAGAGCAAGATACTGCGGTTTCACAGGACAAGTTCCACTCATAACAAGCCTTGCCATGGTTGAACAAATAAGTTGAGTGCACATGCTCAGTATCATATCCAGAGGTAGTCTTAGTAAAACAGATGCATGAGTGCTACCAGCATTGCTGATGGGGTGAAGGGTAAGTTTGTCAGTGCTCAGGCCATATGCCGCACATTTCATCAAATTGGTCTGCATGAAAGAAGCCTCATCTAAAGGTAAAAACAATGGGGGACATTTATCAATGTTTGCTTATGTATTCCTTTTATTAGTTATTTTTTCTTACTTTTTATTTTTTTTGCTTATGTGCAACTTATTTATCAACTGCTTTCAGCCTGTTGATAAATTTCGTTCACTTAAGCAATTTTTCTTTTTTTGCTTTGGTAGTGGCTTTTTCTGCTCCATGTCTGAGCTGGAGTGAATTTAGTAGGTTTTTTCATGCGATGCGACTTTCGCACTTAATAAATCTCTGACCACTGCAAGTCAAAAATCACTTTTTTGCTTTGGTAAGCAAGATTTTTATTTTTTGCTTAGGACACTGAACATGCAAAAAGTCACAGAAAATGCGACTTTTTTGCAACAATTTAAAGCAAAAAAAAACTACTAAATTCTTTGATAAATGTGCCCCATTATGATTACAAAATGGACAGCATGCTTTTCCTAAGCAATAACAAAAACTGGACTCACCTGGTATACATGAGGAGCAACCATAGAATGGTTTAATGGCGCCCCACGACACCTAGAGCCAGACAAGTGATAACAGGGGGGAAGGGAAGAACATATGATCCTTTTTCCTCCTCTTGAAGATCCACTGTTACAGTAGAGTGCGCAGTGTTGTCCCCAAATCTTGTGTGAACTCGATGTGGGCAAGGATAATGCAGAAAGGAGGAATAAAAAAACAATACACTTGCTCTAAGGATAGGGATAATGTAGAATATAAGAACCATAGATAAAAATTAGTATCTCTACTCACTCCACGGTGGGGGCCAGAGCATAATATAATGGAACCCCCCTCCACGTCTGCCTATCACAGGAAGCTCAGATCCATGATCTTACAGAATGTTCCCAAAGTAAACAAAAGGCTCCTCGGGAATGAACAATTTATTTAATAAAAACGTACAAAAGCAAAGCGTTTCAGGAGAATGTACACAGATACCCACTTCCTCAGGCTTGAGAATACAGTGATAAACAGGACCATTTATACTTACATACGCATCTACATCACTTCTGGTTGTCATGCCTCGGCTTCTCCGTTTCCTGCCTGGCTTCCGTTTCCTGCCTGGCTTCCGTACAAACTTCCGGTCCGGTGGAATGCACATGACGCTTCTCCTAGGCAGCCACAGCGGTGCTGTAGGGCCACACGCCGCAGGCTGCCTGGGAGGTAAGGAAAGGGGGGAGTTGGGGGCACTGCTTGGCTGGGGGGGGTGTTTGCGGGCGGACACAGAGCGCAGGCGGCGGCACACAGCGCGGGTGGCGTAAAAAGTGTAAAAAAGAGAAAAAAAGCTTAAATTTTGCGGCAGCGGGTCAGTCCGCCCCTGGCACACCCCTTGAGAGTGGCACCCGGGGCGGCCCCCCCCCCCCCCTCCAGGTACGCCACTGCACATGCGGCTCACCAGACGTCATTTCCGGCTTCCATTTGTATGGTGCACATATTGCATTCCACAGAATGTAACATCCTCTAATCTCCTGCGTAGAGCGCTGGAATGCGCTCCATCCAAGGGAGAAAAGCACTACATAGTACATACATCTAAGGGAAATGATGATGGCAATATTCAGATGGCACGGAGGGGCCCGGGGCATACAACTAGTTCCTGTGCAAATACCAGGCAATCGTACGTACAATGTATTATTATGCATAAATATGCACAGCAAAACATACGAAAGTATAATAATAACTTCACATATAAAATATATATATATATATATATATGTATATATGAATAAATACACACACAATACAATATTTGAAGAGGAAGAATAACACCTAATAATGAAAAATGATTAATAGTTGTACACACATGTGGCAATGCCCATGCAGATGGAAAATAAGATCCATAATAAAACTATATTTAAATTGTATCTAAATCTAATCTCAAACGTCATGCCACAGGGGGATGTATGGCCTCCTAAAAGACAGATTTTAATGACTCATTGAGACCATGGGGGTTAAGAGTACCAAAACAAAAAATCCAATACATCTCCCTATGGCACAACCATTTGAAATCCCGCATTTTGATTTTATCAATGGGGGTTACTCTCAATCCAGAGTAATTTCCACTATGATGGGTCGCAAAATGACGGGCCACACTATGTAATTCATACAGATTTTTTATGTTAAATCTATGTTGTGTTAGTCGTTTTCTCAGAGAATTAGTGGTGCACCCTATGTATCTGAGGCCACATGGGCGCTCCAACATGTATATACCGTATATACTCGAGTATAAGCCGACCCGAGTATAAGCCGAGACCCCTAATTTCAACCCAAAATCCCAGGAAAAGTTATTGACTCGAGTATAAGCCTAGGGTGGGAAATACCTCATCCCCCCCTGTCATCATCCAGACCCGTCATTAACATCCTCATCATCCCCTTGTCATCATCCCACACATCCCCCTTCATCATCCCCTTGTCATCATCCCACACATCCCCTTATCATCCCACACATCCCCCCTTCATCATCCCCTTGTCATCATCCCACACATCCCCTTATCATCCCACACATCCCCCCTTCATCATCCCCTTGTCATCATCCCACACATCCCCCCTTCATCATCCCCTTGTCATCATCCCACACATCCCCTTATCCCACACATCCCCCCTTCATCATCCCCTTGTCATCATCCCACACATCCCCTTATCCCACACATCCCCCCTTCATCATCCCCTTGTCATCATCCCACACATCCCCCCTTCATCATCCCCTTGTCATCATCCCACACATCCCCTTATCATCCCACACATCCCCCCTTCATCATCCCCTTGTAATCATCCCACACCCCCCCCCTTCATCATCCCCACCCCCCTTCATCATCCCCACACCCCCCCCCCCCTTCATCATCCTCTTCTCATCATTCGCCCTCAGTGGTCTTCAACCTGCGGACCTCCAGAGGTTTCAAAACTACAACTCCCAGCAAGCCCGGGCAGCCATCGGCTGTCCGGGCTTGCTGGGAGTTGTAGTTTTGAAACCTCCGGAGGTCCGCAGGTTGAAGACCACTGCGGCCTTCAACATGCGGACCTCCAGAGGTTTCAAAACTACAACTCCCAGCAAGCCCGGGCAGCCATCGGCTGTCCGGGCTTGCTGGGAGTTGTAGTTTTGAAACCTCCGGAGGTCCGCAGGTTGAAGACCACTGCGGCCTTCAACATCATCCAGCCCCCTCTCACCCCCTTTAGTTCTGAGTACTCACCTCCGCTCGGCGCTGGTCCGGTCCTGCAGGGCTGTCCGGTAAGGAGGTGGTCCGGTGAGGAGGTGGTCCGGGCTGCTATCTTCACCGGGGGCGCCTCTTCTCCGCGCTTCCGGCCCGGAATAGAGCCGTTGCCTTGACAACGACGTATCTGCGTCGTTGTCAAGGCAACGTGACTATTCTGAGGCCGGGCCCGAAGCGCTTAGAAGAGGCCTCCCCGGTGAAGATAGCAGCCCGGACCACCTCCTCACCGGACCACCTCCTTACCGGACAGCCCTGCAGGACCGGACCAGCGCCGAGCGGAGGTGAGTACTCAGAACTAAAGGGGGTGAGAGGGGGCTGGATGATGTTGAAGGCCGCAGTGGTCTTCAACCTGCGGACCTCCGGAGGTTTCAAAACTACAACTCCCAGCAAGCCCGGACAGCCGATGGCTGCCCTGGCTTGCTGGGAGTTGTAGTTTTGAAACCTCTGGAAGTCCGCAGGTTGAAGACCACTGCGGGTGGGGGAGTTCACTCGAGTATAAGCCGAGGGGGGTGTTTTCAGCACGAAAAATCGTGCTGAAAAACTCGGCTTATACTCGAGTATATACGGTAATGCTATTAAGATATTAATTCATTATATGGTTCACTTTCTCCCTTAATGTTGAGCTGTCTAGTTTTATGTGCGATATATGGACAATACTTGCACCGTGCGGAACCATTTGTATACCCCTATAAATCCTCCCCCCTTTGGTGTCTTCCCCTCCTTCTGTTGGTGGGGTATGGAGGGAGCTACAATATTTTTGATGCTACAGGCTTTCTGGAAAATACATCTAGGTCCATCAATTATGTTTTTCCCTTAAATAGGGTAACTTTTTAAGATTCCCCAATGGGCTTCTTGTCCCTTTAATTTGGGTATGCAACCTGTTGAACTGGGTCAAAAATACAAATTCAAAGCCATCCTTCGCCACTGTTGATGAATATGGAGTTCTTAGTCTATCTAGACAGTCTTCTTGGGACATAGTCATGATATGCTCCTGTAACCCTTCTATCAAGGATTTAGGGTAACCTATCTGTATTTTACATTTTTCTGCTTTGGGTCCTGTTCAGTAATCTAGGAGTGAGTTAGTCTTGAGTCTGTGCCCGTGTTTTATGTATTTTTATTTATGTTTCCTCCTTGGCTGGTATCTATTCCACACTGTTGAGTGTGCCGCTAGCAAGAAGTCTGTTTGGAGTTAGTATTGTTGTCCCTCCATGATTGGAGGGGGGTGTCGAGTGTGTTCCATGTTCTGTGTCCAGTTTGTACAGTGCTCTTTATTTCCTGACCCGTTTAGTGTTCTGACATTTAGTTAACCTGTTCATCCCCTGCATCTCCTGGTTTTGTCTGCTGTATACTTATCCTCATATCTTGTCTTGTTCATATTATCATATCTGCCGTTATTCTTGATCATGGTTCTTCAACTGTTTGTTAGTATGCTATACCCTGCCTGGTATATCTGTTTGTAGCTTTGTAGTATTCCTGTTATGTTCCTGACTTGTTTCCTGACATGTACAGTTTTGTTTTGTTTGACTCTTACACCCATGCACTTTAGCGCAGTATAGGGTCCGTCCTCATGGTTGTCGATCCGTTGTTTAAGGTGGATGGGCAATAGGAAGGGACAGTGGTTATAGGAACAGTTATGGCTTACCTACTCCCTGCTGCTTACCTTCCTTGACAATATTTTTATATTGAAATCTTTCACAGAATAACAGCAAACTGAAACTAGATGCAATGTGCCACTGATTGACAAAATCTAAATTTCTGTACCATCTCCCACTTTCTGATATCAGTGAGCTCCTCTCATCCCTGCCACTGAACCAGATTTCCTGCTTCTGCTGTTTGCTGCATTATAGCGGTTATGACACGTGTGATTGTGTCATCACTGTGAGATTGTCAATCACCCCTATAGTCCCTTTATGACTGGGTGTCATACAGAAAGGCTTGGCTGAAAGACATTATGAGGACAGGGCCATGTGATCCATCATCATTATCGTCATATCTGAATTGCAGCTTCACCTACTTATAGTACAGGGCATTAGTTGGCTCAGACTCAATGGGGGACATTTACTAAGAAAGTCTATTTAAAGTCTGTTAATAGACCAGCATATGTCTCTGTTACTGGTTTAATGTGCGCCAAATTTACGAAAAGTCGCATGGACTTTGATAAATTTGTCGCACGGATTTCCCGCCTCCCCACTCAGTCTAGTTTAGATGCCTAACAGGAAAAGTCTCAGCAGGCTTTGGAAGACGGTCTAATTTAAGTAATTTCGCTCAGGTAATAGTTTAAACTAGTTTTCTTAGCATTTCAAACACCTTACTCTGTCCTGAGTGAAATCATTAATGTAAAAGTCTGTTATTTTTATTATTTGAAATGTTAATTACATTTATAATTAAAGTAAGAAAAATTTAGTAAAAAATTAAAAACACATACAAAAATATATAGATCACAAACTTAAAACACATTTAGGTGAGGTCAGGGATCATGCATGATCAGGAGCTTGAAGCATGAACAAAGTAACATTTAAGCCAGCTTCGGGATGATCTGAGTTTTTGGTCTAAACAGACCTGCTGCGACTTTCGCGGATAAGTCGCGAATAATAAATACCAGCCTAATGTTTAGAACGATCTAATTTAGAGCCTTATGCTTTCGAGGAATGGGAAAAATCTAAAGTGAAAGTCGCAGATAAGTCGCAGAAAAATAGACCGCGACTTTCAATGCGACAAATTTAGATGAGAAAAAGTGGTCTAAAGAGCTTGAGAAATGTCCCCCAATACCTCTATCTGTTTACAGATAATTTTTCAACTTATTGTAAATTGTTTCCCCTATTTGTGTTATATGTTTATTTGTATTTTTATTTTCATTGATATTTTTATTTTTATTTTCATATTTATTTTTATTTTTCTATGCAAAAAGGCTTGCTAGACGGGCCAAAACATGCCACTTTTTGATCTGTTGTAACTTGTGCATCCATTTGATCTGTTGTAACTTGTGCATCTTTATACAATATAGAAGCATCGTTCTCAAAGAAGTTTGCAGCGCTGGACATTTCCTTTTTTGCATAGTGCAATTACGGTGAATCCCCACTTGTCCGTGCGGCTGCAAGACGAGAGGGTGCGCTGGTTTACACAACTTGGACTTATTTTTATTTTCATTTTGATTTTATTTTTATTTATATTTTCATATATTTATTATTTATTGTATTTTGTTTTATATAATAATGTGAATAAGTTGATCGTCATTAAATTGATAAATGTCTTGAAAGAAGTTGCATTAATGTGATTGGCTCTTCAGAACTATAGCCATAAATAAATAAATAATATGTGGTAGAATATAAAAAATAAGTTTGTAAGTTATATCCCTTTGATGAACTACAGGTGGGAGCCGTGTATATATAGAATAAAGCAAGAACCATTTTATACTATGACTATTGAGGAAGGGATCGTCTCTTTTTATTGCATTATTTAACCCCTTAAGGACTCAGCCCATTTGTGCCTTAAAGGGGTACTCCGGCACTAAGACATCTTATCCCCTATCCAATGGATAGGGGATAAGATGCCTGACACCAGGGGTCCCGCCGCTTGGGACCCCCGTGATCTTCCACGCTGCACCTCGTTAGAATCAGTCCCTGGAGCGTGCTCGCTCCGGGTCTGCTTACTAGAGTTCACGGGGACAGAGCATAGTGACATCACGACTCCGCCCCCGTGTGACATCACGCTCCGCCCCCTCAATGCAAGTTCCGCTCCCTCCATAGGCTTGCATTGAAGGAGCGGAGCGTGATTTCACACGGGGCGGAGCCGTGACGTCACTATGCTCCGTCCCCGTGAACGCTAGTAATCAAACCCGGAGCGAGCACGCTCCGGGGGCTGATTCTAACAGGGTGTGGTGTGGAAGATCACGGGGGTCCCCAGCGGCAGGACCCCCCCGTGATCAGGCATCATATCCCCTATCCTTTGGATAGGGGATAAGATGTCTTAGTGCCGGAGTACCCCTTTAAGGACTCAATTTAATGTTTACATTTTTGTTTTTTCCTCCTCGCCTTCTAAAAATCATAACTCTTTTATATTTTCATCCGCAGACTAGTATGAGGTCTTATTTTTTGCTGGACCAATTATCCTTTGTAATGAAATCACTCATTTTACCATAAAATGTATGGTGCAACAAAAAAAATACTACTTGTGTGGGGAAATTGATAAGAAAACCGCAATTTAGCAAATTTTGGAAGGTTTTGTTTTCATGCTGTACACTTTACGGGTCTTCTTTATTCTGTGGGTCGATACAATTAAAATGATACCCATGATTACATACTTTTCTATTACTATACTGCTTGAACAAAATTGCTAACTTTTTAACTAAATTATTGCATTTAAAATCCCTCTATTTTGTTGACCTATAACTTTTTCATTTTCCCGTATAAGTGGCGGTATGAGAGCTCATTTTTTGCACTGTGATCTGTACTTTTTTTTTGATACCACATTTGCTTATATAAAACTTTTAACAAATTTTTTATAACATTTTTTGGGAATAAAATGTTATAAAGAAGCAGCAATTTTGGTCTTTTTTTTTTTTTACATTCAACCTAGGGGATAATTAACATTATATTTTAATAGTTTTGAATACTTAGGTATAGTCTGAATTGATACCTACTGATGCACTACTACCATACTATGTGGAGACTTTTCATCGCCATAGAACGGCTCCCAAACCGGCAACAATAGTGAAAATATCTCTCATCACCACTCACCTGTTACAACTGCACCATTGACGTAAGACGCCAACACACAAATACCCCGGTCTTGCCAGTCGGAGTCACAGTGCTACTGTTTGCGTTCCCCACTCACATCTCCTGCCACCGAGGTAATAGAGGACTCCAATAGTCACAGCGCCCGGTGTGTGAGATCAAAAACACAGCCGTTTATTTACCAACATCGGACTTGCTGGGTCTAACAGGTGCCGTGCAGGACGTCTGATGCACATGAGGTGAGAGGTACATAGTACCGATTATTACAGTATCGGCTGGCGCGGACCATCCAGCCTCGGATGAGAGGCAAATACTTGCATATAAGGTTAAAGTAACTTTTAGCTATATCTTTTAAATATCCACTGCATTTAACAGGCAACATGATTACTGTGTGTCTATTCAATTCATGAATAACATGCCGGAGTAATGGATGCCAGACTGTGCAACCCTTAGTGAATTATACATGCAATTTAATATGCTACTTTCTTTCTTACTGTATCATCTAACAATTAAGTCAACATGTAGCATAGCACAGTATTTAATATTGGTAGTACTAGGTCAGATGTATTTTTAAAATACTGTATTATACTTCTGCCCTATGGCCCAGATTTATCAAACTGTGTGAGAGAAAAAATGGAGTGATTATCCCACAGCAGCCAATCACAGCTCAGCTTTCACTTTACCAGAGCTCTTTAGCTGAGCTGTGATTGGTTGCTGAATGTAGACTTAAAAATTGATGATAAGCTACTTGCATCTAGCCTAGCCCCACTGCTGCCATTGATAATTGATAGGGACCAAGTTGGATTAATTAAAGGGGTAGTCCAGTGGTGAAAAACGTATCCCCTATCCTAAGGATAGGGGATAAGTTTGAGATTGCGGGGGGCCGACACGCCCACTCAATATATCTCTATGGCAGAGCCGGAGATTGCCGAAGGCAGCGCTTCGGCTCTGCCATAGAGTTGTATTGAGGGGGCGTGTCGGCCGCCGCTTCGTACGGAGGTCGACACGCCCCCTTCCCACGGTCTGTCGGGGCTCCGTACAGGAGATCGCAGGGGGCCCCAGCGGTCGGACCCCCCGCGATCTGCAACTTATCCCCTATCCTTAGGATATGGGATAAGTTGTACACCACTGGGTCACCACTGGACTACTCCTTTAAAGGTAGGCAGGCCTGTCATGATCACACCCTTTCGGTCCAGCCAAGATGCTAGAGAAAGTGTGATGGTGCAAGGGTTATAGTCACCAGAACTCTGAGTATCCACTACTAGTCCCAGCAAGTCACCAAATTAACCCTTTGATAAACGTGTTTCATCAGAGCTTCCTTCAGAAAGTTGAGCTCCTATATTTAGAGATCAAAGACCAGAGCTGATTAATTAAACATTTAATCTGAAAAAAGGTATCACCGTGCTATGTATAAAATAAACAAATGACATAGAGGTACAAAAATATATAAAAGAGTTTAGCAAGTCAAGCTCAGAAAACAAAAAGAAAGTCCTTACAGCATAATGGTAAAGCAATCCTTGTGAGTGAGAGTCCAGCTGTATCTTAGGATGTCTTGTAAGCTTTTACCACAGGCTTGAACAAAGGTTTGTACAGCATCTCAGTTTTATAGTGTTTTTTTAGGAGGGAAAAGGGAATTCATCTGGGGGTGAGGGGATTATACATTTTACACAAATACAATTATAATTCACATGTATGATTCCGTAGTCAAGCCTTAACAACACCCATAGGGTTCTTAACTTATTGCACCATGTAGTGGCCAACCATATATCAACTTTGTTTTTGTCCATTTAACCGATCGGGTTAACTGGTCATTCACCTTCTCGGTACTTAGGGGTATGGGTGTGGAGGGTGCTGTTCTTGGAGCGATTAAGGCCCTTTATACAGCTCCAAATGCCAAGGTTTTTTTCTAATGGAACATTGTCTAAGGATTCTGATACTAACGGAACTCGGCAGAGCTGCCCACTATCACGCTAAATTTTTATACTTTGTTTAGAACCACTGGCGCTAGCGATGCACAATTATCCTACCATTGCGGGCATTTCAGTGGGTTCATCTACCCATTTAATATCGCTATACAGTGATCCCTCAACTTACAATGGCCTCAACATACAATAGTTTCGACATACAATGGTCTTTTCTGGACCATTGTAACTTGAAACCAGACTCAACATACAATGCTCTGGACAGTCCAGATCTGTGAGACGTGTCACAACTGGAGGAACCGACCAATCAGAATGGGCATTCACACCTGCACTACTGAAGTGCATGCACTGACTGATGTCTGGTAGCGCCCTCTACAGTACAGGGAGGTATTACATGTTCTGTACTCTTTATCTGTGCCACGGTTAGCTGCTCCATTTGACACCAGTTAAGGGCGGCTACATTTTGCGTGTACTGTACAGGACCCTGAAGAAGCTTCTGTCCTCTATATAGACCAGTCTTTCCCAACCAGGGTGCCTCCAGCTGTTGCAAAACTACAACTCACGGCATGCCTGGACATCAGTAGCTCTTTCTTACTTTTATATGCAAGGACTTGCTTTATCTATATTAGTTATCTACTTATTTTTCTTTAATTATCACTTTTGTTCTATTTTTGGATGACATTTTGGGGCTTCAGAACCAATTACCAGGTTTCCATAGAGTTCTGGTCTCAACATACAATGGTTTCAACATACAATGGTCATCCTGGAACCAATTAATATTGTAACTTGAGGGACCACTGTACGTGTACGATATCATTATGACAAATCCTGAGCGGTCCCTGCCGAGTTCCCTGAGTTTGTTAGATACTTTCAACCATATATCTTATTATGAACTAAATGTTCAAAAATCCCATGTTCTCACAATACATATCCTTCCTTCTTTAACCCCTTAAGGACACATGACGTTCTCATACATCTCCATTTCCGAGTCCTTAAGGACACATGACGTATGAGAACGTCATGTGTTTTACCGGCCCCCCGCAACCATCTGGAGCGGAGCCGGTGCCCGATGCCTGCTGAAATCGTTCAGCAGGCATCGGGGCATATCGCCCAGGGGGGTCATTATGACCCCCCATGTCAGCGATGGCCGCAGATCGCTGGACAATTCAGTCCAGCGATCTGCGGCGGATTCCGGGTCAATCGGGTCAATCGGGTCTCGAACAGCCAGAGGCAGCAGGGGTGAGGTGGCACTGGTGCCACCTCACGATCGCCCTGATTCGTCGGCCGGATTACCGGCCGACCAATCAGGGCGCCTGCTGCGGGTGTCACTCCCGCAACCCGCTCCGCCCCTCTTCCGGAGGATGTGAGCGGGTGCGGGACGTGCACCCCGATCCCCGGCGCCCCTGTTGGGATCGGGGCCCCAGGAGCAGCGGCGGCGGCGGAGACGACGAGGGACTGACCTGGTGCAGCGAGGATCGTTGGAGGTGAGTGACAGCCTCCTGCTGTTGCTTAGCAACAGCTCCCAGCATGCAAAAAGGGCATGCTGGGAGCTGTAGTTATGCAACAGCAGGAGGCAGACCACCACAACTCCCAGCATGCCCTTATGGGCATGCTGGGACTTGTAGTTTTGCAACAGCTGGAGGCACATTCTTTCTATGGAAAAGTGTACCTTCAGCTGTTGTGTAACTACAACTCCCAGCTTGCACAATCAGCTAAAGTGCATGCTGGGAGTTGTAGTGGTGCATCTGGTGGTTGCATAACTACAACTCCCAGCATGCCCGTTGGCTGTCGGTGACTACTGAGAGTTGTAGTTTTGCAACAGCTGAAGGCACACTGAGTTAAGTAGCAAACCAGTGTATCTACAGCTGTTGCATAACTACAATCCCCAGTATCCCCAGCCAAAGTAGTATGCCTCCAGCTGTTGCATAACTACAACACCCAGCATGCCCTTCCGCTGTCCGTACATGCTGGGGGTTGTAGCTTTTGCAACAGCTGAAGGCACACTGGTTGCAAAACACTGAGTTTGTTACCAAACTCAGTGTTTCACAACCAGTGTGCCTCCAGCTGTTGCAAAACTACAACTCCCAGCATGCACTGATAGACCGTACATGCTGGGAGTTGTAGTTTTGCAACAGCTGGATTCCCCCCCCCCCCCCCCCCAATGTGAACGTACAGGGTACACTCACATGGGCGGAGGATTACAGTAAGTATCCGGCTGCAAGTTTGAGCTGCGTCAAATTTTCTGCCGTAGCTCAAACTGCCAGCGAGAAACTACTGTGAACCCCCGCCCGTGCGACTGTACCCTAAAAACACTACACTACACTAACACAAAATAAAATAAAAAGTAAAAAACACTACATATACACATACCCCTCTACAACCCCCCTCCCCAATAAAAATGAAAAACATCTGGTACGCCACTGTTTCCAAAACGGAGCCTCCAGCTGTTGCAAAACAACTACTCCCAGTATTGCCAGATAGCCGTTGACTGTCCAGGCATGCTGGGAGTTTTACAACAGCTGGAGGCACCCTGTTTGGGAATCACTGGCGTAGAATTCCCCTATGTCCACCCCTATGCAAGTCCCTAATTTAGGCCTCAAATGCGCATGGCGCTCTCACTTTGGAGCCCTGTCGTATTTCAAGGCAACAGTTTAGGGCCACATATGGGGTATCGCCGTACTCGAGAGAAATTGGGCTTCAAATTTTGGGGGGTATTTTCTGCTATTACCCTTTTAAAAAATGTAAAATTTTTGGGAAAACAAGCATTTTAGGTAAAAAAATATATATTTTTTTACATATGCAAAAGTCGTGAAACACCTGTAGGGTATTAAGGTTCAAATTACCCCTTGTTACGTTCCCCGAGGGGTCTAGTTTCCAAAATGGTATGCCATGTGTTTTTTTTTTGCTGTCCTGGCACCATAGGGGCTTCCTAAATGCGGCATGCCCCCAGAGCAAAATTCGCTTTCAAAAAGCCAAATGTGACTCCTTCTCTTCTGAGACCTGTAGTGCGCCAGCAGAGCACTGTTCACACCCATATGGGGTGTTTTCTGAATCAGGAGAAATTGGACTTCAAATTTTGGGGGGTATTTTCTGCTATTACCCTTTTTAAAATTGTAAAAATTTTGGGAAACCAAGCATTTTAGGTAAAAGAAATATATATTTTTTTACATATGCAAAAGTCGTGAAACACCTGTAGGGCATTAAGGTTCACGTTACCCCTTGTTACGTTCCCCGAGGGGTCTAGTTTCCAAAATGGTATGCCATGTGTTTTTTTTTTGCTTTTCTGGCACCATAGGGGCTTCCTAAATGCGGCATGCCCCCAGAGCAAAATTTGCTTTCAAAAAGCCAAATGTGACTCCTTCTCTTCTGAGACCTGTAGTGCACCAGCAGAGCACTTTTCACCCCCTTGCGAGGTGTTTTCTGTATCGGGAGAAATTGGGCTTCAAATTTTGGGGGGTATTTTCTGCTATTACCCTTTTTAAAAATGTAAAATTTTTGGGAAACCAAGCATTTTAGGTAAAAAAAATATATATTTTTTTTACATATGCAAAAGTCGTGAATCACCTGTAGGGTATTAAGGTTCACTTTACCCCTTGTTACGTTCCCTGAGGGGTCTAGTTTCCAAAATGGTATGCCATGTGTTTTTTTTGCTGTCCTGGCACCATAGGGGCTTCCTAAATGCGGCATGCCCCCCAAAAACCATTTGTCGCTCCTTCCCTTCTGAGCCCTCTACTGCGCCCGCCGAACAATTAACATAGACATATGAGGTATGTGCTTACTCGAGAGAAATTGGGTTTCAAATACAAGTAAAAATTTTCTCCTTTTTATCCCTTGCAAAAATTCAAAAATTGGGTCTACAAGAACATGCGAGTGTAAAAAATGAAGATTTTGAATTTTCTCCTTCACTTTGCTGCTATTCCTGTGAAACACCTAAAGGGTTAATACACTTACTGAATGTATTTTTGAATACTTTAGGGGGTGTAGTTTTTATAATGGGGTCTTTTATGGGGTATTTCTAATATGAAGACCCTTCAAATCCACTTCAAAACTGAACTGGTCCCTGAAAAATAGTGAGTTTGAAAATTTTGTGAAAAATTTCAAAATTGCTGCTGAACTTTGAAGCCCTCTGGTGTCTTCCAAAAGTAAAAACTCATAAATTTTATGATGCAAACATAAAGTAGACATATTGTATATGTGAACCCAAAAAAAATATATTTTGAATATCCATTTTCCTTACAAGCAGAGAGCTTCAAAGTTAGAAAAATGCAAAATTTTCATTTTTTTCATCAAATTTTGGGATTTTTCACCAAGAAAGGATGCAAGTTACCATAAAATTTTACCACTAAGTTAAAGTAGAATATGTCACGAAAAAACAATCTCGGAATCAGAATGATAACTAAAAGCATTCCAGAGTTATTAATGTTTAAAGTGACAGTGGTCAGAATTGCAAAAAACGCTCCGGTCCTTAACCCCTTAAGGACTGAGCCCTTTTTCACCTTAAGGACTCGGCCATTTTTTGCAAATCTGACCATTGTCACTTTAAACATTAATAACTCTGGAATGCTTTTAGTTATCATTCTGATTCCGAGATAGTTTTTTCGTGACATATTCTACTTTAACGTAGTGGTAAAATTTTTTGGTAACTTGCATCCTTTCTTGGTGAAAAATCCCAAAATTTGATGAAAAATTTGAAAATTTTGCATTTTTCTAACTTTGAAGCTCTCTGCTTGCAAGGAAAATGGATATTCCAAATAATTTTTTTTTTATTCACATATACAATATGTCTACTTTATATTTGCATCATAAAATTGATGAGTATTTACTTTTGGAAGACACCAGAGGGCTTCAAAGTTCAGCAGCAATTTTCCAATTTTTCACAAAATTTTGAAACTCGCTTTTTTTCAGGGACCAGTTCAGGTTTGAAGTGGATTTGAAGGGTCTTCATATTAGAAATACCCCACAAATGACCCCATTATAAAAACTGCACCCCCCAAAGTATTCAAAATGACATTCAGTAAGCGTTTTAACCCTTTACGGGTTTCACAGGAATAGCAGCAAAGTGAAGGAGAAAATTCACAATCTTCATTTTTTACACTCGCATGTTCTTGTAGACCCAATTTTTGAATTTTTGCAAGGGGTAAAAAGGAGAAAATTTTTACTTGTATTTGAAACCCAATTTCTCTCGAGTAAGCACATACCTCATATGTCTATGTAAAGTGTTCGGCGGGCGCAGTAGAGGGCTCAGAAGGGAAGGAGCGTCAAATGGTTTTTGGGGGGCATGTCACCTTTAGGAAGCCCCTATGGTGCCAGAACAGCAAAAAAAAACACATGGCATACCATTTTGGAAACTAGACCCCTCGGGGAACGTAACAAGGGGTAATGTGAACCTTAATACCCCACAGGTGATTCACGACTTTTGCATATGTAAAAAAAATAATAATATTTTTTACCTAAAATGCTTGGTTTCCCTAAAGTCTTACATTTTTAAAAAGGGTAATAGCAGAAAATACCCCCCAAAATTTGAAGCCCAATTTCTCCCGATTCATAAAACACCCGATATGGGGGTGAAAAGTGCTCTGCTGGCGCACTACAGGTCTCAGAAGAGAAGGAGTCACATTTGGCTTTTTTGAAGGAAATTTTGCTCTGGGGGGTTGCCGCATTTAGGAAGCCCCTATGGTGCCAGGACAGCAAAAAAAACCACATGGCATACCATTTTGGAAACTAGACCCCTCGGGGAACGTAACAAGGGGTAAAGTGAACCTTAATACCCTACAGGTGTTTCACGACTTTTGCATATGTAAAAAAAAATAAAAAAATTTACCTAAAATGCTTGGTTTCCCAAAAAATGTACATTTATAAAAAGGGTTAAAGCAGAAAATACCCCCCAAAATTTGAAGCCCAATTTCTCCCGATTCAGAAAACACCCCATATGGGGGTGAAAAGTGCTCTGTTGGCGCACTACAGGTCTCAGAAGAGAAGGAGTCACATTTGGCTTTTTGAAAGCAAATTTTGCTCTGGGGGCATGCCGCATTTAGGAAGCCCCTATGGTGCCAGGACCGCAAAAAAAACCCACATGGCATACTATTTTGGAAACTAGAGCCCTCGGGGAATGTAACAAGGGGTTAAGTGAACCTTAATACCCCACTGGCGTTTCACGACTATTGCATATGTAAAAAAAATAAACATTTTTTTACCTAAAATGCTTCTTTTCCCAAAAACTTTACATTTTTAAAAAGGGTAAAAGCAGAAAATACCCCCCAAAATTTGAAGCCCAATTTCTCCCGAGTACGGCGATACCCCATATGTGACCCTTAACTGTTGCCTTGAAATACGACAGGGCTCCAAAGTGAGAGCGCCATGCGCATTTGAGGCCTAAATTAGGGATTGCATAGGGGTGGACATAGGGGTATTCTACGCCAGTGATTCCCAAACAGGGTGCCTCCAGCTGTTGCAAAACTCCCAGCATGCCTGGGCAGTCAACGGCTGTCCGACAATACTGGGAGTTGTTGTTTTGCAACAGCTGGAGGCTCCGTTTTGGAAACCGTGGCGTACCAGACTTTTTTCATTTTTATTGGGATGTGGAGGGGGGCTGTGTAGGGGTATGTGTATATGTAGTGTTTTTTACTTTTTATTTTATATTTTTGTTAGTGTAGTGTTTTTTACTTTTTATTTTATTTTGTGTTAGTGTAGAGTTTTTAGGGTACAGTCGCCTGGGCGGGGGTTCACAGTAGTTTCTCGCTGGCAGTTTGAGCTGTTGCAGAAAATTTGCTGCAGCTCAAACTTGCAGCCCGATACTTACTGTAAGCCTCCGCCCATGTGAGTGTACCCTGTACGTTCACATTGGGGGGGACATCCAGCTGTTGCAAAACTACAACTCCCAGCATGCGCTGAGAGACTGTACATGCTGAGAGTTTTAGTTTTGCAACAGCTGTAGGCACACTGGTTATGTATCACGGAGTTTGTGACCTTACTCGGTGTTTCAAAACCAGTGTGCCTCCAGCTGTTGCAAAACTACAACTCCCAGCATGTACGGTGCATGGTGTAAGGTGACTGCTGGGAGTTGTAGTTTGCAACAGCTGGAGGCACACCGGTCGTGAAACACTGAGTTAGGTAAAAAAAAAAAAACTCTGTTTCACAACCAGTGTGCCTTCAGCTGTTGCAAAACTACAACTCTCAGCAGTCACCGACAGCCAACGGGCATGCTGGGAGTTGTAGTTATGCAACCAGCAGATGCACCACTACAACTCCCAGCATGCACTTTAGCTGTTTGTGCAAGCTGGGAGTTGTAGTTATACAACAGCTGAAGGTACACTTTTCCATAGAAAAAATGTGCCTCCAGCTGTTGCAAAACCATAAGTCCCAGCATGCCCATAAGGGAATGCTGGGACTTGCGGTGGTCTGCCTCCTGCTGTTGCATAACTACAGCTCCCAGCATGCCCTTTTTGCATGCTGGGAGCTGTTGCTAAGCAACAGCAGGAGGCTGTAACTCACCTCCTGCTGCTGCTCCATCGCAGGCTGTCCCTCACCGCCGCCGTCGCTCCTGGGGCCCCGATCCCAACATGGACGCCGGGGATCGGGGTCCCCAGCACCTGGGGTGCACGTCCCGCACCCGCTCACGTCCTCCGGAAGAGGGGCGGAGCGGGTGCGGGAGTGACACCCGCAGCAGGCGCCCTGATTGGTCGGCCGGTAATCCGGCCGACGAATCAGGGCGATCGTGAGGTGGCACCAGTGCCACCTCACCCCTGCAGGCTCTGGCTGTCTCTGACGGCCCCGAACAGCCAGTTATTCCGGGTCACCGGGTCACTGGAGACCCGATTGACCCGGAATCGCCGCAGATCGCTGGACTGAATTGTCCAGCGATCTGCGGCGATCGCCGACATGGGGGGGGCATAATGACCCCCCTGGGCGATATGCCGGGATGCCTGCTGAATGATTTCAGCAGGCATCCGGCTCCGGTCCCCAACCGGCTAGCGGTGGGGACCGGAATTCCCACGGGCGTATGGATACGCCCTGCGTCCTTAAGGACTCGGGATGCAGGGCGTATGCATACGCCCTGCGTCCTTAAGAGGTTAAGGTATAAAATGGCCTGGTCCTTAAGGGGTTAAAGTCCTCTATGTCATTGAATTTCATCCCTGGGTATTAAACTCACGCCCTCTTATGATCTTTTGTACAAATGGAATTATATCCCCTTTTTGATAGACTTCCGTAAGGATTTAGATAGACTGGGCAGATATGAAGTGTCATGGGTGGGAAAAATTGCTGCTTTCAAAATGCTACTCTCCCCCAAACTATTGTATCTATATCGTACATTGTCAATTTCTCTCTTCATTTCCTATCATACACAGATGAGATCATTGCTCTCAAAGTTTGTTTGGTCTTGGAGAAAATTAAGGGTATCCTATACGGTGATGTGTCTGCATAGACAAAAAGGGGGGTTGGGCCTTCCGAACCTCCACCAATATTACAATGCCACTTTGATATCGCAACTTAAAGCCTTGTGGTCAGATGCCCCACCTATGCCATGGGTTCAATTGGAGTGTGCAGTAGCTAGTGTTCTACAACCAAAAACCCTTTTATACCTCTCAATCTGGGGACAAAAACCATCACGGGGAATGTCTCCCATAACACTGACTGGCTTGCATTGCTAATCACTACTACACACACACACATCACGGTATAAAGCATTTCTCCTACCCACCTCATACACCCTTATCTGCTGTTCAACATACTAGCCTTGACTTGGATATCTTGGCTTAATTGTAATATTAAATGCATTAATGACTTATGTGAACAGTGGTACACCCTTTTGCCGACCGTTGCTCCATTCATGAGTTGCCTATCAAAGATTTCTATAAATATTTACGCATTAGACATGTGATTGACTCTACTAAATCTAATATATGGATAAACTCTTTAGATGCATTCCGCCTGTTCCAATTATCACTAAAGGCTTAAAACCAATCTACACTTTACTTGAACCTTCTATAGCCTATTTCAAAACAGCTCTGTTCTCTGGGTGGGAGCATGAGCTTTCTTGCACCATTTCAGAATCTGAGTGGGTGCAGTCGGCGAGATGGCTATCCAAGTCCCTTGGTTGTATTTCCCATCTAGAAGATGCACTAAAAACTAGATTGCAATGGTATTTTACACCTTCGAGGCTGCATATAATATTTCCATAGTCCAAATGTTTGTTGGAGGGGATGTGGTCAACCAGGGACGTTGCTTCATGTATTAAACTTCACTCATACTGGACAGAAGTAGAACAACTAATTAGACAATTATTACATTCGACCTTTTGTTTGTCCCCGAAATTAGCACTTTTGTTTATAGGCATTCAGGATATACTACCTCCATTACGTATTCTATTCTGCAAAATTCTAACTGTAGCTAAACTGCCTATCACACGGCACTGGAGGACCACTGAACCCCCACAACTTGTTGAAACTGTTTCTCTTCTTAACATTGTTTATAAGTATGAAAGGGCTATTGCATTTACAGAAGGACATGTATGTAGCTTTAACGAGACATGGAATAGATGGGAGACCTCCACTTATTTTTTTTTTAAGCTTTGAAACAGCCATTGGCATTGTGTCTTTTCTTTATGTTGCTTATGATCTTTGAATGAAAGTAATCACAGTCGATGCACCACTAGGCTACTACTGTTATATGCTTCTCCTTTACCTGGAACAAGTTAGCTCTTTATTCAGTTTGAATGTTTGTACTCTTTACCTATGCAAAATCTTTAATAAACAGATTTAAACGAAAATACTGTATTAGATTTGTTATACTGTATCCTTACACAAGATCCCTGTGTTAAGACATGATTTTACGAATAGTATTTCTTGCAAAAATATTTTAATAATTGATCTTATGTATTTGATGCACGGTTCTACCACTTATTTATATATTCAATCGTCCATCATACATCAGCTCCATTAGTGATCTGGCGACGTCCTTGGGGGTGTAATTTTTTTGTGTGTGATTTGAACCCAATATAGCAACTCTGTGGGGTGTTGGTGATATCTAGGATAACCATGGATTAGTTTAGCTGTGAGCTGCACACATTTTTCTATTTCTATTTGGAGAGAGTTTTGCCCAAAAGAATCACAAGATTTTCGGATTTGCTGAAAACCATTTCATACCTACACATTTTGATCATCTGTAGTTGTAACGTCTCTGCTTATCTCTATCTTCAAAGATGCCTTTTTGCACATTACCAACCTTGGAACATAAGTTCCAAAAAACCTATTTAGGCTGTTGAGCCTTAACCACTTAACAACATAGGACATAAATGAACTGTTTTCTACCCGAATTCACACTGTGTTTTCTATCCCGTCCTTTTTTTTTTGTTTGAACATGTGCTGCACTCTTCCCCACCCCCTCAGCCCAACCCTATATAAGTAGTAGTTAGCTACACAAGGGCCATTTCTTTCCTAGCAGCCTCCCAGTCTGACTGGGAGAGCATGGTAAGTGAGCTATTACACCTTGTTCACACTGGTGTGGTGCTGTGCGGCGTCCGTTGCTGCCGTGGCGCCGTGTCTGCGGGGGGGTGTGACCCATAGACTGGTTTGAGTGGCATTGGGGCTGCTCTGCCAGTGGGTCGTTTCCCCCCCCCGTTGGCACTGGTGTCGCGGCGGTGGTGGTCGCCGCCCAGTGCTACGCCATTTTATGCTAAGGACGTTAGGGACCCACTCTAAATAGGTGGCCTTGACGTGGCGAGTGGGCTTATACTTTTTGATCAAAAATGTATACTAACAACCTGTTAGTTTTTGATATTATGCTGAGAAGCAATCAGATCATAATACAAGATTGTAGATGTGCATGTCACGATTCGGCTGGCAGGAGGTGGATCCTCTGTGCCAGAGAGGGATTGGCGTGGACCGTGCTAGTGGACCGGTTCTAAGCTGCTACTGGTTTTCACCAGAGCCCGCCGCAAAGCGGGATGGTCTTGCAGCGGCGGTAGCAACCAGGTCGTATCCACTAGCAACGGCTCAACCTCTCTGACTGCTGAAGATAGGCGCGGTACAAGGGAGTAGACAGGAGCAAGGTCGGACGTAGCAGAAGGTCGGGGCAGGCAGCAAGGATCGTAGTCAATATGGCAATAGCAGGAGGTCAAGTACACAGTATGGACAAACACAGTAAACGCTTTCTCTAGGCACTAAGGCAACAAGATCCGGCAGGGGAGTGCAGGGGCAGTGATCAGATATAGCCAGGGAGCAGGTGGAAGCCAATTAAGCTAATTGGGCCAGGCACCAATCATTGGTGCACTGGCCCTTTAAGTCTCAGAGAGCTGGCGCGCGCGCGCCCTAGAGAGCGGAGCCGCGCGCGCCAGCACATGACAGCAGGGGACCGGGACGGGTAAGTGACTTGGGATGCGATTCGCAAGCGGGCGCGTCCCGCTGTGCGAATCGCATCCCCGACGGCCATGTCAGAGCAGCGCTCCCGGTCAGCGGGACTGACCGGGGCGCTGCAGGGAGAGAGACGCCGTGAGCGCTCCGGGGAGGAGCGGGGACCCGGAGCGCTCGGCGTAACAGTGCACCATGTCTGTTTTCTACCCGAATTCACACTGTGTTTTCTATCCCCTGATTTTTTTTTGTTTGAACATGTGCTGCACTCTTCCCCACCCCCTCAGCCCAACCCTATATAAGTAGTAGTTAGCTACAAAGGGCCATTTCTTTCCTAGCAGCCTCCCAGTTTGACTGGGAGAGCATGGTAAGTGAGCTATTACACCTTGTTCACACTGGTGTGGTGCTGTGCGGCGTCCGTTGCTGCCGTGGCGCCGTGTCTGCGGGGGGTGCGACCCATAGACTGGTTTGAGTGGCATTGGGGCCGCTCTGCCGGTGGGTCGTTCCCCCCTGTGGGCATTGGTGTCGCGGCGGTGGTGGTCGCTGCCCGGTGCTACGCCATTTTATGCTAGGGACGTTAGGGACCCACTCTAAATAGGTGGCCTTGACGTGGCGAGTGGGCTTGTACTTTTTGATCAAAAATGTATACTAACAACCTGTTAGTTTTTGATATTATGCTAAGAAGCAATCAGATCATAATACAAGATTGTAGATGTGCACCATGTCTGTTTTCTACCCGAATTCATAAATTAACTTCCTGGTGCCCTTTTTACAGGATATAGATTTACATCCTGTACATGATGCAAGTACCGGAACAGTGGTCGCATCATGCATGGCAGGTTCCAGCTGCTATCAGCTGGGACCTGCCGGTAATGGCGGACATTAACCCCCTTAGATGCCGTGATCAATGCAGATCACGGCATCTGCAGGAATGCGGCACTTTATATTGATGATCGGATCGACCTCGGCACTGCCGCAGGGATCTAATCATCCATGATGGCGGACAGAAGTCCCCTCACCTGCCTCCATCTGTCCTCCCAGTGTGCCAGAGAAGACCAGAGAAGTAGATCCCTGATAACACTGATCAGTGCTATGCATATGCATAGCGCTGATCAGTTTTTGCAATCTAAAGATTGTAAAAAAAATAGTCCTCAGTGGAGAAATAAAAAGTGTTTAAAAATTTTTTTTAAACTCCTCCCCAATAAAGAATTAAATGGCCTCTTTTTCCCATTTTACCCCACAAAGGGTAAAAATAATAATTAATAAACATATTTGGCGCATGTGTAAATGTCTGAACTATCAAAATATAATGATAATTATATTCCCAAATGTTAAACGGCATAAACTAAAAAAATAAAAAAGTCCAAAATTGCTGCTTCTTTATCACATCACATTCCTAAAAAATGATAATAAAAAACTAATAATATATAAAAACTACAGATCATGGCGCAAAAAAAAAAAAATTATCCCTCATACATCCCTGTATACAAATTTTCTTTTAGATTATAGGTGGTAAAAAGGGCAATTTTAAACGTACTTAATTTGTAAAAAAAAAAAAAAAAACTGAATAAAGAAAACATGTCATTTTTGCCAAAAAGTTAACAGCCTGAAAACGAAACCTTCCTTCTTTTCAATTCCCCACACAAATAATACTTTTTTATGTTTTGGCATACATTTTATGGTAAAATAAAAGGTGTCATAACAAAGTGCAATTGGTCATGCAAAAAATAAGCCCTCATATGGGTCTGTGGATGGAAACATAAAAGAGTTATGATTTTTAGAATGCGTGGAGGAAAAAACAAAAATGCAAAAATAAAATTTACTGTGTCCTTAAAAAGTACCTGTCACCAATTAAACTTTTCTAAACTAACTCAGGCTTTGTTCCCTAACACTCCTCCCACCCTTAAAAAAATGTCAGAGCTTTAAAAAGCTGTGTATCATACCTTTTTTCTTGCTCACATAGTGCAATCTCCCAGCAGGAGAAAGTGGGCGTTTCCCAGCAGGCATGACCTCACTGAAGCCTGCTGGGGGACCACTTCCGCCTTCACATCCTTGCAGTGCTGTGATGAATTAAATACCTCAAGCTCTGTGCAGCTTTTAGTGAGGCTCTGTGCAGCTTTTAGTGAGGCTCTGTGCAGCTGTCAATCAAGCTTAGTGCAGAGAACCACTTCCTGAGTTTGGTCTCCTGTCAGGCCGAGAGGAGACAAAACTCACTGTATTAATTGTGGCAGGGAACAGAACAGAGCCACCTAGTGGTCGTTTTTTCTATTACATTTTAAACATATTCATGTTGATAATTTTAAAAGCAAGTGAATGGAAAAGTGCCTGCTATTTACACAAGGACACTATATTTTGTTTGGTCACAGGTACTCTATAAAGGGGTACTCCGCCCCTTTACATCTTATCCCCTATCAGCGGCAGGACCCCCCGGATCTCGGCGGCAGCACTCCTCTGTCATTACTGCACAGAGCAAACTCGCTCTGTGTATAATGACAGGCGATACAGGGGCGGGAGCATCGTGACTCACGGATCAGCACCTCGTAACGTCATGGCCAGCCCCCTTAATGCAAGTCTATGGGAGGGGGCGTGATGGCCACCACGCCCCCTTCCATAGACTTGTATTGAGGGGGCGGGCCGTGACATCATGAGGAGCGGAGCCGTGACGTCATGATGCTCCGGACCCTGTATCGCCCGTCATTATGCACAGATCGAGTTTGCTCTGTGCAGTAATGACAGCAAGGTGCCGCAGCCGAGATCCCGCGGGTCCCCATTGTTGGGACCCCCGCGATCAGACATCTTATCCTTTGGATAGAGGATAAGATTTCTAGGGACAGAGTACCCCTTTAACCCCTTAAGGACCCAGCCAATTTTGCACATCTGACCATTTTCACTTTAAGCATTAATAACTCTGGGATGCTTTTACCTTTCATTCTGATTCCGAGATTATTTTTTCGTGACATATTCTACTTTATGTTAGTGGTAACATTATGTCGATACTTGCATAATTTCTTGGTGAAAAATTCCAAAATGTTATGAAAAATTTGAAAATTTTGCATTTATTTTTACTTTGAAGCTCTCTGCTTATAAGGAAAATGAATATTCCAAATAAATTATATATTGATTCACATACACAACATGTCTTCTTTATGTTTGCATCATAAAGTTGACATGTTTTTACTTTTGGAAGACATCAGAGGGCTTCAAAGTATAGCAGCAGTTTTCCAATTTTTCACAACATTTTCAAAATCAAAATTTTTCAGGGACCAGTTCTATTTTGAAGTGGATTTGAAGGGCCTTCATATTAGAAATACCCCATAAATGACCCCATTATAAAAACTTCACCCCTCAAAGTATTCAAAATGACATTCAAAAGGTTTGTTAACCCTTTAGGCGTTTCACAGGAATAGCAGCAAAATTCAAAATCTTAATTTTTTACACTGGCATGTTCTTGTAGACCCAGTTATTGAATTTTTACAAGGGGTAAAAGGAGAGAAATCTTCCTAAAATGTGTAACCCAATTTCTCTCGAGTAAGAAAATACCTCATATGTGTATGTCAAGTGTTCGGCGGGCGCAGTAGAGGGCTCAGAAGGGAAGGAGCGACAGTGGGATTTTGGAGAGGGAGTTTTTCTGAAATGGTTTTTTTTGGGGGGGGGGGGGGGGGCATGTCACATTTAGAAAGCCCCTATGGTGCCAGAACAGCAAAAAAAACAACACATGGCATACTATTTTGGAAACTACACCCCTCAAGGCACGTAACAAGGGGTCCAGGGAGCCTTAACACCCCACAGGTGTTTGATGACTTATCGTTAAAGTTGGATGTGTAAATTATTTTTTTATTTTTTTCTAGTTTTCCCTCAAATTTAAAATTTTTACAAGGGATGATAGGACAAAATGCCCCCCAAAATTTGTAACCCCATCTCTTCTGAGTATGGAAATACCCCATGTGTGGACGTCAAGTGCTCTGCTGGCATATACATGCTGAGAAGCATATGCATATGCTGAGAAGCAATTAGATCATTGTGCAAGATTGTTGATGTGCACCATGTCTGTTTTCTACCTTAATTCACATTGTGTTTTCTATCCCCTCTTTTTTTTTTTTGAACATGTTGTCTGCACTCTTCCCCACCCCCTCAGCCCAACCCTATATAAGTAGTAGTTAGCTACACATGGGCCTTTTCTTTCCTAGCAGCCTCCCAGTCTGACTGGGAGAGCATGGTAAGTGAGCTGTAGCATCCTGTTCACACTGGTGTGGTGCTGTGCGGCGTCCATTGCTGCCGTAGCGCCGTGTCTGCGGGGAGGTGCGACCCATGGACTGGTTTGAGTGGCATTGGGGCCGCTCTGCCAGTGGGTTGTTTCCCCTGTGGGCACTGGTGTCGCGGTGGTGGTGGTCGCCGCCCGGTGCTACGCCATTTTATGCTAGGGACGTTAGGGACCCACTCTAAATAGGTGGCCTTGACGTGGCGAGTGGGCTTTGCACTTTTTGATCAAAACGTATATACTAACAACCTGTTAGTTTTTGAAATTATGCTGAGAAGCAATTAGATCATTGTGCAAGATTGTAGATGTGCACCATGTCTGTTTTCTACCTGAATTCACGCTCTGCTGGCATACTACAATGCTCAGAAGAGAAGGAGTGCCATTGAGCTTTTGGGAAAAAAATTTTTGGAATGGAAGTCAGGGGCCATGTGCGTTTACAAAGTTTCCCGTGCTGCCAGAACAGTGGACCCCCCACATGTGACCCTATTTTGGTAACTACACCCCTCACAGAATTTAATAAGGGGTGCAGTGAGTATTTACACCCCACTGGCATTTGACAGATCTTTGGAACAGTGGGCTGTGCAAATGATAAATTACATTTTTCATTTTCACGGACCACTGTTCCAAAAATCTGTCAGACAGTTGTGGGGCCTAAATGCTCACTTTACCCCTTATTACATTACGTGAGGGGTGTGGTTTCCAAAATGGGGTCACATGTGGGGTGGGTTCATTGTTCTGACACTATGGGGGCTTTGTAAACACACGTGGCCTTCAATTACGGACACATTTTCTCTTCAAAAGCCCAATGGTGCACTTTACATCCACACATGGGGTATGTTCATACTCAGAAGAAATGGGGTTACAAATTTTGGGGGGCTTTTTTTTCCTATTTTCCCTTGTGAAAATGAAAAATTTAGGGTAACACCAGCATTTTAGTGAAATATTTTTTTTTTTTTCATTTTTCCATCCAACTTTGAAGAATTTTCATTAAACACCTGTGGGGTGTTAAGGCACACTATACCCCTTGTTACGTTTCATGAGGGGTGTAGTTTCCAAAATGGGGTCACATGTGGGTATTTCTTTTTTATGTGCTTATGTCAGAACCGCTGTAAAATCAGCCACCCCTGTGCAAATCACCAATTTTAATTTAAATTGAAATGTACATAGTGCACTCTCACTCCTGAGCCTTGTTGTGCGCCCGCAGAGCATTTTACACCCACATATGGGGTATTTCCGCACTCAGGAGAAATTGCGTTACAAATTTTGGGGGTCTTTTTTTCCTTTTCACAAAAGGATGGGGCAACACCAGCATGTATTATATAAAAAAAAAAAATGTTTACACTAAAAAGCTGGTGTAGCCCCCAACTTTTCCTTTTCATAAGGGGTAAAAGGAGAAAAAGACCCCCAAAATTTATAATGCAACTTCTCCCGAGTGCGGAAATACCCCACAGGGCTTTGAAGTGAGAGAGCTCCATGCGAATTTTAGGACTAAATTAGGGATTTCATAGGGGTGGACATAGGGGCATTCTACGCCAGAGATTCCCAAACAGGGTGCCTCCAGCTGTTGCTAAACTCCCTGCATGCCTGGACAGTCAGTGGCTGTCCGGAAATGCTGGGAGTTGTTGTTTTGCAACAGCTGGAGGCTCCTTTTTGGAAACACTGCCATACAATATGTTTTTCATTTTTATTGGGGGGGGGGGGGGGCAGTGTAAGGGGGTGTATATGTTGTGTTTTACCCTTTATTTTGAGTTAGTGTAGTGTAGTGTTTTTAGGGTACATTCACACTGGCAGGTTACGGTGAGTTTCCCGCTAGGAGTTTGCGCTGCACCAAAAAATTTGCCGCAGCTCAAACTTCAAACAGGAAACTTACGGTAAACCTGCCCGTGTGAATGTACCCTGTACAGACCGTGACATACTGACAGACCGTGCATGCTGGGAGTTGTACTTTTGCAACAGCTGGAGGCATGCTGATTGGAAAACCTTCAGTTAGGTTCTGTTACCTAACTCAGTATTTTCCAACCAGTGTGTCTCCAGCTGTTGCAAATCTACAACTCCCAGCATGTGCTGATCGCCAAAGGGCATGCTGGGAGATGTAGTTATGCAACAGCTGGAGGTACGCAACTGCAACTCTCAGCATGCCGAGACAGCTGTATTCTGTTTGGGCATTCTGGGTTTTGCAGTTTTGCAACATCTGGAGGTCTACAATTTAGAGACCAGTGCACAGTGATCTCCAAATTGTGGCCCTCCAGATGTTGCAAAACTACAAATCCCAGCATGCACAGACAGCAAACTGCTGTGTGGACATGCTAGGAGTTGTAGTTTTGCAAGATCTAGAAGGCTACAGTTTGGAGATCACTGTGCAGTGGTCTCTAAATTGTAGACCTCCAGCTGTTGCAAAACTACAACTCCCAGCATGCCTAAACAGCTGTCTGGGCATGCTGGTAGTTGTAGTTTTGCAACATCTGAAGGGCTACCGTTTAGAGACCACTGTATAGTGGTCTCAAACTGTAGCCCTCCAGATGTTGCTAGGCAACTCACCGGCTTCTGTAGGATCCAGGGAGCCCACCGCACGACATCGCCGCCCGCCGATCACCGTCGCCCGCAGCCTCCGAAGATCGTTATTGTGGGTGGGCAGAATGGGGAAACCGAAAGTAACCCCCCCGCCCCCGATCTGCTATTGATCGTCGCGTCTATACGTCCAATAGCAGGGATAGGAGGGGGTGGCACCCCTGCCACCTCACTCCTATCCCTTCAGGGAGATCGTCAGTGTCTTGGACAACCGCGATCCCCCTTATATTCCGGTTCACCGGATCACCATAGACCTGTAATGACCCGGAATCGCGCAAATCGCAAGTGTGAATTCACTTGCGATTTGCCACTATCGCCGACATGGGGGGGTCCGATGACCCCCCTGGGCATTTGCACGGGGTGCCTGCTGATCGATATCAGCAGTCACCCCTGTCCGATCTCTGCGCGGTAGGGACCGAAATTCCCACGCCCGTACATGTACGTCATGGGTCCTTAAGTACCAGGGTCCCATGACGTACCGGTACGACATGTCTCCTGAAGAGGTTATGGCCAAATGAGTTAAATTCTCCTGCATCTAAAAGGAAATGGGGGCACATTTATCTATATGGCAATGGCTTCCACTCTCTTGACTTGGTAGAATACATTACCTGAAAATTTATATCTAATCCAATATCCTTTATGTATTCCAGACTGTACCCATCCGTATACTTTATCTTCAGAACACTTAAGTCCGTCACATCGCACTTTGGACAGGTGGTTTACTTTGTCTGGAACATATATTTTAATTAGAACAAAACCAGCAAGAAGCTTAAAATTGACCAACATACAGACTTACTATAAGGATGCAAAGCTTGTATATATCTTACACTGATTTCATCATAAAGATTCCAAGCAATAGGTCTTAACCCCTTAAGGACACAGGGTTTTTGCATTTTTGCATTTTAATTTTTTCCTCATCACCTTCTAAAAATCATAACCCTTTCAATTTTGCACCTAAAATTCCACATTATTGCTTATTTTTTGTGGCACCAATTCTACTTCGCAGTGGCATTAGGAAATGATTTTTGTCTAATTGACATTAGACATTACCAAAATATCCATGGCGAAGTGGAAAGAAAAATTCATTGTGCGACAAAATTGAAGAAAAAATGCCATTTTGTAACTTTTGGGGGCTTCCGTTTCTACGCAGTGCATTTTTCAGTAAAAATGACACCTTATCTTTATTCTGTAGGTCCATACAGTTAAAATGATACCCTACTTATATAGGTTTAATTTTGTATTACATAAAAAAAAAAAATCATAACTACATGCAGGAAAATGTATACATTTAAAATTGTCATCTTCTGACCCCTATAACTTTTTTATTTTTCTGCGTACAGGCCGGTATGAGGGCTCATTTTGTGCTTTGATCTGAAATTTTTATCTGTACCATTTTGATCGGACTTTTTTATTGTTTTTTATTAATTTTTTCATGATATAAAAAGTGAACAAAAGATACGCTATTTTGGACTTTGGATTTTTTTTTGCGCATACGCCATTGACCGTGCAGTTTAATTAATGATATATTTTTATAGTTTGGACATTTTCACATGTGGCGACACCACATCTGTTTATTTTTATTTACACAGTTTTTTTTTTTTATGGGAAAAGGGGGGTGATTCAAAGTTTTATTAGGGAAGGTGTTAAATGATCTTTATTAACTTTTTTTCCACATTTTTTTTGTTGCTGTGTTATAGCCCCCCCTAGTAGCTATTACACTGCACATACCGATCTCATACACAGATCATTCCCGTGCATTGACACTGCAAAGATCACTGTTATCGGCGGTCGATTGCTCAAGCCTGGATTTCAAGCTTGGAGCAATCAATCTCCGATTGGATGTGACGGAGGCAGGTAAAGGGACCCCCGCTCGCATTCTAGCTGATCGGGACATTGCGATTTCACTGCGATGGTCCCGATCAGCCCGACTGAGCTGCCGGGAAGCTTTCACTTTAATTTTAGATGCGGCGATCAACTTTGAATGCCACGTCTAAAGGGCACAACGATCGGTGCCGCATGCTATTAGCCCAGAGTCCTGGCTTTCATTAGCCACCAGGACGTGACCCTGCATTATATACCGGGACCTGGCACAGGGACTACAGGTATGCCCTTTGTCCTTAAGAGGTTAAAGGGTTATTCCGCCGAAAAACATCTTATCCCCTATCCAAAGGGGTCCAACCTCTGAAGACCTCCACGATCTCCAGTGTGGCACCCCGGTCATCTGTGAACGGAGCGTTCCGGATAACTGGCGACTACTGCCGCCACACCCCCTCCATTCATGTCTATGGGAGGAGGCATGACGAGTATGTACTAGCCGTCATGCCCCTTCCCATAGACATGAATGAAGGGGTGTGACGGCTAGTGACGTCACGAAGATGGAAGCTCCAAGCTTCTGTGTTCTGGATGCCACCGCTGCCGGCCCAGAGATCTCCGGGGTCCCGCCGCCGCGGTGGCAATCAGACATCTTATCCCCTATTCTTTGGATAGGGGATAAGATGTTTTTCGGCAGAGTACCCCTTTAAGAAGAGTTTACTGGAAGCACCACAACCACACCAGCTGTGTTTATCTACAACTCACAGATCAAAATCATTTACCTTTTTTGTCACTTCCTAAATTTCTGGGATAAATAGGCTTGTAGGTTGGTTATATTTTCCTACCCGTTCCTATATTTTATAACCCAGCTTTCCCTGTAGAAATCAATGTACCTCTTCTTTTGAATATGCTGCACTACACCATTCTGAGGGTTCTGTCCTGGGCCAGTTGACTACCTTCCCTTGAGGAGTGTCCAGGGGAGCGTGGTTGCAGTATATTAGGCTGTCTAGCTGTCTAACTTGCCACACTATATTAACCCTTTAAGGACAATGGACGTACTCCTACACCCCCGTTTCCGAGTCCTTAAGGACCGAGGACGTAGGAGTACGTCCTGTCCATTCCCGGCCCCCCGCCGCTAGCCGGAGGGGAGCCGGTGCCCGATGCCTGCTGAAATCGTTCAGCAGGCATCGCGGCATATCGCTCAGGGGGGTCATTCAGTCCAGCGGGGGTCACAATTCAGTCCAGCGATCTGCGGCGATTCCGGGTCAATCGGGTCTCCAGTGACCCGGTGACCTGGAATTACTGGCTGATCGGGGCCGTCTTTGCAGGGGTGAGGTGGCACTGGTGCCACCTCACGATCGCCCTGATTCGTGTGCCGGTTTACCGGCCGACCAATCAGGGCACCTGCTGCAGGTGTCACTCCCGCAACCCGCTCCGCCCCTCTTCTGGAGGACGTGAACGGGTGCGGGAAGAAGACCTCGGGAGCTGGGGACCCCAATCCCCAGCGTCAATGTTGGGATCGGGGCCCCAGGAGCAGCGGCGGCGAGGGACTGACCTGTGTCCCGGAGCAGCAGCAGGAGGTGAGTGACAGCCTCCTGCTGTTGCTTAGCAACAGCTCCCAGCATGCAAAAAGGGCATGCTGGGAGCTGTAGTTATGCAACAGCAGGAGGCAGACCACCACAACTCCCAGCATTCCCTTATGGGCATGCTGGGACTTATATTTATATTATTTTTTCTTTGGAAAAGTGTACCTTCAGCTGTTGTATAACTACAACTCCCAGCTTGCACAATCAGCTAAAGTGCATGCTGGGAGTTGTAGTGGTGCATCTGCTGGTTGCATAACTACAACTCCCAGCATGCCCGTTGGCTGTCGGTGACTGCTGAGAGTTGTAGTTTTGCAACAGCTGAAGGCACACTGAGTTAAGTAGCAAACCAGTGTGTCTCCAGCTGTTGCATAACTACAATCCCCAGCATCCCCAGCCAAAGTAGTATGCCTCCAGCTGTTGCATAACTACAAGACCCAGCATGCCTTTCCGCTGTCCGTACATGTTGGGGGTTGTAGCTTTTGCAACAGCTGAAGGCACACTGGTTGCAAAACACTGAGTTTGTTACCAAACTCGGTGTTTCACAACCAGTGTGCCTCCAGCTGTTGCAAAACTAGAACTCCCAGCATGCACTGATAGACCGTACATGCTGGGAGTTGTAGTTTTGCAACAGCTGGATGTTTCTCCCCCCAATGTGAATGTACAGGCTACACTCACATGGGCGGAGGTTTACAGTAAGTATCCGGCTGCAAGTTTGAGCTGCGGCAGAAAATTTTCTGCCGCAGCTCAAACTGCCAGCGAGAAACTACTGTGAACCCCCGCCCGTGCGACTGTACCCTAAAAACACTACACTACACTACACTAACACAAAATAAAATAAAAAGTAAAAAACACTACATATACACATACCCCTACACAGCCCCCCCCCTCTCAAATAAAAATTAAAAACGTCTGTTACGCCACTGTTTACAAAACGGAACCTCCAGCTGTTGCAAAACTACAACTCCCAGCATGCACTAATAGACCGTACATGCTGGGAGTTGTAGTTTTGCAACAGCTAGATGTTTCTCCCCCCAATGTGAACGTACAGGGTACACTCACATGGACGGAGGTTTACAGTAAGTATCTGGCTGCAAGTTTGAGCTGCGGCAAATTTTCGGCCGCAGCTCAAACTGCCAGCGAGAAACTACTGTGAACCCCCGCCCGTGCGACTGTACCCTAAAAACACTACACTACACTACACTACCAAAAAATAAAATAAAAAGTAAAAAACACTACATATACACATACCCCTACACAGCCCCCTCCCCTCCCCAATAAAAATGAAAAACGTCTGATACGCCACTGTTTCCAAAACGGAGCCTCCAGCTGTTGCCAAACAACTACTCCCAGTATTGCCAGATAGCCACTGACTGTCTAGGCATGCTGGGAGTTTACAACAGCTGGAGGCACCCTGTTTGGGAATCAGTGGCGTAGAATACTCCTATGTCCACCCCTATGCAAGTCCCTAATTTAGGCCTCAAATGCGCATGGCGCTCTCACTTTGGAGCCCTGTCGTATTTCAAGGCAACAGTTTAGGGCCACATATGGGGTATCGCCGTACTCGGGAGAAATTGTGTTACAAATTTTGGGGGGTATTTTCTGCTATTACCCTTTTTAAAAATGGCAAATTTTGGGGAAAACAAGCATTTTAGGTAAAAAATTTTTTTTTTTTTTTTTACATATGCAAAAGCCGTGAAACACCTGTTGGGTATAAAGGTTCACATTACCCCTTGTTACGTTCCCCGAGGGGTCTAGTTTCCAAAATGGTATGCCATGTGTTTTTTTTTTTTTTTGCTGTTTTGGCACCATAGGGGCTTCCTAAATGCGGGATGCCCCCAGAGCAAAATTTGCTTTCAAAAAGCCAAATGTGACTCCTTCTCTTCTGAGACCTGTAGTGCGTCAGCAGAGCACTTTTCACCCCCATATGGGGTGTTTTCTGAATCGGGAGAAATTGGGCTTCAAATATTGGGGGGTATTTTCTGCTATTACCCTTTTTAAAAATGTAAAAATTTTGGGAAACCAAGCATTTTAGGTAAAAAAAAATTTTTTTTTACATATGCAAAAGTCGTGAAACACCTGTAGGGTATTAACCCCTTAAGGACTCAGGGTTTTTACGTTTTTGCACTTTCATTTTTTCCTCCTTACCTTTTAAAAATCATAACCCTTTCAATTTTCCACCTAAAAATCCATATTATGGCTTATTTTTTGCGTCGCCAATTCTACTTTGCAGTGACATTAGTCATTTTACCCAATAATGCACGGCGAAACGGAAAAAAAAATCATTGTGTGACAAAATCGAAGAAAAAACGCCATTTTGTAACTTTTGGGGGCTTCCGTTTCTACGCAGTGCATATTTCGGTAAAAATTACACCTTATCATTATTCTGTAGGTCCATACGGTTAAAATGATACCCTACTTATATAGGTTTGATTTTGTCGCACTTCTGGAAAAAATCATAACTACATGCAGGAAAATTTATACGTTTAAAAATGTCATCTTCTGACCCCTATAACTTTTTTATTTTTCCACGTACAGGGCAGTATGAGGACTCATTTTTTGCGCCGTGATCTGAAGTTTTTATCGGTATGATTTTTGTTTTGACCGGACTTTTTGATCACTTTTTATTCATTTTTTAATCGTATAAAAAGTGACCAAAATACGCTTTTTTGGACTTTGGATTTTTTTTGCGCGTACGCCATTGACCGTGCGGTTTAATTAATGAAATATTTTTATAGTTCGGACATTTACGCACGCGGCGATACCACATATGTTTATTTCTTTTTTTTTACACTGTTTTATTTTTTTTATGGGAAAAGGGGGGTGATTCAAACTTTTATTAGGGAAGGGGTTAAATTACCTTTATTAACACTTTTTTTTACATTTTTTTTGCAGTGTTATAGGTCCCATAGGGACCTATAACATTGCACACACTGATCTCTCATCCTGATCACAGGCATGTATTAACACGCCTGTGATCAGTGTTATCGGCGCTTGACTGCTCCTGCCTGGATCTCAGGCACGGAGCAGTCATTCGCCGATCGGACACAGAGGAGGCAGGTAAGGGCCCTCCCGGTGTCCTGTCAGCTGTTCGGGGCACCGCGATTTCACCGCGGCGGTCCCGAACAGCCCGACTGAGCAGCCGGGTCACTTTCACTTTTGCTTTAGAAGCGGCGGTCAGCTTTGACCTCTGCTTCTAAAGGGTTAATACCGCACATCGCCGCGATCGGTGATGTGTGGTATTAGCCGCGGGTCCCAGCCGTTGATGAGCGCCGGGACCGACGCGATATGATGCGGGATCGCGACGCGATCCCGCTTCCTATCGCGGGAGCCGGCGCAGGACGTAAATATACGTCCTGCATCGTTAAGGGGTTAAGGTTCACATTACCCCTTGTTACGTTCCCTGAGGGGTCTAGTTTCCAAAATGGTATGCCATGTGTTTTTTTTTTTTCCGCTGTTCTGGCACCATAGGGGCTTCCTAAATGCGGCATGCCCCCAGAGCAAAATTTGCTTTCAAAAAGCCAAATGTGACTCCTTCTCTTGTAGTGCGCCAGCAGAGCAATTTTCACCCCCATATGGGGTGTTTTCTGAATCGGGAGAAATTGGGCTTCAAATTTTGGGGGGTATTTTGTGCTATTACCCTTTTTAAAAATGTAACATTTTTGGTAAACCAAACATTTTAGGTAAAAACTATTTTTTTTTTTTTTTTACATATGCAAAAGTTGTGAATCACCTGTGGGGTATTAAGGTTCACTTTATTCCTTGTTACGTTCCCCGAGGGGTCTAGTTTCCAAAATGGTATGCCATGTGTTTTTTTTTTGTTGCTGTCCTGGCACCATAGGGGCTTCCTAAAGGTGACATGACCCCCAAAAACCATGAACAATTAACATAGACATATGAGGTATGTGCTTACTCGAGAGAAATTGGGTTTCAAATACAAGTAAACATTTTCTCCTTTTTACCCCTTGCAAAAATTCAAAAATTGGGTCTACAAGAACATGCGAGTGTAAAAAATGAAGATTTAGAATTTTCTCCTTCACTTTGCTGCTATTCCTGTGAAACACCTAAAGGGTTAATACACTTACTTAATGTCATTTTGAATACTTTGGGGGGAGTAGTTTTTATAATGGGGTCTTTTATGGGGTATTTCTAATATGACGACCCTTCAAATCCACTTCAAACCTGAACTGGTCCATGAAAAATAGTGAGTGAAAATTTTGTGAAAAATGTCAAAATTGCTGCTGAACTTCGAAGCCCTCTGGTGTCTTCCAAAAGTAAAAACTCATAAATTTTATTATGCAAACATAAAGTAGACATATTGTATATGTGAACCAAAAATTTTTTTATTTTGAATATCCATTTTCCTTACAAGCAGAGAGCTTCAAAGTTAGAAAAATGCAAAATTTTCATTTTTTTCATCAAATTTCACCAAGAAAGGATGCAAGTTACCATAAAATTTTACCACTAAGTTAAAGTAGAATATGTCACGAAAAAACTATCTTGGAATCAGAATGATAACTAAAAGCATTCCAGAGTAATTAATGTGGTCAGATTTGCAAAACACGCTCTGGTCCTTAAGGTGTAAAATGTCCTGGTCCTTAAGGGGTTAAAGGGGAACTCCAGTGGAAACAAGTGGAAAACAAATGTTTTCAAATCAACTGGTGCCAGAAAGTTAAACAGATTTGTAAATTACTTCTATTAAAAAATCTCAAGCCTTCCAGTACTTATCAGCTGCTGTATAACACAGAGACATTTTTGAAGTTTTTTCCACCCTGACAACAGTGCTCTGTCCGTGTCAGGCACTGTCCAGATTAGAAGCAAATCCCCATTGAATACCTCTCCAGCTCTGGAGTTCCTGACACAGACAGAGGTGTCCGCAGAGAGCACTGTTGTCAGACTGGAAAAAGAATTCACACATTTCTCTGTAGTATATCTGTAGTTTAGGCAGCTGATAAGTACTGGAAGGGTTGATATTTTTAAATAGAAGTAATTTACAAATCTATTTCATTTTCAGTTTTTTCCCCCCACCGGAGTTCCCCTTTAACCATTGACACAATTTGAATTCAGTTGCTATTAAAGTGTATCTGTTGTTAACAAAAACATTTTATATAATGAAGATACTACCATTATATGTATATTTGTAATATACATTGGTAAAAAATGTGTTTATTTATGTCCCTACAGCTATTGTCTGTGTGTCTCTGTGAGGAGTCCAAATACAGGAAATCTGGGCTCTGTACACTGAGGACAAGCAGGGCTCTGTACAATGAGGACAAGCAAAATTCTGTACACTGAGGACAAGCAGGGCTCTGTGCAGTGAGGACAAGAAGGGCTCTGTGCAGTGAGGACAAGCAGGGCTCTGTACACTGAGGACAAGCAGGACTCTGTACACTGAGGACAAGCAGGGCTCTGCACACTGAGGACAAGCAGGACTCTGTACACTGAGGACAAGCAGGGCTCTGTACACTGAGGACAAGCAGGGCTCTGTACACTGAGGACAAGCGGGGCTCTGTACACTGAGGACAAGCAGGGCTCTGTACATTGAGGACAAGCAGGGCTCTGTGCACTGAGGACAAGCAGGGCTCTGTGCACTGAGGACAAGCAGGGCTCTGTACACTAAGGACAGGCAGGACTCTGTACACTGAATACAAGCGGGGCTCTATACACTGAGGACAGGCAGGGCTTTGTACACTGAGGACAGGCAGGGCTCTGTACACTGAGCACAAGCAGGGCTCTGTACACTGAGGACAAGCAGGGCTCTGTACACTGAGGACAAGCAGGGTACTGTATACTGAGGACAAGCAGGGCTCTCTACACTGAGGACAAGCAGGGCTCTGTGCACTGAGGAAAAGCAGGGCTCTGTGCACTGAGGACAAGCAGGGCTCTGTGCACTGAGGACAAGCAGGGCTCTGTGCACTGAGGACAAGCAGGGCTCTGTGCACTGAGGACAAGCAGAGCTCCGTACACTGAGGACAAGCAGGGCTCCGTACACCAGGGACAAGCAGGGCTCTGTACACTGAGAACAATCAGGGCTCTATACACTGAGGACAAACAAGGCTCTGTACACAGAGGACAAGCAGGGCTCTCTACACTGAGGACAAGCAGGGCTCTGTGCACTGAGGAAAAGCAGGGCTCTGTGCACTGAGGACAAGCAGGGCTCTGTGCACTGAGGACAAGCAGGGCTCTGTGCACTGAGGACAAGCAGGGCTCTGTGCACTGAGGACAAGCAGAGCTCCGTACACTGAGGACAAGCAGGGCTCCGTACACTGGGGACAAGCAGGGCTCTGTACACTGAGAACAATCAGGGCTCTATACACTGAGGACAAACAAGGCTCTGTACACAGAGGACAAGCAGGGCTCTGTACACTGAGAACAAGCAGGACTCTGTACACTGAGGACAAGCAGGGCTCTGTACACTGAGGACAAGCAGGGCTCTGTACACTGAGGACAATTGCTCTGTACACTGAGGATAAGCAGGGCTCTGTACAATGAGGGCAAGCAGGGCTCTGTACACTGAGGACAAGCAGGGCTCTGTACACTGAAGACAAGCAGGGCTCTATACACTGAGGACAAGCAGGGCTCTTTACACTGAGGACAAGCAGGGCTCTGTACACTGAGGACTAGCAGGGCTCTGTACACTGAGGACAAGCAGGGCTCTGTACACTGAGGACAAGCAGGGCTCTGTACACTGAGGACAAGCAGGGCTCTGTACACTGAGGACAAGCAGGGCTTGTGAGGCTCTATGACACACATCAGGATGATTGACAAGCCAGGAGCCTGCACATAGCCCTGCTTGTCCCGCCCTCACTTCCTGTATTTGCACTTCTTATAGAGACACACAGGCAATAGCTGCAGGTATAGCATTTTTTCACACAAAAAAATATTTTTTTTTAAATCAATATAGAATATATATATATATATATATATATATATATATATACACATACATATATATATATATATATATATATATATATATATATATATATATATATATACACACACATATAATAGTATAATCTACATTATATCAAAGGTTTTTGTTAACAACAGGCACATTTTAAACTCTGATAGTCTTAAATTTAATCAGACAGGAAGAATCACCTTATCAGAGATTCTGGTTAATGTTTACGGAATATTTCATCTTTTCATCTTTGTTATCTGTGTGTCCGTGCATGTAGATCTGCCTTGTCCTCGTTGTTTGTTTAAACTCTCATGATATGTAAACTACCCAACTATATAAATGGATGACACACTCTGTCAGTGTTGTAACTTTTGTAAAAATGTCTCTGTATGGCTTAATAACTTTTGGATACTATTCAATAATATAGTAGTAAGTACAGCACATGGCTAATATGACCATTGTTGGATACAGTGGTCACATGTCAGTACGCCACTTTACTGCTGGTACCCTGCAAAAAAAAAACCTGTCATTTGGCCAACAGATCATTTATGTGAGATCAGTGGCTGATTGAAGAGGTAAGTACTGTTTTTGGGGGGTACTAAAGGGCATTTGGCAGCTCCTCTTTTGTGTTTTAGAACCCTTGGACAATCTCATTAGTGGAAGAAAAGTTCACATTAGAAATGGCTTTCTCTAATATCTCTGATAACATATTTATATGCTGTAATGTGCTTTCTTGTTTATGTCCTATAGACAAACTTTTATAATTTTAATAATTAGTAATAGCTGTTAACACTTTCCCGTCCTTTCCTTCCATAAACTTCAAACAGACATTTCCTACACCTTTTACAGATTATTTTCTTGCCTCTCATGTGTGACTGCTCCTTTAAATAAACCTGTTCAGAAAGTCAGTAACATGTCCCTAATCCTCTTTAATGAATTCATTCACACCCTACTGCCCAATTATATGTTCAGAAGGGGTTTTACCTTTTAGTGGTAAATGTACCATTCTTTTTACAATGTTTGTTCAGCTGAATTTGTGAAGACACAAATGCAAAGCAATGAAGCGTTGGAAATTCAATGCTCGTTTTTACTTTTTAAATTAATTTCTTGCTCTTTTTTCCCCTACATTACGCCAGTCAACTATGAAAGACTAGAAAATGCCCACAGGGCGTTAAATAGTCCCAGGTCAACCAATCACCCAAGCATGTCGCCTCTCCTGTGTAGAAAGCTAAGCATGATGAGGTCTCGGCTGAGCTTTCAACCCCTTTTTTTCTAGACATATTTGTTATTGTCTGTGACATAGCAAGTTTAAAAAAGGAAAGTTAATTAAATATGGAACAAGTCTGAGCAACATCTTTTAAACCATCATGTCATTAGAAGTGGATCCTCTAAGGGCTGCTTAAAAGGGGTTTGAGAACAATGGCTGTTCAGTTAGATATTTATGGCCATAGTTATGTAAACACACATTTTATTGTCTATGTATATTTAATATAATTATCAGTTTTGTACTAGCAATCTCAGGAGACCCGGCAAATCAGTCGTCTTTGAAGATGTCAGCAGAAGAGACAATTGTTGGCAGGAAATCTTCCTAAATTGTATTAAGTCCGGTGAAAACAGACCCCATGTTTCCATGGAATCTTCTGCGCCAGCTGTAAATCTCCCTCAATACAAGACAAGACAATGCTGCAGTTAGTGTCCGCTGTATAATATTTGATGCTACAGATATGCAAAATAACATCAAGACTACAATGATACATTACAATTGCAGCGCTCCCCAGCTCTCAGACTGATGCCCTCTGTAGTCTTCCCTTTATTTGATATCACACTTCCATTGCAACACAATTAATTGATGGTCTGTTATTGTTTCTAGTTGCTCTTTTGTGTTATTTTAGTTATGTTGATGGCAAATTAAAAGGATTGTCCAAACTGATTAATAGAGTTGTTGCTGCACCGGAGAAAACTGTTCATGCAGCTATTTGTGTAAATGATCATGCTGCTTAATGTAATGGTATTGCACTTCTCTATACCCTTTAAGATTATTCTCCTTAGCAATACAATTAGTCCCAACAGCCAGACTATTGCTATAATAGGTCAGCAGCAAAGATATTGTGTGATGCCAGTGCAGGTTATCTAATGCAAAGTATAAAGGCAATGAGAACATTACTCCAGAAAGCACTCATGTTTTAATGGCTCCTAGCTAGGGAACTGATAATGTTTTTGGGTCATCTGCTCACTAATTAAAATATGATCTATTATTTGTTTTCTTTATTGTAGTTTTATGACCTCTACATGGCCACGAGGCACAGCGTTTCTTATGCAAATTGTCAATGGAAATTTTCAGTTGCACGTTTCCGCCTAATGCTAGACATTCCAGGGCAATGTAATGAGATTAGGACGTTTTTGTTTTTCCATCAGGGAATGTGAACTAACTTTTGAGGTTTGTTTTGTAGAACTATATTCACTTAGAATAAGCAGCTCGAAATATTAACAAATGGGTTTTACCCCTTCTGCATTGTTTTTTTAATATTAAACTTTCCATCATGGGAAATGGGGAGAAGCTTAGAACTTAGGTTTGGTGTGTCTGCTAAAAAAAAATCATTTTTTGCAAACCACTGGTGACACACTGTCAGGAAAGTTTAGCCTTTTTGTTTGAGCCATGATGTTGGGTTGGGTAGAATCGAGATAAACTGGAGAAACACATTGAAAATAAATCTTACAAACAAAGCATTGCTTTGTCTGCAGTTTGCAGTCTCTCTCCATTCTTGGGGGAAATAAAGGTTGAAGGAGAAAAATAGAGTCCTGAATTTGATTTAATATGGAGCAAGAAAATTGCATAAAGTCAAACTCTCTGGGAGAACATTTGCTTGTATATTGGTGTGTAAATATTCATCTCTTCTTATGGCAATTCCTATGACGATAGCAGATGAAGCCATGGCATGTCACTATTTGAAGACACTTAGGACGATATTCACTTTGTCATCACCGCAGCACTAATGTAAACTCTGGTTTAAAAATATGGCCAGCCATGTTGTTTATATAAATATATTTGCACATATTCTGGATTTTTATATTACATATATCTGCTGACTTCTGCGTTTGCTTACTACTTGTCATATATGATTGGTCACTTCTACCAAGCAAGCCTTCACCTGGAGACTTTGTTCACTTGCTGTATCTTGTAGGGGCTGGAAAAAAAAGTTATTTACATCTCTGGAAACTTGAGGAGAGAAATTAATTATTCCAAGCATGTACATATCCAAGAGCTGAGAACAGAACACAAGTCTACTGAGGAAAAGAATATATAGTTAAAAAAATCTTTATGAGGATACATTCAGTAAATCTGGTTATAGCAAAAATAACCCAAGTAATGTTTTTTTAAATTTTTTTATTAATGGGTAGAAGTCATTTAGGTCTTGTAGAAATGAAGAGGACATTGAAGAAGGGTTAGTTTTAGAATAAAAAATGCCTGTTACCAAATCCATACAATTATATATAAATGTGTCTAGTTATGTATACAAAGTTTTTTATGGACGATTTGAAAACTGTGATGGTGGACAAGATTTACCAGCTGTAATTTTTGAGTCCTTGAAACCCAACTTTCCAATTTGTTTCATGCTGGGCTGTTCTGCATTACATAGAGAAGTCTCCACATCTCTCATTATTTCCATTCCACATAACGTTATGATGATGCCAACATTGCATACTGCATCCTTATTTTTGATACTTCAATGGTGTAGTCTGGGGCTGGTCAAGATCACCACAAGGGGGCGCATTGCCTTCTCTAACTCAAATTGCTGCAGCACAAGGTCAGTGCTCTGTGCAGTAGAGTTGCAGGGTGCTGGCAGATGCTAAGTCCCTGGCATATCTGTATCTCTCAATAGAAAAATACTGACAATGAAGAAAATAAACAAAAAAGCTCATCTGAAACGAAAAAAAAGCTGTGTATGATAAATAGAGGGACCCAGAGAAGTGGTGAACACATCACGGCCCACTTTTCCTGCTGCATATCGAATGGACACCATGTTCAACATATCAGGTTCCTTTACAATGTTTTTACAAATATATATTAACTCCGTATATAATAAAAGCTTCAACCCCCCCTTTTCCCATTTTTCAGATAAAAAAAAAAATCAGTGCGTGTAAAATTGTCCAAGCTATTAAAATATAACATTATTGATCAAATATGATGAATGGTGTAGAAGAAAAAAATACATTACCCTAGAATTACATTTAGAAAATAAAGGAGTAACGTTCCTCCTAATGCAAGACAATGCTGGACCTCATGTGGCTGGAGTGTATCAGCATTTCCTGCAAGAGCGAGGCATTGATGCTATGGACTGGCCTGCCCGTTCCCCAGACCTGATTCCGATTGAGCACATCTGGGACATCATGTCTCGCTCCATTCACCAATGCCACACTGCGCCACAAACTGTCCAGGAGTTGGCGGATGCTTTAGTCCAGGTCTGGGAGGACATCCCTCAGGAGACCATCCGCCACCTCATCAGGAGCATGCCCAGGTGTTGTAGGGAGGTCATACAGGAACGTGGAGGCCACACACACTACTGAGCCTCATCTTGACTTGTTTTAAGGACATTACATCAAAGTTGGATCAGCCTGTCGTGTGGTTTTCCACTTTGATTTTGAGTGCGACTCCATATCCAGACCTCCATGGGTTGATAAATTTGATTTCCATTGATAATTATTGTGTGATTTTGTTGTCAGCACATTCAACTATGTAAAGACAAAAGTATTTCATGTGATTAGTTCATTCATTCAGATCTAGGATGTGTTATCTTAGTATTCCCTTTATTTTTTTTTTGAGCAGTGTACTTGGTTTGATGGTGATACTGTCTGAATTACCACTTAGTCTACATTCTGTGAAAACATTTCTGATGTTGGACTTTATGAATATCACTTTCATTGATCTTTATTTATATTTATTACATGTATTCTCATCCATTGAATTCTATGTTGGTTGTTAGATCAGTGATGGTCCTCTATCCACTGTGGTAAAATTCATGACAGAGGGAGTAAGAAAAGATAAGGTTGTGTACAACACAGTAAGCTACATTGTCATCTATGAGATTTAAAAAAGAGCTGCCTTCTTTTTGGGACCAAAGGGGAAATGTTTGTCCTTGAAAAGAGTTTTATTTGTTTGTTTTTTTAAAGATTTTTCAAAGCAAATTTGTAAAACATAATCTGTATAGTAATTATATACCGTTGCCTTTAAAATTAGAAAAAATACAGATTTTTTGCTTAAATATTTATTAAATAAATAACACAGAATGATGGTTTGAAGATAACTTTAAGAAAGGTCACACTTTTCTTCTACATTGCCTAAAATCTTGGAAATGAGGCCACTGAGGTCACCAGAGATGAGCTAGATGGATTGCAGAATAATAAATTAGGATCCCTTTTCCCATGGCAAAAGTTTATTAAACCGAACACTGTTCAGTGTGGGTTAAGATGTATGTCTTGAAATGAACTAAGCTGACACTTTCATAAGCCAGGGACTTTCGTATACAGTGAGCAGAATTCATATGGGTTCAATAGCACATAATAGGGCAACTCCGGGGATCTGGCTGCTACAGAAGGTAAAGATCTGTAGCCGTAATATTCCACAAATAAGGACCACTGTATTTATAGAAAGAATTGGGTTGCTGATGTATCGCTGAAGGATGTGTGACACTACAACTGTTTACTATTGTTCTAAGTATTTTGTCAAGTATAGATAAAAAGAAGATAACTATGCAGTAAAATATACTTCAGTGTTTTATTTATTTATACTTAGTGGGGAGATTTATCAAAACTTGTGCAGAGCAAAAGTGGAGCGGATTTTGTGCAGACGAAAAGTTGTGGGGATTTCCATTTTTGTGACATATTGTTAAAGGGGTATTTAAAAAACTGAAAAACTCCTCACAAGCTGAGCGCGCTTCATTCTCCAGGACTCACCGTTAATGCCAGAACTTTACATGTGCTACAATTTAAAAAATCAAATAGGAGTACCCCTTTAAAGAGGTACTCCAAAGGATAGGGGATAAGATGTCTGATCGTGGGGGAGTCCGGACACTGGGACCCCTCGGTACCTCAGACCTAGCACCTCGGCGTTCTGAACATTAATGTTCAGAACACTGACTGCGCTAGGCTTTTGAGCAGTCATGGTTGTCACACCCCTTCCATTAATGTCTATGGGAGATATATGGAGGGGATGTGACGGCTGGGGTTGGTTGTAATCTGGCACAGATCAGAGTTCACTCTGTGCATGCGGATTACTGGGATGCCGGCCAGAAATTGTAGGGTGGGACCCAGAAGCTGTACCCCGCCATCAGACATCTTATCCCCTATCCTTTGGATTGAGGATAAGGTGTCTATGGGTGGAGTACCCCTATATTCCTCAATGATAATACAAAGTTGTGTACACTGTATACTATTTAAAATGACTGCAGTATTTACGTGACATTTATTGTGACAATTAGCGTTTTGTTACCTCTTCACTCCCTACTGCCGGTATATTTGTAGCTATATGGACATTTTTCTCTTTAAATAAAATACTTAACTTTAGCTTATCAATCTTGCGGACGAAAATGTACAAGTAAAAGACTAGCAGATGCATTAGAAAATTAGGAGAGTTCGTAAACATATGTTTTCTCTCTGTGGAAATACAAGTATAAGGAATGAATCTGTGGTGTTTAGCATTCCTTCCAGTATTAAACCAAGTCCATATTTTAGTTGTCAGAACTTGTTAAGTAAATGGGTCATATTTGCAAAGACACCCTCCAGATACCTTATGGTCCGGCTCAATGAAATGAGCCATATAAAGGCCATATTTGCTAACTAGTATCGTTGTATACTATTAAAAGATATTTTGTCTTATGTTGAAGGGTTTTTATTAAAAAGATTATTTTGGACATAGTTGATATGTTGATATAAATTATGGAGTTACCATATATTTTTGTACCTATTACGTTTATTGTATCCTTTCTTTTAATGATAATATATAGTTGGCAATATAAATTGTAATTGTTGAGTTTTTTTCCCTTGATAGGAAAGAAAATCAGCATAATAAATTATCGTTATTCATGTAATGTATTTATATGTTAGTATATCTAGCAAAAGAGTAAAGGAGAATGTGTACTTACATATATGCATACATGAACCCAGGCATAGCAATGCCAACAATCGTATGACATCCATTGGATGTAATCTGATACCCAAAACTATGGTATGGTGGGGAAATTAAAAAATGTCCGCTGCTGTATCCCCGGCCACATCCCATTCAGGGGATAAGATGTCTGATTACGGAGGTCCTCCTGCTGGGGCCCTCTGTGATCTCCCGCAGCACCTGTATTCCTGTGGCAGTGATCGTGACGCCACAGCCATGCCCCCTCGTGATGTCACACCAGGCCCCCTACATTCATGTCTATGGGAGGGGGCATATCAGCCTACACGCCCCCTCCCATAGACATAAATGGAGGGGGCATGGCATGACATCACGAGTGGCTGTGGCGTCACGACCACTGCTGCAGGAACCCAGCGTTCTGAACAAAATGTTCAGAACGCTGGAACACAGGAGTATCCCTTCAAAGAACTTGGTAATTGGGGCATTCACATGTGTAAATATTTTTTGTTTTTATTTACGTCTCACGATGATGCATCATTTCCTCTATGTTGATTTTTGCCGATTTACTACTTTATTCTGTTATTATTACTTTACCTCAAACCATTCAAGCCTTTGCCTTTTTCTCACATGTTTAGAATCCAGTGAACATATTCTGTTCAGGAGGAATTCAATTGTTAATGCATTGGCTGTGGGTGAATGTTATTAAAAATAATTGCGTTGGTATTTTACTCATGGAGAATAGAAAGAGAAGTCTTATAAGATAAGCTGTAAGGTTAATGAGCTATGTGTCTTACAGTGCACCGTTAATGTCATACTCCTGTACCGTGATGCTGCACATTAGATGCCTTGCAGCTAATTAGGACCAATGTATTGAAAGCAAATGGTCGGTTTACAGGAACTTCATGTTCATTGCTTGCAGTACAGATACCACATGAATGCATGTAACGTTAGTTATGGTGATAAATGGTTTCAGTATTCACACACCGTATAGGATTATAAGGTTATAAGTGCTTAGTCAAATTTGTTCTAATTATGTGCTGCCATATGCTATTCTCAAACATTTTCCTGTTTCTTTTTAAGCATTTTTAATTCTTGACGGTAAGGTTTTAGTCTTGAAATTTAACCATATATTCCAAATTAACTTATAAATAAAGCATTGACACAGGGGGTGTAAAGTTAACCACCATACATGTAGCACACAACAGAGTTGTGCAACAACTGTGAATAAAAATATCTCTGACTCCTGTCAGCACCTACTGGTGCCCAAGGTGTATCTGCATAGATTTAGAATTTGTTTCATTGATGGTGCAGTAGACATAACAAAAGGGCTGCTCAACATATTGGCCTAACATGTCCTCCAAGTATAAATCTTGGAATTGCCAGGGTTTGATTAGTCATGACTTCAATTTACTTATATGTATATATGTATTAGAGGAACACTGAGGCAGGGTTCACATATTGCAAAATAAAAATAAACATATAGCTGTAAAATAGGTATAAAGGGGGACATTTATCAAGGTATTTAGAGCCTTTTTTTTGCTTACAAAAGTCACACAAAAAGTCGCACATGCGCCTAAGCACTTTTTTGTGCAACTTTTGTGGGTAAGCAAAAAGTTACAAACAGCCTTACCTAAGCACATTTCAGTTTTCACTTTGCAGTGGTCAGGTATTTATGATGTGCAAAAGTCGCACGTAGGCAAAAAAAAGTCGCAAACCCCCTTCAAAAAGTCGCAAGTCTGCTCCAGGTCTGACCTGGTGTACAAATACCCCACCCCGCCGCTCATCTCTCCTCCGGCGCCCATCTCTCCCCTGCCACCGCTCATCTCTCCCCCGCTGCAGCTCATCTCTCCCTTGGCGGGGGGGGGGGGGGGGGGAGATGAGCAGCAACGGAAGGGAAGAGATGGGTGGTGGCGGCAGAGGAGAGATGAGTGGCGGGGGGCAAAGATGAGCAACAGCAGGGGAGAGATGAGCCGCGGCAGGGGGAGATGAGTGGCGGGGGGCAAAGATGAGCAACAGCAGGGGAGAGATGAGCGGCGGCAGCAGGGGGAGAGATGAGAGGCGGCGGGGGACAGATGAGCGGCCAGGGCAGTGGAGCCGGGAGGCTCCCAGAAATATTAAACTACACTGTAATTTCATATTTCCCGGTCTGGGCTGTGATTGGCTGGTTGGTGTCGGCCAATCACAGCCCAGGCTGGGAAAAATGAAATTACAGTGTAGTTTCATATCCCTGGGAGCCTGCTGGCTTAGCCACCCGCCCTCAACTACTACAAGCGCGCTAACCGTTGCGACTAGAACTCCCAGCATGTCCTTTCAGTGAGGACATGCTGGAAGTTGTAGTTGTAATGGCTGGTAGTTGCAGGCAGGTGGGTTACCAAGGAGCGGACCTGGCGACTCCCAGGGATATGAAACAACACTGTAATTTAATATTTCCCGGCCTGGGCTGTGATTGGCTAGTTGGTCTCGGCCAATCACAGCCCAGGCCGGGAAATATGAAATTACAGTGTAGTTTCATATATCTGGGAGACGGCTGGTTTCGCTCCTCAGCCACCTGCCAACCCGCAACTACCAGCCGTTGCAACTGCAACTCCCAGCATGTCCTCACTGGAAGGGCATGCTGGGAGTTGTAGTCCTGTAACAGCTTAGGCAGCCAGGCAGTGGGAGATGTGGAGAGTGTCGTGGGACATGAGCGGAGGGGGGTATGAGTGGAGTGGGGGAGAGCGGCGGGGGGGACATGATTTGTGGGGGGGGGGGGGGGTATGAGGGGCTGGGGCAGAGGAGCCAGCCGGCTCCAGAAATATTGAACTACACTGTAATTTCATATTTCCTGGGTGGTGCCGTGATTGCCCGAGACCAACGGGAGTTGTAGTTTAGAATCAAGGTGCCTCCAGCTGTTGCCAAAGGCTGTCTGGAAATGATGGGAGTTGGGGTTTAGCAACAGCTGGAGGCTCCCTGTTTGGAAACGCTGGTTAATGGGCGTTTTTCCTCAGGGAGGGCACATAAATGTATTAACCGATTTTCCATGTTTTTTCTTCTCATTTCAGATCCGTGTATGCAGAGTACTTCTTCAGAATCTGTGGACTATGTGGATTACCAGCGTTTTTTTTTTTTTTTTGTTTAAAATGTATAAAATGGTTAACGAGGGCTTGTGAGGGAATGTTTTTTGGAATAAAAGTTTTTAAAAAGTGTTGTTTTTTTTATTTACTTTACAGGCTAAGTAGTGGAAGCTGTCTGATAGACAGAGTCCTTTAGTAAGCTGGGCTTAGCGTTAAACAGCTATCACTAACCCCCAATTAATACCCCGGTACCCACCGCCACAGGGGTGCCGGGAAGAGCTGGTACCAACAGGCCGGGAGCATGGTACTGGAAAATGGTACTCCTGGGCCTAGGCGGTAACAGGCTGGTGATATTTAGGCTGGGAAGACCCAGCAACAATGATCCTTGTCCACCCTGGTAACATCAGGCTGATTTTTTTTTTCTTTTATTATTTATGCAAAATATGTGTGGGGGTTCCCCATATTTTCATTCTCAGCCAGATACCAACCAAGCAGCAAAAGCCTGATGATACCAGGGTGGGTGAGGACCATTGTTACTGGCCCTCCCCAGCCTAAAGAACACCAGCCTGCCTAGGCCCAGGAGCTCAATTTTTGACTCTTCTGGCCTGTTGGTACCAGCTCTTCCCGGCACCCCTGTGGCGGTGGGTACCGTGGTAGTAATTGGGGGTTAGCACTAGTAGCTTCCACTACTAAGCTTGTAAAGTAAATAAAATAAAAAAAAAAACAACACTTTGTAATAACTTGTATTCCAAAAAACACTCCCCCACAAGCCCTCGTTAACCATTTTATTAATCTAAAAAATTTAAAACGCTGGTCATCAACGTAGTCTACCAAATACAAAGAAGTCTTCTGCATGCACGGATCTGAAATTATAAGAAAAAAAAAACACAGAAAATTGGTTAGTACATTTATGGTGCCCTCCCTTAGGGAAAACGTCTATAAACCAGCGTTTCCAAACAGGGAGCCTCCAGCTAAAATACAATCCCCATCATTTCCAGACAGCATATAAGTTGTAATTTAGCAATAGCTGGAGTATTACTGTTTCTAAACTACAACTTCTGTGATGAAAAAATTAGCCCTCACACATCCCCGTATACGGAAAAATAAAAAAGTTAGAGGGGTCAGAAGATAATAATTTTAAACATGCTAATTTTCATATAAATAGTTATAGACACAGTACAGACCAAAAGTTTGGACACACCTTCTCATTCAGAGTTTTCTTTATTTTCATGACTATAAAAATTGTAGATTCACACTGAAGACATCAAAACTATGAATTAACACATGTGGAATTATATACATAACAAAAAAGTGTGAAAATATGTCATTCTAGGTTCTAGCCACCTTTTGCTTTGCACACTCTTGGTATTCTCTTGATGAGCTTCAAGAGGTAGTCACCTGAAATGGTCTTCCAACTGTCTTGAAGGAGTTCCCAGAGATGCTTAGCACTTGTTGGCACTTTTGCCTTCATTGGGTTCAGGTCTGGTGACTGTGGAGGCCAGGTCATCTGGCGCAGCACCCCATTACTCTCCTTCTTGGTCAAATAGCCCTTACACAGCCTGAAGGTGTGTTTGGGGTCATTGTCCTGTTGAAAAATAAATGATGGTCCAATTAAACGCAAACTGGAAGGAATAGCATGCCGCTGCAAGATGCTGTGGTAGCCATGCTGGTTAAGTATGCCTTTAATTTTGAATAAATCCCCAACAGTGTCACTAGCAACGCACCCCTACACCATCACACCTCCTCCTCCACACCAGCACACCTGTGAAGTGAAAACCATTTCAGATGACTACCTCTTGAATCTCAACAAGAGAATGCCAAGAGTGTGCAAAGCAGTAATCAAAGCAAAAGGTGGCTACTGTGAAGAACCTAGAATATGACATATTTTCAGTTGTTTCACACTTTTTTGTTATGTATATAATTCCACATGTGTTAATTCATAGTTTTAATGCCTTCAATGTGAATCTACAATTTTCATAGTCATGAAAATGAAGAAAACTCTGACTGAGAAGGTGTGTCCAAACTTTTGGTCTGTACTGTATATATAAATGTTTTAAGTAAAAACTAAATCAAACCTATATAAGGCCCCTTTCACACTGCCGCAAACGTCCGTCAGCCACTTTTTTTTTGTGCCTTTACAGACGTTATTTTTGATGGGGCACAATGGGAAACAACGGGTCCCGACAGATGCCATTCACTATTATGTTGTTTTTTGACGGGAGTACGGGAGGAAAAAATGTTGCATGATGGATTTTCCTTCTGCCATTCCCCCACGGACGTCACTCTGTTGTGTCACAAAGGCAGTGTGAAAGAAGCCTAAGTTTGATATCATTTCAACTGTATGGACCTCCAGAATACATAGAATGTGTAATTTTTACCGAAAAGTGCACTGGGTAGAAATGGAAGGTCGTAAAAATTACAAAATGGTGTCCCCCCCCCATTTTTTGTCCCACAAATAATTATTTTTTTGTTTTTTATTTTATTTATTTTATTTTTTAGATCTCGTGGTGATCATAACAAAGTAAAATTTGTGGTGCAAAAAACAAGGACTTATATGTAAGGTAGAAAATTGAAAGCATTATGATTTTAGAAAAATTAAACTTCAAAAATAAAAAACTCTGTGTCCTAAAGGGGGTTAAAAAAGAAAAAGAAAAAAATAAATATATATATATCACATTTTTTACAGAAGAGAGGAGGTGGGTTTACAAAGTGGTATCCTACAAGAAAGAAATGCCGACAGAACTCGCTTACCAAAGCAACGATAATAAATATCCCAAAAAAAGTCTATATTTTTTATCTTATGATTCACATAGTGTACGCAATGGGGGGATTTATCAAAAGTGAGGGTTTGCTTTTCTCATGCTGTTTTGTTTTGCACTGTGGAAATCCCTTTACATTTATTAATGTATCTCATGTTAGCCAGAATAAAGGCACATCTTAAAAGACAAGTCTCACAGTAAACAATTGTTCAGCCTTTAGTGCAGAAGGTAAAGTTATATAGGTTTGTAAATCACTTCCATTACCAATGCTGCTTAGAAACAAGCTTTATCTGCATTCTTCTGTCTGACAGGAAAATCAGCTGTTCCAGGTTTTCATGACTTTCGACCCCCTATTCAGGCTGTTATCAGCAGCATCCAGGGGCCGTGACGTGACAATTACCCAGAAAACCCCTGTGCTGCAGAGAGCTTCCTGTGCTCTGCCTTAGCCCCTCCCATCTGATGAATATTCACACTGTCCTCCCTCTATTCTGCAGTGATTGGCTGAGCAGCACTGCCTATATGCCGGCTGATTCAGATCATAGCAGTGTCAGCAAACAGGCTGATTCTCTCCCCTCTCCTTGCTAATGTTTATACACTGAGAACGGAGGAGAGGGGGGGGGAGGGAGCTGCCAGCGTAGGGCTGTCACACTGAGCACTGGGGAGAGAGGAGTGCAGGGCAGAGAAGGGCGGGAGGTGATTGTGCCACTGTAAAGCAGGAGGGGGAGGGAGTGATTTTACAGTGTAAAACTGCAGCTTCCACTCCAGGGTCCCTCTCTTGGAGCTCAGTGTTTCATAGTTAGTTAGTACGGTCGAAAAAAGACATATGTCCATCAAGTTCAACCAGGGAATTAAGGGGTAGGGGTGTGGTGCGATATTGGGGAAGGGATGGGATTTTATATTTCTTCATAAGCATTAATGTTATTTTGTTCCATAAATGTATCTAATCCTGTTTTAAAGCTGTTAATTGTTCCTACTGTGACCAGTTCCTGAGGTAGACCGTTCCATAAATTCACAGTCCTCACGGTAAAGAAGGCGTGTCGCCCCTTGAGACTAAACTTTTTCTTCTCCAGACGGAGGGAGTGTCCCCTCGTCCTTTGGGGGGGTTTAACCTGGAACAGTTTTTCTCCATATTTTTTGTATGGGCCATTAATATACTTATATACGATTATCATATCCCCCCTTAAACGTCTCTTCTCAAGACTAAACAATTGTAACTCCTTTAATCGCTCCTCATAGCTAAGATGTTCCATGCCCCATATTAGTTTAGTCGCGCGTCTCTGCACCCTTTCCAACTCCGCAGTGTCCCTTTTATGGACAGGTGCCCAAAACTGAACAGCATATTCCAGGTGAGGCCGTACCAATGCTTTATAAAGGGGGAGTATTATGTCCCTGTCCCTTGAGTCCATGCCTCTTTTTATACATGACAATATCCTGCCGGCTTTGGAAGCAGCAGCCTGACATTGCATGCTATTCTGTAGTCTGTGATCTACAAGTACACCCAGATCCTTCTCTACCAGTGACTCTGCCAGTTTAATCCCCCCTAAGACATACGATGCATGCAGGTTATTAGTACCCAGATGCATAACTTTACATTTATCCACATTGAACCTCATTTGCCAAGTGGATGCCCAGACACTTAGTCTATCCAAGTCATCCTGTAACTTATGCACATCCTCTATAGACTGTACCGTGCTACAAAGCTTGGTGTCATCTGCAAAGATAGAAACAGAGCTGTTAATACCATCCTCTATATCATTGATAAATAAATTAAACAACAGCGGGCCCAGTACTGAACCTTGGGGTACACCACTAATTACCGGGGACCAATCAGAGTACGAATCATTGACCACCACTCTCTGGGTACGATCCATGAGCCAGTGTTCAATCCAGTTACAAACTAAAGTTTCCAAGCCCAAGGACCTTAACTTACCTGTCAGACGTCTGTGAGGGACAGTATCAAATGCTTTGGCAAAATCCAGAAACACTATATCCACAGCCATTCCTCTGTCAAGGCTTCTACTCACCTCTTCATAAAAGCAAATTAGATTGGTTTGACAACTTCTATCCTTAGTAAACCCATGCTGGCTATCACTTATAATACAATTATCCCCTATGTATTCCTTTATGTAATCCCTTATAAGTCCTTCAAACAATTTACCCACAATGCACGTTAAACTTACCGGTCTATAGTTTCCTGGGGAAGACCTAGACCAGTGTTATGTGGCCACCCTGCTGTATAGGGATATGATTGGAGCTCAGTGTTATGTGGTCACCCTGCTGTATAGGGATATGATTGGAGCTCAGTGTTATGTGGTCACCCTGCTGTATAGGGATATGATTGGAGCTCAGTGTTATGTGGCCACCCTGCTGTATAGGGCTATGATTGGAGCTCAGTGTTATGTGGCCACCCTGCTGTATAGGGATATGATTGGAGCTCAGTGTTATGTGACCACCCTGCTGTATAGGGATATGATTGGAGCTCAGTGTTATGTGGGAGTGGACTAGCAGAGCTGTGGGAGTGGCTAACATAAGTTAGGGGTGGTAACAAGCTCTCTGCTCAGGCAGCTGAGAGCAGGAAATGTGAGCAGTGCATGCAGGGAAATGTAGTCTTTGAGATCACAGGCATAGCCACCATAACCAGGAAGTAACTGGAATTTATGAGCTGAATAGCCGGTGAATGGGGGGCGGAAAAAAAATCACAAACATGTCAGAGAGGTGGTAGGTGAATATACTATGGAATGGCTAGGTATTTTTTTTTTCTTTGCTGCATGGGATATCTTCTTTAAATCTATTTCTCTGGAATAGAGGAAAGACGGTGGCTCGTGTCACTTGGTGTAGAGACTCCAGGAATACACCAGAGGCCATATCATGCCTTTTTTTTTTATTCTAGAGATGCATTTTCCACAGGAGGATGAACCTAGGTCCTAGGGTCTTCAGTAACCAAGATGTGCCGCTACTCCAAGCACAGTCACAGTCAGAGTGGTGTACCAACCTCTTTACAGTATCGTGCCATGTGGAAATTCTTTTCTATCTTACCAGATGCAGAAAACAAAAATAAAGTAAGACATAGCCAGGTTTTCTGAATTACTCCTCTACGTAAGCACATGGAGCGGCATGACAAGGTTTGACTAGACGTATCACTAATCTACCACTGCTTGCTCTTCGCTGGCTACAATTAGCGCTAGTCCACCACTGCCTGCTTTCCACTGACTACTGCAACTACAACCAGTTCGTCATCCAGGCCTACACATACACAACCTATAATCCCAAAAAAGGGGATATTTTGTTTTGGCTTTTCAAATAAAAGCTACTTCTTCACCATTTTGAGACACCAATCCTGTTGCAATTCCCAAAAGGGAGAATTTTTAAAATGCTTAGAAAAAGCCATTTTGTCATCTTCACTTGCCAGCCACAAAACATGTTGCAACTCCTAATAGGAAACATTTTTGGAAATGTTACTAAAATCCCCTAGGGCAGTGTGTTTTTAAAACAATTTGTTAGTTATCATAGTTAACCAAATGTCGCTGTAACTTTTACATTAACTTTGCCTTAACCACTTTAAAAATACTTGAATACATTCCTTGGTCACCCTAGCAGTGTTATACAGAATGTAAAAGCTCTAAGACAGTGTTATACACATTTCTAGGCCTGTTCGCCACTAATCAAACTCTTTGGAATAGTTCACCAAGCCTGTGAAACCGAACTTTTGAAAAGTTTGCTCAACTGTACTTGAGACATTTCTAGACTAGTGACTAGGACTTAAAGGGGTACTCCCCTGGAAAACTTTTTTTTAATCAACTGGTGCCGGAAAGTTAAACAGATTTGTAAATTACTTCTATTAAAAATTCTTAATCCTTCCAGTAGTTATCAGCTGCTGTATACTATGGAGGAAGTTCTTTTCTTTTTGAATTTCCTTTCTGTCTGACCACAGTGCTCTCTGCTGACACCTCTGTCCATGACAGGAAATGTCCAGAGCAAGATAGGTTTGCTATGGGGATTTGCTCCTACTCTGGACAATTCCTAAAATGGATAGAGGTGTCACCAGAGAGCGCTGTGGTCAGACAGAAAGGAAATTTAAAAAGAGAAAAACTTCCCGTGAAACATACAGCAGCTAATAAGTCCTTACTTTGCAAAAGAGTCAGTCGGTTCTGCCATCACCTCTTATGCTACTGCTTGGGATGATACTACCCCTGTAGCGGGCTTGCGTGATATATTGCAGCATTGTGCCTTGTTTTGGGAAATGTTGTGGATTAGGGCAAACTCCTACTTAAGGTGTAAGAGCTGCAGCTGGTGATGTGCTCTGACCAGAGGCCCAAGCCTAACTGAACATGTGCTTAAAGGGGTTATCCAGGAAAAATATTTTTTTTAAATATCAACTGGCTCGAGAAAGTTAAACAGATTTGTAAATTACTTCTATTAAAAAATCTTAATCCTTTCAGTACTTATGAGCTTCTGAAGTTAAGGTTGTTATTTTCTGTCTAAGTCCTCTCTGATGACACCTGTCTCGGGAAACGCCCAGATTAGAAGCAAAACCCCATAGCAAACCTCTTCTACACTGGGCGTTTCCTGAGACACGTGTCATCAGAGAGGACTTAGACAGAAAAGAACAACCTTAACTTCAGAAGCTCATAAGTACTGAAAGGATTAATATTTTTTAATAGAAGTAATTTACAAATCTGTTTAACTTTCTAGAGCCAGTTGATATATATAAAAAAGTTTTTTCCTGGAATACTCCTTTAAGGATCATCCCCATGTCGCTGGGAACTAGGGTGGAGCAGGGACAGACCTAAGCCCATATTTGCTAAAGAGTTGGACTTGTGACATTTTACCAGTTCTTGTACATAAAGCATTGATTCTTGGGTAAAGAAAGTTAAACCCCTTACACTTGATTAAGCTTAGTGTATTCAAATACATAGAAAAATACACTTGCATGGAAAGACATTTGAAGAGATAGACCTGAGACATAGCTGAAGACCTTGGAGGCTATAACCACCAGAACAGTGTCCAGAGTAGCAAAAGGTGACTCCGCTCTGTGACACCACAATATCACCGGAAAAAAAAATAGAACAAAAACTAAAACAAAAGCTAACATAGTACAATGTTTTCCTAAATTTCTAGAATACAATTAATTGTAAATAGATATTAAAATTTAAATCTTCTGATATTGTGAAGGGTATTTTAGAGCAATTATGTTTTCATTCTGGTTTTCATTACAGAATGGTTCAGATGCCACGCACTGCTTACTTTATATGAATCAATTTATGCATATTACAATATTTTGTTTATCTATTTAGATGAGCAATGAAGAGGTTAATTAGAAAAGATGTTTTCTGATTTGTTTATGTAAACTTGATTCATATTATGCAAAACAGTGTATTGTTGGCTAAATGACAGCAAAACCAGAAAGGTTGTGTTTGGGTTGGATAATAGGAACCAAAAAGCTCTTCACTGAATGACAGTAAAGTAAAGCATTGCCTTGTTGAAACAGAATCGCATGTTATCATTTTCATTAACAAGGCGGTTATTTCTCATTTTAGACAGCAGGTGGAGCCACTTTGTTTACCCTTCATCCAAAAACAAGTATGTCTGTTGAGTGTTTTCCAAACAGTGTGCCTAGAACTTCCATCATACCCGAAGAGCCAAAGGGTGTCTAGGCATGCTGGGTGTTGTAGTTTTTAAAACAGCTTGAAGCACATTGGTTGGGAAACACTGCTGCAGATGATAATGCTATACAGTGGGGCAAAAAAGTATTTAGTCAGCCACCAATTGTGGAAGTTCTCTCACTTAAAAAGATGCGAGAGGCCTGTAATTTCCATCATAGGTATACCTTAGCTATGAGAGACATAATCAGAATAAAAAAATCTATAAAATCACATTGTCTGATTTATAAAGAATTTATTTGCAAATTATGGTGGAAAATAAGTATTTGGTCACCTACAAACAAGCAAGATTTCTTGCTCTTACAGACCTGTAATTTCTTTAAGAGTCTCCTCTGTCCTCCACTCGTTACCTGTATTAATGACACCGGTTTGAACTTGTTATTAGTATAAAAGACACCTGTCCACAACCTCAAACAGTCACACTCCAAACTCCACTATGGCTAAGACCAAAGAGCTGTCGAAGGACACCACAAACAAAATTGTAGACCTGCACCAGGCTGGGAAGACTGAATCTGCAATAGGCAAGCCGCTTGGTGTGACGATATCAACTGTGGGAGTAATTATTAGAAAAGGGAAGACAAACAAGACCACAGATAATCTCCCTCGATCTGGGTCTCCATGCTCTCTAAAAGATCTCACCCCGTGGTGTCAAAATGATCACAAGAATGGTGAGCAAAAATCCCAGAACCATACAGGGGGACCTAGTGAATGACCTGCAGAGAGCTGGGACCAAAGTAACTAAGGCCACCATCAGTAACACAGTATGCCACCAGGGACTCAAATCATGCAGTGGCAGAGGTATCCCCCCTGCCTAAGCCAGTACATGTCCGGGCCCATCTGAAGTTTGCTAGAGAGCATTTGGATGATCCAGAAGAGTATTGGGAGAATGTCATATGGTCAGATGAAACCAAAGTAGAACTTTGTGGCATCCAAAGAACACCATACCTACTGTGAAGCATGGGGGGTGGAAACATCATGCTTTGGGGCTGTTTTTCTGCTAAGGAATGAATAAAAATGTTAAGGGGGCAATTCATGCATTTCAAGCTCTTGGAGTGGCCTAGCTAGTCTCCAGATCTCAACCCCATAGAAAACCTTTGGAGGGAGTTGAAAGTCTGTGTTGCCCAGCAACAGCCCAAAAACATCACTGCTCTAGAGGAGATCTGCACTGAGGAATGGGCCAAAATACCAGCAACAGTGTGTGAAAACCTTGTGAAGACAGAAAACCTTTGACCTCTGTCATTGCCAACAAAGGGTATGTAACAAAGTATTGAGATTAAAGGGGTATTCCAGGAAAAACTTTTTTTTATATATCAACTGGCTCCAGAAAGTTAAACAGATTTGTAAATTACTTCTATTAAAAAATCTTAACCTTTCAGTACTTATGAGCTTCTGAAGTTAAGATTGTTCTTTTCTTTCTAAATCATCTCTGATGACACCTGTCTCGGGAAACACCCAGTTTAGAAGCAAATCCCCAAACAACCCTCTTCTAAACTGGGCGTTTCCTGAGACAGGTGTCATCAGAGAGGATTTAGACAGAAAAGAACAACCTTAACTTCAGAAGCTCATAAGTGCTGAAAGGATTAAGATTTTTTTTAACAGAAGTAATTTACAAATCTGTTTAACTTTCTAGAGCCAGTTGATATATATAAAAAAAAGTTTTTTCCTGGAATACCCCTTTAACTTTTGGTATTGACCAAACACTTATTCAACGAGGCCGGATGAAGCGCATTCCTATGCGTGAAACCGCCGGCAGTCGCCTCTGAGCGCTCCACTGTCCATGTCCTCCGTGTTCGAGCCGTGACCCGAGATGGGAGCAGGATTACCTGGATTTAAGCGGTGAGTGCAGGGCACCTTTGTTCTTTGTTTACTGTTATTTGGTGACTGCGGTCTTTATTGTCCTAGCACCTCCGCTGCCAGGGTGGATTTCCAGACTAGCGGGACGCCGTCTCCATCTCGCAGTCTTAGGAGGTTTAAGGTATCGGTGCCACTTCCCTTTTCTTTGTTACTATTAATTTACAAATCTGTTTAACTTTCTGGAGCCAGTTGATATATATAAAAAGGTTTTTTCCTGGATAACCCCTTTAACTTTTGGTATTGACCAAACACTTATCGTATTTTTCGCCGTTTAAGACGCACTTTTTCTTCCCCAAAACTGGGGGGAAAAAGTCGGTGCGTCTTATACGGCGAATGCACCCCTATCGCGGCGGTCCCTGCTGCCATCAACGGCCGGTACCCTCGGCTAATACAGGACATCACCGATCGCGGTGATGCCCTGTATTAACCCTTCAGATGCGGCGATCAAAGCTGACCACCGCGTCTGAAGGGAAAGTGACACTAACCCGGCTGTTCAGTCGGGCTGTTCGGGACCGCCGCGATCTCACAGCGGCGGTCCCGAACAGCCCGACTGAATAGCCGGGTTAGTGCTTACAGGACACCGAGGGGGGGACCTTACCTGCCTCCTCGGTGTCTTCTCCGTTCAGGGATCCCCTGTATGGCCGGCGCTCTCCTTCCTCGTCATCACGTCATCGCGTACGTGCGTCGGCGTGCGTAACGACGTGATGGCGGCGACGGAGAGCGAAGATACCCGGCCGGCAGCAGAGACGTTCCGGAGCGACGGGGACACGGCGACTGCGATGGAGCGACATCCAGGGAAGAGGTGACGGGTCCGGAGCGGCGGGGACACGTGAGTATTACCTCCTATGCAGTGGTCTTCAATCTGCGGACCCCCCGATGTTGCAAAACTACAACTCCCAGCATGCCCGGACAGCCAATGGTTGTCCGGGCATGCTGGGAGTTGTAGTTTTGCAACATCTGGAGGTTCACAGGTTGAAGACCACTATTGGGTTCAAAATCTTTATTTTTTTAGATTTTGCCCCTAAAAATTAGGTGCGTCTTATACGCCGGTGCGTCCTATAGGGCGAAAAATACGGTATTTTCCACCATAATTTGCAAATAAAGTATTTAAAAATCAGACAATGTGATTTTATGGATATTTTTTTTCTCATTCTGTCTCTCATAGTTGAGGTATATCTATGATGAAAATTACAGGCCTCTCTAATCTTTTAAGTGGGAGAACTTGGTGGCTGACTAAATACTTTTTTGTCCCACTGTAGATGTTACTGCTCTTCTCCCATTCCAGGTTTTTTTTTTTATTTGACTATGCTACGGAGGCTGTAAAGTTAGTTCATAATATAAATCCACAGAAGAATAATCGGGGGATGGGAACTACAACGCGTGTGAAAAGCAGGACTAGAATTAGCACTTAGTGCTATCCCGGTGAAGGAATACTATGGGGTGCAAGACACTAGCAGAACAGGCAATTCCGCAAATATAAAAGACAGAGAAAAAAGGAATATGTCTGCACTCACCATAAGATGCAAAAACAGTTCAGGCTTTATTGCACCAAAGTCTTGTAGAACACAAATTAGAACATATTCACCTGGGGTGCAGGGAGGGAAGGTGGCTACCAGCCGTTGGCAGGAGTGTATCAGCAGAACGACAGCGCGGTTTCGTGTCAGTGACGCATCATTCGCATCGTTGTCTTTCTGCTGATACGCTCCTGCTACCGGCTGAGTGTGGGCCAGAGGAAGCGCCTCAATGCGTGAAACCAGTTGCCGCCCCTTCATTCCGCCCCCGCCTTACCTGTTCCATCCATTGCTCCCTGTGTGTCTGTCCACCTCGCTACATGAATCCAAGTATTGGAATAAATCTACATTCTGCTGTCGCAATATTGGCTGCGGTGAGTGCTTTATCTTCATTCTTTTCTACATATTATGAATGTGCTGCATCTCTGGACTTTCTTTGATAAGAGCACCCCCATTACCCACAGCAACCACTGTCCGGACAGATACATTTATTAGTTGTGTTTTATTTACTATGTCTGTACTCTCATATATCCATTTACATTAGCGGTGCCAGACTTCTACTAGTCTTGTGTGTAGTTCATAACATAGTTCATAAGGATGAAAAAAGACCAGAGTTCATCAAGTTCAACCTGTATCCCTAATGAGTCCCTACCTAGTTGATCCAGAGGAAGGCAAAAAACCCTCATACTCAAGGTAAAAATAAATTCCTGATTCCAAATATGGGATCCCTGGATCAACCTTCTGTCCCTATAGATCTAGAATCCATAACCTGTAATGTTATTACTCTCCAAAAATGCATCCAGACCCCTTTTAATTTTTTTTTACCAAGTTAACCATGACCACCTCCTCAGGCAGAGAATTCCACTGTCTCACTGCTTTTACAGTAAAGAATGCCTGTCTGTGCTGGTGTTGAAGCCTTCTTTCCTCTAAACGTAGAGGATGCCCCCTTGTTATAGATACAGTCCTGGGTACAAATAGACCATGGAAGAGATGTCTGTAAGGTCCCCTGATATATTTATACATAGTTATTAGGTCTCCCCTAAGCCTCCTTTTTTCTAAACAATAACCCTAATTCTGATAATCTTTCTGGGTATTGTAGTCCTCCCATTCCCCGGGATTACTCTGGTTGCCCGTCTTTGAACCCTCTCCAGTTCTACTATATCTTTCTTGTACATTGGTGCCCAGTACTGTACACAGTATTCTATGTGTGGTCTGACTAGTGCAGATAAATGTACTAAGACTCCCAAGTCCTTTTCCACATCAGTTGTCCCAAATGTGCTCCCATTTAATACATGATCCCAGTCTCTTTCCTCCCCATGTGCATTACCTTACATTTATCAGTGTTGAACCTCATCTGCCACTTCCCAGCCCAAACCTCCAACCTATCCAGATCCATTTGTAACAATGCACTGTCCTCTATAGTGTTTACCGCTTTACAGCATTTAGTATCATCTGCAAAGATTGCTACTTTACTATTTGACCCCTCTACAAGGTCATTAATAAATATATTAAATAGAACAGGACCCAAGACTGACCCCTTTGGTACCCCACTAGTAACAGTCACCCAATCAGAATAAGCTCCATTAATAAACACCCTCTGTTTCCTATCACTGAGCCAGTTACTTACTCACTTGCACACATTCTCCCCCAGCCCAATCATTCTCATTTTATGCACCCTGATTTTATAACCTTTTATGTGGCACCGTATCAAATGCTTTGAAAAAATCCAGATATATACGACATCCAGCGATTGCCCCATGTCCAATCTGGAGCTCACCTCCTCATAAAAGCTGATCAGGTTAGTTTGACAGGACCGATCCCTCATAAAGCCATGCTGATACATTTATTTTTATCAATATTCTCCAAAATAGCATCTCTTAGAAAACCCTCAAACAATTTACATACAACAGAGGTTAAACTAACAGGTCTATAATACCTGGGGTCACCTTTTGACCCTTTTTAAATATTGGCACCACGTTTGCCATGCGCCAGTCCTGGGGAACCATCCCTGTTACTGTAGAGTCCCTGAATATAAAAAATAGGGGTCTGTCTATTACATTACTTAATTCCTTTAGAACACGGGGGTGAATGCCATCTGGACCTGGTGATTTGTCTATTTTGATTTTTTTGTAGGTAACACTGTACTTCTTTCTGGGTTAGACAGGTGACCCATACTAGGGAGTTTACCTTATCTCGCTGTATTTCACCTGACATTTCATTTTCCTCGGTGAATACAGAGGAGAATTATTTGTTTCATATATTAGCTTTTTCCTGATCCCCATTTATAATTTCTTCTTTATCATTTTTTAACCCCTTAACGACAATGGACGTAAATGTGCATCATGGTGACGTGGTACTTAAAGCCCCATGATGTACATGACGTCATGAGCGGCAGGTCCCTGCTGCTATCAGCAGCCAGGGACCCGCCGGTAATGGGCAGACATCCGTGATCACGCGGATGTCTGCCATTAACGCCTCAGATGCCGTGATCAATACAGCAGTGCGGTACTTTGGATGGATGATCAGATCGCCCACAGCGCTGCCACAGGGATCCGATCATCCAGCATGGCAGCCGGAGGTCCCCCACCTGGCTCCAGCTGTCTTCTGGGGTCTTCTGCTCTGGTCTGAGATCGAGCAGACCAGAGCAGAAGATCACCGATAATACTGATCAGTGCTATGTCCTATACATAGCACTGAACAGTATTAGCAATCAAATGATTGCTATGAATAGTCCCCTGTGGGGACATAAAAAGTGTTAAAAAAAGTAAAAAAAAATTAAAATTAAAACGTAAAAAAAATTTGAAAAATCCCCTCCCCAATAAAAAAGTTAAACGTCCGTTTTCCCATTTTACCCCCAAAAAAGCGTAAAAATTATACACATATTTGGTATCACTGCGTGCGTAAAAGTCTGAACTATTAAAATATATTGTTAATTATCCCGTACGGTGAACGGCGTAAAAAAAAAAAAGTCCAAAATTGCTGCTTTTTTGTCACATTTTATTCACAAAAAATGTATAAAACATTTATAAAAAGTTAAACCTAAGAAAACGTGGTACTTATAAAAACTACAGATCATGGAGCAAGAAATGAGCCCCCATATCGCCCCATATACGGAAAAATTAGAAAGTTATAGGTGTCAAAATAGGGCAATTTCAAACATACTAATTTTGTTAAAATGGTTTGAGATTTTTTTTTAAGCTGTACAATTCTAGAAAAGCATATGACATGGGTATATTTTAATCAGATTGAACCACAGAATAAAGAAAATATGCCTTTTTTTTTACCAGAAAGTGTACAGAGGGAAAACAAAACCTTCCAAAATTTGCAAAATTGCGGTTTTCTTTTCAATTTTCCCACATAAATAATATTTGTTTGGTTGCGCCGTACATTTTATGGTAAAATAAGTGATGTCATTACAAAGTACAATTGGTGACGCAAGAAACAAGCCCTCATATGGGTCTGTGGATGGAAATATAAGAGAGTTGTGATTTTTAGAAGGCGAGGAGGAAAAAACGAAAATGCTAAAATAAAATTGGTCTGGTCCTTAAGGACAAAATGGGCTTGGTCCTTAAGGGATTAAAGGGCCTACACTTTAATTTTTAACCTTTTTGCTATTTATATAGTTAAAGAACATTTTGGGGTTAGTTTTACTCTCTTTGGCAATGAGTCTTCCTGTCTCTATTTTTGCGGCTTTTATCAGTTTTTTTTTTACATATCTTACATTTTTCTCTATAGATTTTTAATGTTTCATTATGTTTCATGTCATCATGCAATTAATTCAAAGGTGTATGTTTTTTCTTCCTATGAAGCCTATCCCTATTAACTATTCTAACCCCTCCGCTCCACCCCCAGGTATATTAATAACTCCCCCTCTCTATTCACACTATCTTTCCCCTCTATGTTGTAGGTTCCCTCCCCCCCCCCAGTCTCGAGTTTAAACACTCCTCCACCCTTCTAGCCATCTTCTCCCCAAGCATAGCTTCACCTTCCCTATTGAGGTGCAGCCCGTCCCTATGGTAGAGCCGGTATCTGACAGCGAAGTCAGACAGTTTTCCATGAACCCAAACCCCTCCTTCCTACACTAGCTTTTGAACCACTTGTTTACCTCCCTAATCTCCCGCTGCCTCTCTGGTGTGGCTTGTGGTACAGGTAATATTTCAGAAAATATTACCTTGAAGGTCCTTGCCTTAACCCCTTAAGGACCCAGGGCATATGGGTACGACCCGGCTCCCTGGTACTAAAGGACCCAGGGTGTACCTGTACGCCCGTGGGAATTTCGGTCCCCGCTGCGTGCCGGGCAACGACCGGACTGGGATGACTGCTGATATCTATCAGCAGGCATCCTGTGCAAATGCCCAGAGGGGTCCTGAGAACGGCGATCTGCGGCGATTCCGGGTCATACAGGTCTCCAGTGACCCAGAAAATAAAGGGGATTGGGAGTGTACAAGACACCCATGATCCCCCTGAAGGGATAGGAGTGAGGTGGCAGGGGTGCCACCCCTCCTAGCCCTGCTATTGGTCGGTCAGAAGCGACCGACCAATAGCAGATCGGGGGCGAGGGGGTTAAAGTTCGGTTCTCCGGTTCTGCCGACCCAAAGTAGTCCGGGTAGAACGGGGGAATTGTCCTGTGACCGGCGCCGGAGGACACCTACCATCGGCAGAGGCAGCAGGCGGCAATGACGTGCGGCTGGCTCCCTGGGGAAGACTACGGAAGTGGGTGAGTTGCCTAGCAACATCTGGAGGGCTACCGTTTGGAGACCACTATAAAGTGGTCTCTAAACTGTAGCCCTCCAGATGTTGCAAAACTACAACTCTCAGCAGACCCATACAGCTGTTTGCTGTTGTTTGGGCATGCTGGGATTTGTAGTTTTGCAACAGCTAGAGGGCTACAGTTTTGGGATCACTGTGCAGTTGTTTCTAAACCGTGGCCCTCTAGATCTTGCAAAACGACAACTCCCAGCATCCACGAACAGCAAACGGTTATCTCGCCATGCTGGGATTTGTAGTTGCGTACCTCCAGCTGTTGTATAACTACATCTCCCAGCATGCCTTTCGGCAATCAGGACATGCTGGGAGTTGTAGTTTTGCAACAGCTGGAGGCACACTGGTTGGAGTTAGATAAGAGAACTTAACTGAAGGTTTTCCACCAGGTGTGCCTCCAGCTGTTGCAAAAGTACAACTCCCAGCATGCACGGTCTGTTAGTACATGCTGGGAGTTGTAGTTTTGCAACCGCTGGAGGTTCCCCCCCCCTCTTATGTGAATGTACAGGGTACATTCACATGGGCGGGTTTACAGTGAGTTTCCTGCTTCAAGTTTGAGCTGCAGAAAATTTTCCGCCACAGCGCAAACTCCAAGGGGGAAACTCATCGTAAACCCCTGCCTGTGTGAATTTACCCTAAAAACATTACACTACACTAACACAAAAGAAAGAGTTAAGCAACAGCTGGAGGCACCCTGTTTGGAATTCACTGGCGTAGAATACCCCAATGTCTACCCCTATGCAAGCTCTAATTTAGTCCTCAAATGCGCATGGTGCTCTCTCACTTTGGAGCCCTGTCGTATTTCAAGGAAACAGTTTAGGGCCACATATTGGGAGAAATTGCGTTACAAATGTTGGGGGGCTTTTTCTCCTTTTACCCCTTATGAAAAGGAAAAGTTGGGGTCTACACCAGCATGTTAGTGTAAAAAAAATATTTTTTTTACATTAACATGCTGGTGTTGCCCAATACTTTTTATTTTCACAAGAGGCAAAAGGAAAAAAAGACCCCCAAAATTTGTAACGCAATTTATCCTGAGTACGGAAATACCCCATATGTGGGCGTAAAATGCTCTGTGGGCGCACAACAAAGCTCAGGAGTGAGAGCGCACTATGTTCATTTGAGGCCTAAATTGGTGATTTGTAGTGTTGCTCGCGAATATTCGCAAAGCGAATTTTATTCGCGAATATCGCATATTCGCGAATTCGCGAATATCCGCGAATATAGCACTATACATTCATAATTACGAATATTCGTTTTTTTTTTTTTGTTTTTTTTTTCACAGTACACATCACAGTGATCACCCCTCTCTGCTTCCAGCTTGTGTGGTGTAAAGATTAGGCTCTAATACTACTGTGTGAGACTGGCATGCAAATTTTCGCATATGCGAATTTTAGTTTATGCTAATTTTCGCATTTGCGGATTTTCGCGTATGCGAAAATAAAACGAGGGTATTACGAATATGCGAATATTCGCGAATATATGACGAATATTCGTCCATATATTCGCGAATATTCGCGAATTCGAATATGGCCTATGCTGCTCAACGCTAGTGATTTGCACAGGGGAGGCTGATTTTACAGTGGTTCTGACATAAACACAAAAAAATAAATACCCACATGTGCCCCCTTTTGGAAACTACACCCCTCACGGAACATAACATGAGATATAGTGAGCCTTAACACCCCACAGGTGTTTGACGGATTTATGTTAAATTTAAATGGGAAAACGAAAAAAAGAACATACCCCATATGTGGATGAAAGTTTGTCTGGAATTGCAGTCCACATGTGTTTACAAAGCCCCCATAGTGCCAGAACGGTGGAACCCCCCCCCCCCACATGTGACCCCATTTTGGAAACTACGCCCCTCACAGAATTTTGGCTGTTTTGGCACCATAGGGGCTTCCTAAATGTGACATGCCCCCCAAAAACCATTTCAGAAAAACTCACTTTCCAAAATCCCATGGTCGCTCCTTCCCTTATGAGCCCTCTAGTGCACCCACGTTTCCTTACTCAAGAGAAATTTGGTTACAAATTTTAGGGTGATTTCTCTCCTGTAACCCTTATTAAAATTCAAAAACTGGGTCTACAAGAAAATGTGAGTGTAAACACCTAAAGGGTTAACACATTTACTGAATGTCATTTTGAATACTTTGAGGGGTGCAGTTTTTATAATGGGGCAATTTATAGGCTATTTCTAATATGAAGGCCCTTCAAATCCACTTCAAAACTGAACTGGTGCCTGAAAAATTCTGATTGTGAAAATTTTGCGAATATGTCACGAAAAAAAATCTCGGAATCAGAATGAAAAGTAAAAGCATCTAATAGTTATTAATGCTTAAAGTGACAGTGGTCAGATGGGCCAAAATATGTCCGGGTCCTTAACCCCTTAAGGACTAATCGTTTTTCTGTTTTTGCACTTTCGTTTTTTCCTCCTTACCTTTTAAAAATCATAGCCATTTCAATTTTGCACCTAAAAATCCATATGATAGCTTATTTTTTGCACCACTAATTCTACTTTGTAATTTGGGGTCTTCCGTTTCCAGGCAGTACATTTTTCGGTAAAAATGACAATTTATCTTTATTATGTAGGTCCATACGATTAAAATGAAACCCTACTTATATAGGTTTGATTTTGTCATACTTTTGGAAAAAATCATAACTACATGCACGAAAATTAATACATTTAAAATTGTCCTATTCTGACCCTTATAACTTTTTTATTTTGCCACATATTATGTGGTTTGAGGGCTCATTTTTGTGCCATGATCTGAAGTTTTAAATGGTACCATTTTTGTTTTGATCGGACTTTTTGTTCGCTTTTTATTCCGTTTTTTATGGTATACAAAGTGACCAAAAGTACACAATTTTGGACTTTGGAATTCTTTTGCGCGTACACCATTGACCATGCAGTTTAATTAACGATATTGTTTTATAGTTTGGACATTTACGCATTCGGCGATACCACATATGTTTGTTTTTATTATGTTTACATATTTTTATATGGAATTTGGGAAAAGCGAGGTGATTTCAACTTTTAGTCCCCTTAGGGGACTTTTAGGAGGAATCATTTGATTCTTCATACAGATCAATGTGGTTCCATAAAACCACACTGATCTGTGTGCTCTGCGCTCAATTGATAAAGCCTGGTCCTGCCAGGCTTTATCATTCTGAGCATCTGAGTCGGCACAGGTAGAAAGACAAGCCCTCAGGCTACCTCCATAGTGGATCGCCCCCCACGATCGTGCTGCGGGGGGGGGGGGGGGGGTTTGATCCACCCCACTGGACCACCAAGGATGGGATAAAGGCACCTTTAGACACCGCTGTCAGCTTTGACAGCGGCGATCTTAAGGGTTAATAGCTTGCTGCGGCATTCACCGCATGTCTGCTATTAATGTCGGCCCCCAGCTACAAGAATCAGCTGGGGGCCGGCTGGTATGATGTGGGCTCGAGTCGGGAGCCAGCATCATACCCCGTTAACGGCACATGAATGATCATAGACGTCCATGATCGTTAACGGGTTAAGGTGAAAATGGGCTGGGTCCTTAAGGGGTTAAGCTTGCGGCCTAAGTCCTTGAAATCATTTTTAAGGACACTCCACCTACCTCTTACTTTGTCATTGGTGCCAATATGTACCATGACTGCTGGGTCCTCTCCAGCCCCACCCAGCAACCTGTCAACCCGATCCGCCATGTGCCGAGAGCCAAGAAGACAGCACACTGTTCAGCGATCCCGGTCTATGTGACAGATCACCCTGTCTGTCCAACTAATAAGTCCTCCACTACCAGTACCTGTCTAGCCTGCCCTGCACTCCTCCCTCAATTCTTACTGGAGCAGACACCACCCTGGCCGTCAGAGGCAGGGTCCTGCTGCAGTACTGCTAGCTCTGAAATGGCATCCCCCTCATCTGCCTACCAGGCAAACTTGTTGGAGTGTGCCAGATCAGGACTAGTCTTTCCTGTGTGGAAGGGAGAGAAGAGAACTCACACTTACACGCAAGGGGTCCTGGGACCTGTAGTTGGAGGATGGGAACTCCAACAGGAAATAGCCATTTCACAAAAAGAAAGCAGCAGCATTATGGTAATCTCACAACAGCCATTTAGCCCCTAGACAAGCACAGATCCTTCATAAGAATGTCCATTACTGTCTGGCAGGTTAGTGCCCCTTTAATGCCTTAAGAAGCAAGCTACTTACAGCTTTAAGGACTTATTTTTTTATCTTGGCTTTTGAACCCCTTGAGAACACAGCCAATTTAAATTTTTGTATTTTTGTTTTTTCTCCTTTCCCTTTAACCCCTTAAAGGGGTACTCTGGCGCTAAACATCTCCTATCAAAAGGATAGGGGATAAGATGTAAGATTGTGGGGATCCCACCGCTGGGGACCCATGCGATCTCTCTAGCAGCACCCCCGTTTTTCAGCTGCACAGAGCGAGAAGGCGTGGTCTCTGAAACGTAGCAGACGTTCTCACATGTCCTTCAGTGAACAGAGACGGCTAAAGAAGTATGACAGTGCAGCTGCACATGGAATTCTACCTCTCCTTGTAACTACCTGCGGATTTGCATGATTCACACTGGGGGATTATATACTGTTCTTTGCTTTTGTATTACTGAAGAATACATATATAAAGAAGGAAGAATTGTTGCAGTAAATTAGTGTGTGTGAGCCCTCTTTTCTACTATTAACCGTTTAGATCACCGCTGTTAAAGCTGCCTGTGGCATCCAAAGGGACCTTTAAACCTTCCCTGGTGGTCTAGTGCAGTGGATCGATAGAACTGCTTTGATCTGTTTGAGGAATCTAATGATTCATCCCATTTTCCATAAAAAAAACACTCAAATATAATAAAAATAAACATATTTGGTATCATCACATGCATAATTGTCCAAACTATTAAATATACCATTATTTATCCTGTACGGGCATCAACCACCTTTGCAGTGACACCAAGCCCACAGGGGGAACAATTCAAAGGCAAGGCAGCCCACTGGTACTGTTTCAATGTGACACACAAGTTTCTGAAACACAGTGTGTCTAGACACGCGACAGAAAAACATGACAACAAATTCTCGGATTTGAAGGTCACTGCAATCGAACAGATATCAGAAGAAAATGGGGACAGATTTGGAAATCTATGCAGAAGAGAATCCTTTTGGATATACAAAATGAACACACTGTCCCCGCTGGGTTTGAACGAAAATATTGATAATATATAAGAATAACACATTTAAAACTACATATGGGTAAACACCCCTCTGAAATCTAGAAAACATCTACATAAGTGATATTCTCCACTTTCATACATTTTATACATATTTTATACATTTTTCACATAAGTATCCAATACATCACAGCACACACACCGAACCACCGACCAAAAGTGAAAATTCATGAGTCATCAACAATAATTTTGCCAAAACATCCCACAACCTTGAATACATATTTTATATATAAAAAAAAACTTTAAAAAAATTTAACACACACACCAAAATGATGTGTGAGGCACAGAGCTATAGTGCTTGAACCTCACATCATCGGGAAACAAACCAAAATATCATCCGAGCACACCCTACTACAATTTTCCGACCTAAAGTAATACTCACATTAACACACGGTCTATTCATTTTTAACCCCTTACAGAAATATACCCATTCCATCTAACATATGGATACTGCACACCGCGCTAAACCACAGCGCTGCAACCTCCTAGTCCAGGGAAACAGCCCGACCTCAGCTGTTCCGATCACACACAGACAGCAACTTAAGTACAGGAAAACATCTATCCCAACTGATAGATGGATACTGCATACCATACTAAGTCGCAGCGCTGCAGTCCCCCAGTCCAGGGAAACAGCCCGACATCAGCTGCTCCGCCTGTACACAGACAGCAACATAAGTGGATTCAAAAGACACCCACACGCAGCGCACATATGAATATTATCTGTTCCACTTTTTTATTTTTACATCCAACAGCCAGTCTTCCTGTAAGGCTGTTTTTATAATATTTTAGATTGTTCCTTAGAAATAAATTGATGTTTTTTATGAATGAATTTACAAACTGTTTTTTATGAATGAATTTACAAACTGTTGATACACGTGACTACAACTGACACACGTCAGCAAACAGCGCTACCGCAGCGCACATCTATGACATCAGAATAGTTACATATCGGCCACTAATTTTGGCGCCTTTTTTCCACCTATATATAACACCATGTAATGTAATGTGTATCACTGCTGTAGTAATTGAAAAAGAGGTATGAAACCTCGAAACGCGTCTGACACAAGCAAATAAAAGAAGCTTTGGATTTTTACCAGCATACTTTGTATTTTGTACGTCATGCGGATTGAGCTTTTGTGCAAGGAGGAGCAGGAGGAACACTGCCAGAGCCCTACACAATGACCTCCAGTAGGCCACAAATGTGCATGTGTCCACTTAAACGGTCAGGAACAGACTCCATGAGGGTGGTACGAGGGCCCGATGTCCTCAGGTAGGGATTGGGCTTACAGCCAACCCCTTGGCAAATTCACCTCTGGCAAATTCACCTCTGGCGCCCTGTGCTCTTCACAGATGAAATCTGGTTCACACTGAGCACATGTGACAGACGTGACAGAGTTCTGCTGCCTGCAACTTCCTCCAGCATTACCAGTTTGGCGGTGGGTCAGTAATGGTGTGAGGTGGCATTTCTTTGGGGGGCTGAACAGCCCTCCATGTGCTTGCCAGAAGTAGCCTGACTGCCATTAGGTACCGAGATGAGATCCTCAGACCCCTTGTGAGACCATATGCTGGTGCAGTTGGCCCTGGGTTCCTCCTAATGCAAGACAATGCTAGACCCCATGTGGCTGGAGTGTGTCAGCAGTTCCTGCAAGAGGAAGGCATTTATGCTATGGACTGGCCCGCCCGTTCCCCAGACCTGAATCCGATTGAGCACATCTGGGACATCATGTCTCGCTCCATCCACCAACGCCACGTTGCACCACAGACTGTCCAGGAGTTGGCGGATGCTTTAGTCCAGGTCTGGGAGGACATCCCTCAGGACACCATCCACCACCTCATCAGGAGCATGCCCAGGCATCGTAGGGAGGTCATACGGGCACATGGAGGCCACACACTACTGAGCCTCATTGTGACTTGTTTTAAGGACATTACATAAAGTTGGATCAGCCTGTAGTGTGGTTTTCCACTTAGATTTTGAGTGTGACTCCATATCCAGACCTCCATGGGTTGATAAATTTGATTTCCATTGATAATTTTTGTGTGATTTTGTTGTCAGCACTTTCAACTATGTAAAGATGAATGTATTTAATACGATTAGTTTATTCATTCAGATCTAGGATGTGTTATCTTAGTGTTCCCTTTATTTTTTTGAGCAGTGTATTTGCTTTGCTGTTTCAAGCCTTTGTGCATTTTTTTGCACCTCATTTTGGTGGCATGTTAGACTTAAACATTTATGTTTTTTTTAGAGTGACAAAATGTATGAAAAATATATATGATATGATTCACCTTCATTAATATAATACATTTATTATGGAGCTTTTACAACTGTGAGGATATCAAATTTGTCTGTACTTTTGTAATGGTTTTTACCTGGTTAATTATTGAAAAGTCATGTTCTTCTTTATTATGTTTGTCCATTATGTTTCCTTTTAAGTAAAAAGGATAATCCCATTGAGAGATTGCAATCTTAATGATGGAAATGGTGAGAATTGATCGTGCTAGTGAAGGGGTTAAATATGGTAATTCCCATAACACATTACTGCCATTTTTATGTAGAAATTCACATGGTACATTTCTTATAAACAACACTCAACATATGTGACCTTTAGAGTGCAAAGTCTTTCCAAACCGTAGGTGTATACAGTCAGTGCCGGATTAACGTAGGGGCGGATGGAGCTGCCGCTCCAGGCCCCTACATGAAAATAGGCCCAGTGGCCTGCACAGGCTGCCCGCATAGGCTGCCCGGCGCCCACGATAAATATGTTAACAGAAAAAGAGGTCCGGCCCTGCACTGTCCAAGGCCGGCCCTGCTTCTTACTTACCCAGGGCCGTAAGTAAGAAGCAGGGCCGGCCTGCAGAGCACTGTATTCTTTTTTTAAATAGTTAGCCTCCGGCCCTTTAAGGTGAGTGCAGGGGCCGTGGCCGGAATGCCTCTCTGGGAAGAGAGTAGAGGGAAGCTCCTCCCCCTCCCCCCACACTCCTCTGTGTGCAGGCAGCAGCCCTATTGGAGCAGGCAGGTGCTTTGCTTCCTGCTCCATTGCTGACTTCATCACCCGCCCGCACCGAAGATGAAGACTTCCCCTGCCCATCGCTGCGGCTCCCCATACAACAGGTAATTTTCCCGGAGGAAAAGGTTGAGGGGCAAATTGCTGTTTGGGGGGTCAGTGGGAGTTAAATGGGAAATTTCTTAATGTTTCCTGACCAGGGGGCCTCCAGCAGTTTGAAAACTACAACTCCCAGCATGCCTTTGGTTGTCCAGACATGCTGGGAGTTGTAGTTTTGCAACACTTTATCTATCTAATCTCATATCTATCTATCTCATATCTGTCTATCTATTTATCCATCTATCTATCTATAAACAGGAGAGAGGAACTGACTTGCCATTCAGGTACATAGAAAAGCTAGGTGACAATTTCTCACCTACTTTTTTCATTCTCCTGAATGGCATATCTGCTTATAATAGCTCAGCTATTATAGACAGATTTGACTAAAGGTTAGAGGTAAATCTATATATAATAACTGAGCTATTATAAGTAGATATGCCATTCAGAAGCATGAAAAATCTAGGCGAGAAATTGTCACCCAGCTTTTCTGTGCTCCTTAGTGCCATTTCTGCTTATATTAGTTAAGCTAATATAGACAGATTTGCCTATAATTTATAGTAAGTTATCCTTATAGGCTATCAGCAGCAATGGCATTCAGGAGCATGGAAAAGCCAGGTGATAAGTTCTCACCTAGCTTTTTTATGCTCCTGAATGGCATATCTGCTTATAATAGCACAGCTATTATAGACAGATTGGCCTAGAAGTTATAGACAGGTGTGCTTGACCCCTTCCTGCAAAAAAAAAAACAAAAAAACATTTAATTAACCCTTTCCCTAATAAAAGTTGAATGTTATAAAATAAAAAAAAATTGTGGTATCGCCGCTTATAATGTTGAGTAATCTGCATGTTCAGTGGCCCAATTTGGGTATCGTTGTAATCGTATGGACCTACAGAATAAAGCTAATGGGAGAGACTTATCAAACCTGTGTAGAGTAGTGGAGCAGCTGCCCATAGCAACCAATCAGATTGATTCTTTCATTTTTTAAACGCCTCTGTAAAATGAAAGAAGCGATCTGATTGGTTGCTATGGGCAGCTGCACCACTACTCTACACAGGTTTTGATAAATCTCCCCCAATGTTTGCAAAAAGTGCACTGTGTAGAAAGACCCCAAAAATTGCATTTTTTTTCCAAGTTTGGCCCACAAATATTTGTTTGTGTGTTTCACTGTAGATTTCGTGGTAAAATAAGTGATGTCTTTGCAAAGTATAATTGGTGACGCGAAAAAAAACAATCCCTTATATGAGTCTGTAGGTAGAAAAATAAGAGTTATGTCGAGTGATGAGCGAATCGAAGCTGACGAACCCGAATTCAGTACGAATTTCAGAAAATATACGATTTGCAACGAATGCAAATATCACCGTGATTTTATCGCACAAATCGCTTCATTAAACTCCATTTACTGCGGTCCAGGCTCCAGGGCATCTAAAATGGCGGATCCACATGTCAGTACATGGGGCAAGGAACGCTGGGAAGGCGGGAAGAGAAGTAGGCGGGAAGAGAAGTAGGCGGGATGACCCTGAATCACATGCAGCATGCAGCCTATCAGCAGCCAGTCACCCCTGTGATGTCACAGCCCTATATAATCGGCAGCCATCTTGCGGCCAGTCACTTCATTATATTACACTGCAGAAGGATAATAGGACGCAGAACCTGTGTGTGTTACAGCAGAGAAAAGCGCATTTCAGCAGCGTTTATCATCCTCCTAGTAACATCAGATGAAAGAAGCGATCTGATTGGTTGCTTTGGGCAACTCAGCAATTTTTGGTCACTAACATATATCAATACATTCTATCCCGGTAATTTAATGTGCATAAAACATGTGATGGATGCGCTTTATTTGTGTTAACCCCTTAAGGACCGGGGTTTTTTCCGTTTTTGCATTTTCATTTTTTGCTCCTTGCCTTAAAAAAATCATAACTCTTTCAATTTTGCACCTAAAAATCCATATGATGGCTTATTTTTTGCGCCCCCAATTCTACTTTGTAATGACGTCAGTCATTTTGCCCAAAAATCTACGGTGAAACGGAAAAAAAAATCATTGTGCGACAAAATTGAAAAAAAAAACGCCGTTTTGTAACTTTTGGGGGCTTTCGTTTCTACGTAGTACATTTTTCGGTAAAAATGACACCTTATCTTTATTCTGTAGGTCCATATGATTAAAATGATACCCTACTTATATAGGTTTGATTTGTCGGACTTCTGGAAAAAATCATAACTACATGCAGGAAAATTAATATGTTTAAAATTGTCATCTTCTGACCCCTATAACTTTTTTATTTTTCCGTGTATGGGGCGGTATGAGGGCTCATTTTTTGCGCCGTGATCTGAAGTTTTTACCATTTTTGCATTGATAGGACTTATTGATCGCTTTTTATTCATTTTTAAATGATATAAAAAGTGACCAAAAATGCACTATTTTGGACTTTGGAATTTTTTTGCGCGCACGCCATTGACCGAGCGGTTTAATTAATGATATATTTTTATAATTCGGACATTTCCGCACGCGGTGATACCATATATGTTTATTTTTATTTACACTGTGTTTTTTTTTTTTTTATTGGAAAAGGGGGGTGATTCAAACTTTTAATAGGGGAGGAGTTAAATGATCTTTATTCACTTTTTTTCACTTTTTTTTTGCAGTGTTATAGGTCCCATAGGGACCTGTGGGATGTTAAGGCACACTGGACCCCTTGTTACATGCCTTGAGGGGTGTAGTTTCCAAAATAGTGTGCCATGTGGTTCTTTTATTTTGCTGTTATGGCACCATAGGGGCTTCCTAAATGCGACAGTTTTTTTTTATGGGAAAAGGGGGGTGATTCAAACTTTTATTAGGGAAGGGGTTAAATGACCTTTGTTAACTTTTTTTTTTTCACTTTTTTTTTTTGCAGTGCTATAGCTCCCATAGGGAGCTATAACACTGCACACACTGATCTCCTATGCTGATCCCTGCAAAGCCATAGCTTTGCACGGATCAGTCAGATAGGGGCTTGATTCCTCAAGCCTGTAGCTCAGGCTTGGAGCAATCAATCGACGATCGGACGCTGCGGAGAGAGGTAAGTAGACCTTCGCCTGCGTCCCAGCTGATCGGAACATCGTGATTTTATCGCCATGTCCCGATCAGCCCGACTGAGCTGCCGGGAAGCGTTTACTTTCGTTTTCAGACGCGGCGGTCAACTTTGATCACCCCGTCTGAAGGGTTAACAGCGCGCGGCACAACGATCGGTGCCGCACGCTGTTAGCCCAGGGTCCCGGCTATCGTTAGCAGCCGGGACCGACCCGGTGTGATGCGGGGTCACGGCGTCCTTAAGAGGTTAAAGTTACAGTGGTCAGATGTGCAAAAAATGCTCTGGTCCTGAAGATGAAAATGGGCTTGGTCCTTAAAGGGGTTAAAGAAAGGCTGAATTTTCTTCACTTCAAAGGCTCCCATGTTAGCCAGTTTGTTGTTACCCAGTTAAGCTTCTATTTACTAGACAAATAAATGAGATTCCATGCACTATAGATGGTAGGAGATATAAGGAACAGGAATTTATAAGCAGGGACTCCGTAAACGTGTATACAGGACTGTGTGCTGTAAATGCAATATGATATATGTAAGGGCAGGATCACACGTGCCACGTTTAGCTGTGTGTTTTCCTAACCACTGAAGTCAATAGGTAGCAAAATCAGCTGCAGAAAATATGCTGTAAAATATGCAGCAAACTATGGTACGTGTGACCCTACCCCAAAGCAACTAATACAGGAGCACATAAGAAGGGCTAAGGGCATTCTGTCATATTCTTTACAGTACATCCGAGAAAGGGTTAAACAACCTAAGCGGTGGGGCGATTGGCTGAGTGCTTCGGGTAACAGGGAAACCTTTAGGATATCCAGTACAGCTTGATGCTGGGGCCCCTGCATATTCTCCTCTGCCTCTCTCACAGCAAGGCAACATGGCTACAAATATAGTGGGTGCCTCCGCCCTTTCTTCCTCTTCCCATCAGCCCCCTGGTCTGCCTGCTGACCTGGAGTCCTCCTCCCCCACCTCCAGGTCATCACTGCGTGCAGCTCCATCAGTTACAGAGACTGACCACTCTGCTATGCAGCCTCAGCCCTTCTTTGATTTTAAAAGCCTGGCAGCTGAAGTTATGACACAAATTGCACCCAGTTTACAGACAACACTGGAGGCGACACTCCAAGCATCTTTTTATAAGCTGCAGTCTGACCTTGCATTGACCAACACTGCAGTAGATGTGCTGCGATGTGATGACACCTCGCTGTCATAAGATCATTCCGAGGTTTCAGCATTGGTATCCGATCTCCAGCAAGAAAATGCCAGCCTGTGGGCTAAAATTTAAGAAAACCGCTAGAAAACCGCTCCAGGCGGAATAACCTTCGCATTGTAGGCCTCTCAGAACGAGTAAAGGTGCCAGACCTGCAACGCCTCTGTGAAGTGAAACTATCCGAAGCCTTAGGTTTAGATCATTATTGCAGAACGGAGAGGGTTCACAGGATCGTCCCGGACATGGGGTCCAGGGACTCTAACTTGCCTTCTTCGCAAAAAAATCGACCACGCCAGGTTACTTTGAAGTTATTGGACTACAATGACTGGCATAACTCTTTCGGGCCTTTCGGAGACGGTCATCTCCCCTCACCCTCCGGGGCAGCCGAGTTCTGCTCTTTGAAGATTTTTCAGCAGCTGTGGCACACCATCGCAGGGCGTCCAGTGCTATATGCACGGAATTATTTCTGCGCAAGATGAAGTTTTAATTGCAATACCCTGCTGTGTTGTGTGTCTTTCATGATGATGGTTCTTCCACAGTGTTCTCCAGCCCATCGACAGCTGTAGCGGCCTTGTGTGGCTCCCCTGGATCTGCCCACCACCAGAGGAGTACTGGACGCTCTCAGAGGGAATCATCCCTTCCATCTTCAGGACACTCCCCAGCACCTGATAGCCGTGACATGAGGACTTGGGTACACGGACCCTTTGCTACTGATAGCCATGTTCCATCTGCTACAGGGCTCCCGTTCCTGTGTACTTAATTTTTCCTGTGGTTTCCCTCTCCGGGTAGTATGATGTTACCATAATGCCTATAAGCTACTGACTGTCCCGGGCCTACTTAGTTACCTCATAATTTACGGCCTTTACATTTCGGATCAACAGTGGTCCGCCATGTGTACTATATCCTGAGGGTGGGTGGGGGTTGGTCAGGGTTAACAGGTACGCTACTCTCGCAAGGGGCGTCCCTGTCTAGCTCTGTGATTGTTCGCTGTATTCTGTTCTTTTCGGTATTAGTTATTATATCTTACCTCTGTTTACCAATGTAGTTGGCTGGGTGGGGGGTTAACTGGGCTTGGTAGAAAAAAGGAAGTCCTTAACATAGTACTGATGTTAAAGCGTGCGCTCCGGTCCCCGTCCCCGGACTGGAGCGCCCGCCCCCTCTGCCTTTTGCCCCGGGATCCTGGCGTCTCCCGGTCAGTCACACTGACCGGGAGCCCGGGTTCCCTTGTGTCTGGGACGCGGCTGCCGTGATGGCTGGCCCCCGTTCACGCACCGCGTCCCAGCTCCACTCACCTGGCTCCCCGCTCCTTGCGCTGTCTTTCTCTGCCTCCCGGTGCACACGGCCCCGCTCTCTAGGGCGCGCACGCGCCGCCTTCAGTTAATTTAAAGGGCCAGCGCACCGGTAATTGGTGCGCTGGTTCCTCACTTCTCCTGCCTTCCCTATAAAAGGCACCTGCCCCTTCCTGCTCTTGCCGGATCTTTGTGCCCTAGTGCCTCTGAGAAAGCGTTCCTATAGTGTGTATTGCCTTGCCTGTTGTCGAACCCGTTGCTACCGCCTACTCGCCTGTGAACCCTTGCCGCCTGCCCTGACCTCTGTTACGTCCGACTACGCTCCTGCCTGCTCCCTGTGTACCACGCCATATCAGCTGCCTGAGAGGTTGAGTTGCTACTGGAGGATACGACCTGGTGGTTACCACCACAGCAAGATCATCCCGCCTTGCGGTGGGCTCTGGTGAAAACCAGTAACCACTTAGAACCGGTCCTCTGGTACAACCCGCGTCAACGCCTCTCAGGTCCAGAGGATCCACTACCAGTCCAGCCGGTACGTGACAACTGTACACGTCTTCTTGTGTTCTTTAGGCGCAGGTGTATTATCCTATTAGTGTCTTCTGTTCTTCTTTGGGTCACCCTCGAGGTCTCTGTCCTATCTCTGACCTGGACGGTGTCCTTTAGATTTCAAGTTGTTTATAGCAACAGTGAATGAGTGTAGGTGTGGGGGTGGGGGAGGATGTCTGTGTTTTTTTTTTTTTTTTTGTTTCTTCTTTTTCCTTTGTTTCCCTTCTTTTTATCTTTTTGGATCTGGTATCTTTTTTTTTCCCGCTAGCATGCAGCTGGTATCTTGGAATGTGAAGGGATTGCGCTCGCCTAAGAGGTAGATGCAGATTCTTCGTCACCTGAAGCGTCTTCATCCAGATATAGTGTTACTCCAGGAGACACATCTGTCATCTGACGACATGGTGAGTTGTGGGTGGGGGAGGTAATTGGAGCACCAGCGGTTAATGGTAAGTCAGGCACCTTCATTTTTATCCATAAGAATTTTGGGGGTATGGTTATAAGCAAGGCAGTTGATAGTGAGAAGCTGTGGATACAGCTTCAGGTACACTATGAGGGTCACAACTATAGTATTTATAGTTGCTATGCTCTCAATGGGGACAACAAAGTGTACGTTAACTCGTTAGAGGCGATGCTTCTTAGTGAACCCCTTTCTCCCAAAATAGTGGGTGACGACATGAATGCATTGGACGTTGTCTCTGGAAGACAGGAGGGTTGGCGTAGTGGACAGGACAGGCACTCGTCCTAGTGTAAACACATTTGCTAAGTTTGTAGAGGCCTCTGGCCTTCGTGATCCTTGGAGGTTGACGCACCCGGACAGCAGAGAATTTACGCATTACTCCCATAGTCACTCTTCTTGGTCCAGGATTGGTCCCTCGCAAGTAGGCTTCGTCCGTACCCGCTCCGCAGTGGCTAATATCCACAAGGTTCTCACAGTTCTAGATAGGGTGCAACACCATCCCCAGCCCGGAGAAACCCTGATTTTAATAGCCATGGATGCTGAGAAGGCTTTCGGTCATGTCAGGTGGTACTGGCTGGGGATGGTGCTGGACAGAATGGGAATTGTTGGTCGTTTCCGCACATTCCTAGGGGGACTTTATTTTCTTCCCAATGGCTCGAGTTCACACTTCTGCCATATTGTCCTCCCCATTTATCCTCTTCAAAGGGACAAGGCAGGGCTGCCCCCTGTCTCCCCTGTTATTTGACATTGCTCTGGAACCCCTGGCTAGACATCTGGAAGATTCTGATCTTTCCTGGAGCAAACAGATCCAGCGCAAGGTGGTCAAATTCACCCTTTTCGCGGATGATATACTGATTTTCATGGCTGATCCACATGCACATTATGCCCGGTTAATGCCCACTCTTAACCATTTCGGTTCCTTTTCAGGCTACAAAATGAATCAACTCAAGAGCAAAATTTTACCCCTAGGCCTCTCATTGGTCCTCTATGGGTATATCCAATGATCTCATTAAAGGGGTACTCCGCTGCTCAGCGTTTGGAACAAACTGTTCCGAATGTTGGAGCCGGCACCAGGAGCTCATGATGTCATAGCCCGACCCCTCATAATGTCATGCCCCGCCCCCTCAAAGCAAGTCTATGGGAGGGGTAATGACAGCCGTCACGCTCCCTCCCATAGACTTGCATTGAGGGGGTGGGGCATGATGTCATGATGGGGGTGGGGCTATGCCATCACGAGCTCCTGGCGCTGGCTCCAACATTCAGAACAGTTAGTTCCAAATGCTGAGCAGCGGAGTACCCCTTTAAACCTCATATTACTTATTTGCATATATCAAAATAGGTAAATTGCACTCCTCCCTCTATACCCTGAACTATCTGTCCTTGTTCAAAACCATGTTAGATGAACTGTGTAGCTGGGCCCATTTGCCTATTTCTTTTCTAGGAAAATGTCATCTCATAAAGATGATAAGCTTCCCGAGACTCCTTTATCAGCTCCAGACCCTACCTCTTCTTATCAAGCACAAAGATGTCACCTTGCTCAATTTGGCTTTTACACGCTTTCTATGGGCGGGGAAGAGGCACCATTTTGACTTGGATGGCCCTACGCAAGGCCTTTGGGCTCCCTTTTCTGCTGTCTGGGTGCCTTGAATTCTGGGGGCACCCAGAATTCCCTCAGGGCTGTAAAAATAGGTTGTTTGATCTCTGGCTCCTTCAGGGAATTCTGATGCATGCTGATGAAAGGCGTTGGCTCACTCCGCAGAAACTCCTGTCTTCCTTTTCCTTGCCACCCTCTCACTTCCTTCAGGTGTCGCAGTTGCTCTCTTTTTGCAGATCTTGGCTGCGAGACCCTTCCTTGGAGGTGTCGCCCTCTGCCTTTGATGATATTGTGGGCCCACTACCAAGGAAGGTTTCTCTGTCAGATGTTTCAATGCTCGTTTATTGAAGGTTTCCAAAAATGAGATCTTTTCAACGTGGGAGGCTCTATTGCATGACTCTGAGATTAGTGACCATATCTTGGTTGGCTGGACTAAGGTCCGGGCTAATGTAATCAATGAACGATGGAGGGAAACTTATTTCTGAATCATGCATTTTGCTTATCTAGGCTTTAATCTGCCGGCTTCCTCTTCATTTCCCAATAGAATCACATCCTGTCCCAAATGTGATAGCCAAGACACAGATTTTTATCATGGGATATGGGGTTGCTCAAAGACTCATGAGTTTTGGGGGCAGGTAATTTTCTACATTGCTAGACACTGGGTAGTGCGAGTCCCCCTGTCCCCTTGGCACTTCTGTTCCATTCTGTCGAACTTGCTGAGGCGGAAGCTGTGGGTTTACGTATTGTGCCCTGTTTTCTCCATGTTATCTTGTTATTGGTGAAATGGGTGACTCTCCTGGAGCGGAACAAATCTGCGATGTTGGCCATAGCGATGTGGTGGAGTAACTGAAGGTCTATTTGGAGGTCGATAGAATGGAAGCAGAACAAAATAAGGAAAGTTGTGTGAAAAAATTCTTTGCCAAATAGTGTACTTTTCTGACTGTCCATTACTCAAGGGATCAGATTGATGCTTTTGTTCTGCCTTTTCGCCACACTGAGTGGTACTATTTGGCGTCTATGAGAAATACTTTAGGTCCTTTGCGTCTCAATGACCCTGTTCCCTGATATCGGGCTGAGTGTTACTATTTGCCCGGTGGTGGAGTTTTCTTTAGGGTACTGGATGCTTTTCTTTACACCTGAACTATTTGCTCTTATTCTTTTGCCCCCTCCCTTTTTTTATTGTCTTCGTTACCGTTTGTTGTCTGGTGTGGTGTGTATGGGTGTATGTATGTGAGAGTGGTTCTTTCAAGACCCATGTGCTTTATGACCCATGTGTGTGTGTGTGGGGGTGCATGCAGTAGTCTTGTGATATAAAAACAGAGAATATTTATGGTGTAAAACATAAATATAATTTTTTATATGGAATTTCATAAGGCAAAAGGGGTATATTTCCTTGTCTACACTTATTTCAGTAGTCCCTAAAATCCATAGATAGCCAACCCTGTGTAACTTGGTAAGCCATGTATTTTCCCAGCGCATTGCCCATTTTTTTTAAAGCATAGCCCCTGAGAATAAATCTCCTTTGTTATATTATTATTTCCATATCATCTAAATCACCTGTGAAGATATTTATTTTTAATAGTATTATTTTACTCTGCTTTAAACAAGTGAGTGCCAACTTATTTAGTGACCTTTCCATACAAATTCTAATCAACACTCTGGGAATTAGATATCATCACTACTGTGTTAAAATAAGTTTTCCGAGGTTGACCTCCCAGCAAAAGAGATTTTGCATTCCTTGGGAATCTGCTGTCTGTTGAATGTTTCAACTTCTGTTCTGAGTTGACAACATGTAAATAAGCTTCATGCCATTGGGAACATGGAGAAAATGTCATCAAAATGATTTGACCACTTTTCATAAGTTAAGGCATGTGTGACAGTTCATGCAGAATCACTGCTGTTCCTTATTCAAAAACAAATAATCAGCTTAATAGGCATCAGGCTTCAAGTGAGGTTCTGGCAAGTGGCTGTCGGTGGAGATGAATTTCGCAGCCAACGAGCTGCCAGTCACAGGCAAGAAAACTACTTTTGAACAATGCCAGTTACATCCTCTCTGAGATTTCAAAGGAACATCCTTGCTGGGATGGCATCTTTCCAAAATATCCTCTAATATATGTTACAAAAATATATGGCAACAGAGTGAAGATGAAAGTGCAAGTAAGTGTTTGTGAAGTGCCAAATTGAAGCAGCAGTGCATAATGGGGCTGGATATGGACTCCAAAGACATCACTTGGCAACACTGGGTATATGCTACAGGGGGAGAATTAACTCTAAGAGATTAATATGATCATTATAATGAATCTAATTTGTCTATATCTAAAAGAAAATTGTTTATTCTTTATCATCTATGCATTGTGGGAGCCATCCATTTAAAATATTACATTTCACCATGCAACCAATTTTGCATCAATAGGTGTAAACCAAAATCAAGAGTGGGGCTAAAACACAGAAGATGAGCAGAGCTTTCTATTAGCTTCCTTCACACATAGGATGTAAGTTATTATCAATATTGATTGATAACTGACCTGCCCACTTCCGGGCAGCTGACTGCTCCACAATGCGGCAATGTCCTGATGCCGAGAGAGAGCTAGATCTGCCCCCCTACTCTAACGCCGGGAGGTGTGCGCACCAGAATCTGTCATAAGATGGAAGTGCAACGTGAGTATATAGGTGCCGGCTCTATTACGAGCTGCAGTACACTCGGGGCTACTTCCTCGGCTCCCTGCCACTGCAGGATGGAGATTATGCAACTGATAGGCGCTGCAGGCTGTAAGTATAGTGATGTACAGTCTGGGCACCTTATCTTTCATATATGTGGTGATTTACTATGCATGACCTTATCCCTTCTTTACAGGGATTTCCCCATATTTACACAGTGAGTATATGCCATGATTGCTACTGGACGGGGTAAGGTCATTTAATGCCACTACATATTTGTTTCCTGGCAGGGACTCCTGAGATTATCTGAGGATAAAACTACATGGAGGACGGCCACCTGCTTAGTACATTTAACTTCTGAGATGCATAATTGAGAATACTTGTTGCATGATTTCATTTTAATAATTTCTGGAGCTACACTGTATAGGTTCCCCTGAAGACATCCCTGTGTGCTGTGATTGGCATGTGGATAGAAACGCGTTGGGAATTATAAATATCAATGTGATTATTACATACAACATATGATTTGACACTGCTTTTGTTAAAGCAGTCTGTAGCTCTTTGTGTGAAACCATTTGACCAACTTGTTGGGCCATTAGGTCTCTTGTGTTTTATACACTACTTTGGTATCCACTTTTTTTTCTGTCTGGTGGCTTTTAGACAAGTTGGAATAAATGTTATATTTTAGCGACACCCCTTATATCATTCCTTCGCCTTCATATAATTTTTTGGAATAGTTTGAGTCTGCGGGGCATAATTTTTGGTTTTTATATGTTCCATTACAATCACATATATTATATCTGATATTATATATATATATATATATATATATATATATATATATATATATACACACACATATATATCAATATTGGGCCATTGGGCCAGTTTCAAGGGGAAAAGTGATACATTTTGTTGCAAAGTTTGCAGTTAAAAAAAAAAAAAAGGTTTGCTGTTAATGCCACTTTCTAGAGGACAGGACTTTGGGTTTTGGTTTCAGTCTAGGGAAAAATGCCTCCATACCTAGAGCATGCTGTCACGTACCTAAAAGTGTGCCCAAAGTAAAAAAAAAAAAAAAAAAAAACTTGGACAAAATAACATTGCTTGTAGTACACTTTCAGTGAACTAGCCACAGAACTTTACCTAAAAATGCTATTTATGAAACCACCTTTATACTTTTTTCTTGGTTTGCAAATGATGATCCTCCATCAATACTCAATACCGCATTATGAGAATATAGAAACTGAATTTTAGAACTTTTTGCAAATTTATTAAAAATGAAAAACTAAAATTTTGCATCAACAGTCAGACCCTTTGCTATGACAATTTAAATTAAGCTCCTATTTCTCTTGATCCCACAGCTGACAATGCATATCAGAGCCAAATCGAAGCCATAAGGCTGCAAGAGCTGCCTGTAGAGCTCATATACAGGATTATGTGGAGGCACAGATCTGGAATAAAGTACATAAAAAATTCTGCTGCTCTTTAAGGCCCAAAGAGCACAATGGCCTCCATACTTTTAGCTAACACATACCGATGCAAAATTGGTTCTGTAGTGAAATGCAATATATTAATGGAAGAAGTTTGGAACAACTAGAATTTTTCATAGAGCTGGCAACCACACCAAACTAAGTAATCAGGTAAGAAAGAACTTGTGTCAGGTCTGGAGAGGGAAGGAGTGCACACTATTCTCACCAACTCCCCCTATCCCTGCCTACTTACGTACCTGCCCTAAGTAGCAGGTCCATAACCACGGTGACGGTCCGTACTTACAATAAGTGAGGGCAGTCCAGTAAAAATAATAAACTATAATGCAGATGGTGGTCGGGACACAGAATGGAATCACTCAGACTAACAGAAAAATAACTTAACATACACACAATAAGTTGCTGTCCACAGTTACAGATAAGCAAATTCGCAAAGCCAGGCGAAGAGTCAGAGAGCAGAGCCAAAGGGTCAAAATGCCAGATATAACAGATACAATATAAATGCTAGCTAGGAGTACACAGAGCTCTATAGCAGGTAAGGATTGGGAGTAGACTGACAACTTCTATAGGCCCAGACCAGCTGCTCACATCAAAGTTAGCTGACCAGTCCAGACAACTGGGCGTAGCACAAAGCAAAACAAAACAGAGAGAGCTGTCAGAACTGTTTAATCCCATGGGTACTGACAGTACCCCCCCTTTTAGGAGGGGCCACTGGACTATTCGCAACCTGAGAGTAAAGAGGAACGCATGAATCATCAATTTCTACATCAGTAGCCTCATCCTCAATGTCACACCACTCATTTGTGTCCTCACAATCATCTTTACTCTTTTCAGACTCCAAATCCACATGATTATTCTCCAAACATTTATTGCTTAAGATATCACAACGTACAGATTTAGTCAGAGGCTGCTGCAAAACTGGTTCTAAGACAGTCTTAGGTATAATCAGTTTCACTGAAGATGATACAATGCCCCCCAGAAGAACTTTGCCAGGCATAGTTCTCTGAGGGACAAGACATACCTGTGTGCCCAAGTGGCCTCCCCGATTACCACTTGTACGTGGACGCTTGATACAGGATCCGATGAAATACGTGTCCTCTCCACAGCAAAAACACAGACCATAGAGTTGACAAAACCGCCTGCATTCTTCTGGGGTATGAATGGACCCTATCTGCATAGGTTCATTCTCTGGCACAGATTGAGAGACAGGAGAGGAATCAAGCAGGACAGGAGAGACAGAGGATGAAGAACACTCCAATTTGCATTCTCGCAAACATCTATCCAAACGCTCAGCTAAAGTCATGGCTTGGACAAGGGTGTCAGGAGAGGGATAAGTTACAAACATGTCCTTTAAGGTGTCAGATAACCCTAGTCTGAACTGACAAATCAAGGCTGGAGTATTCCAGTTGGAGGCCACACACCACTTTCTAAAATCTGCACAGTACTCCTCTACTGGTCTGCGAACTTGCTTTAATGTATGCAGTTTAATATCAGCGTACGCAGCACGGTCCGGTTAAGTGTACAAAAGACCCAATCCCACAAATAAGTCGTCCACAGAGGACAACTCTGGAGCATCGGGACCAAGGAAAAATACCAATTCCTGGGGACCCCCTTGCAAAAGAGACATAACAATAGCCACTCTCTGGGCCTCAGTACCAGATGTGTAAGGCCTTAACCTGAAATACAATTTGCAGCTCTCACAAAAGGTTTTGAACATTTTGGGGTTACCAGAGAATTGGTCAGGGAGACTAACTTGTGGCTCCACAGGAGCTGGAGCAGGAACAGATGACACCTGAGTTCAGGCAGACTTCAGCTCCTGAATTCTGGCTAGCAAGCTCTGAACTAACTACTCCTGGTGTTGCAACCTCTGAGTCAAGGTCCGGACTAATACTGACTGAGACTGAGAAGACTCATATTGCTAAAGTCTTTCAGCTAAATCATGGACCAGCTGAGTCAAGCCCTGCATTCACTCCACCAAAGCAGACATAGCTTCCATTATGCAGGAACAAAGCAAATGCAGGTATGTGGGCCTGCTAAAATGTCATGTCTGGGCAGGGATGGAGTGCAACTATTCTCACCCACTCCCCTATCCCTGCCTACTTACGTACCCACCCTAAGTAGCAGGTCCGTAACCACGGTGATGGTCCCTACATACAATAAGGGCGTCCAGTCATAATAATAAACTATAATACAGAAGAGGGTCGGGACACAGAATGGAATCACTCAGACTAACAGAAAAAATAACTAAACATACACACAATAACTTGCTGTGTACAGTCTGAGTTGATACCAAGAGGTTTCAGATAAGCCATTTCGCAAAGCCAGGAGAAGAGCGGAGCCAAAAGGTCAAAATGCCAGAAATAACAGATACAATATAAATACTAGCTAGGAGTACACAGAGCTCTTTAGCAGGCAAGGATTGGGAGTAGACTGCCAGCTTATATAGGCCCAGACCAGGTGCTCACATCAAGGTCAGCTGACCAGTCCAGACAGCTGGGCGTAGCCCAAAACAAAACAGAGAGCTGTCAGAACCGTTTAACCCCACGAGTTCTGACACCTTGGTTAAAGAGGTGACCAGCATCCCAATGGTCACTCTGACTGAGCTCCAAAGATCAGGTATGCAGATGGTAGAAACCTTCAGAAGAATGGCATCACTCTACCAATCTGGGCTTTATGGGAGAGTGACCAGAAAGAAGCTTCTCCTCAGTAAAAAAAAAACACAAGAAAGCCTTCTAGGTTTTACAAAAAAAAGCCCTTAAAGAACTGCCAGACTTTGAGAAACAAGATACTTTGCTCTGGGACCAAGATTAAAGCAAACCAAGCACTGCTCATGACCTGCTCATGCACTGTCCATATAGTGGAGCATGGTGTTTTTGAGTGGCTGGGACTGGGAGATTAGTAAGGGTTTAACCCCTTAAGGACCAAGGACGTACCGGTACGTCCTTGGTCCTGCTCTCCGGATATAACGCGGGGTTACACGGTAACCCCGCATCATATCACGGCGGGCCCGGCGTCAAGCCGGGACCCGCCTCTAATAACCCTTTAGCCGCGCGCTCAGAGCTGAGCCGCGCGGCTAAAACCGAAAGCGAAAGTTGCCGGTTAACTCAGTGGGCTGTTCGGGATAGCCGCGGCGAAATCGTGCCATCCCGAACAGCTTACAGGACAGCGGGGACCTATAACACTGCAAAAAAAAGTGAAAAAAAAAAGTGAATAAAGATCATTTAACTCCTCCCCTATTAAAAGTTTGAATCACCCCCCTTTTCCCATAAAAAAAACACAGTGAAAATAAAAATAAACATATATGGTATCACCGCGTGCTGAAATGTCCGAATTATAAAAATATATCATTAATTAAACCGCTCGGTCAATGGCGTGCGCACAAAAAAATTCCAAAGTCCAAAATAGTGCATTTTTGGTCACTTTTTATATAATTTAAAAATTAATAAAAAGTGATCAATAAGTCCTATCAATGCAAATGGTACTGTTAAAAACTTCAGATCATGGCGAAAAAAATGAGCCCTCATACCGCCCCATACACGGAAAAATAAAAAAGTTATAGGGGTCAGAAGATGACATTTTTACACGTATTAATTTTCCTGCATGTAGTTAGGATTTTTTCCAGAAGTCCAACAAAATCAAACCTATATAAGTAGGGTATCATTTTAATCGTATGGACCTACAGAATAAAGATAAGGTGTCATTTTTACATAAAAATTTACTTCGTAGAAACGGAAGCCCCCAAAAGTTACAAAACTGCGTTTTTTTTTCAATTTTGTCACACAATGATTTTTTTTCCATTTCACCGTAGATATCTGGGCAAAATGACTGTCGTAATTACAAAATAGAATTGGTGGCGCAAAAAATAAGCCATCATATGGATTTTTAGGTGCAAAATTGAAAGAGTTATGATTTTTTAAAGGCAAGGAGCAAAAAACGAAAATGCAAAAACGGAAAAAACCCCGATCCTTAAGGGGTTAAGGGAAAGTTAAATGGTGTGAAATATAGAGATATTCCTAATAAAAATAAAAACCTGAGTGCTCTGGAACTCTGAGCAGAACATTTACCTTCCAAAAAGACAAAGAGGAAGTTTTATTGTTGAGTTGTTTTTTGTCATTTTTCAAGTCACTTTTGTTGTGTGTTTTCTGACCAGGGTGCCTCCAGCTGTTGCAAAAACAGAATGGTCTTCCTCCCACCCAGCAGTTGCTCCACCCATTGAAGCTAAGACAGACTCCCTCTGACCACCTGATTGCTGATGCAATGTCTCAAGCCGTACTGCAACCTGGGAAAACCTGGGACTACAGTCATTTTAAATGCTGCTAAAAATAAACCTTAGTGCAAAAATCACAGAATTGCAACACTACCATGAACCACAGGCACAGACACTATATTATGAACTACATTAACTGTAACATAGTGAAATAAAAAAAATCCCAGAATACCCTTTAAACTCAATAGACTTGGTAAACATGTAAAGTATTTTGCCAAATTCAGGAACCGCCAATAGTTGTTACCACTTGAAGAAGGACACTTGTAATATGATGATGCCCTGCAGTGGTCAGTACTCCTGGGGAAAGGGAAGAGAAACATCCAGAAACAATATATTACAATTGATGTAATAAACATTAAGAATGTTTATATAAAAAGAATTCTGGTGGTAAAAGGATCCACTGTATTTTTTAATAGAATCATGTCAAAATTTGATAACTGATATAAACACTTCTGCTCGAGGCACTGTGGGGCTGGAATCCTTGTTTTACAATTCACTGTTACACACATTTTCACGGGTGAAACAATATTTGGAAAATTGTGTGATCTTAAAACAGTTGGTACGGAGCCATTTTATTAACTGAAGAGAATAATAAGGTTTACATTGTCTATTATGGTTGGCATATTTGAGATACTAACCATATTAATTGAATTTGCCTTGTTTATGGGCATATTATAGCGTCATACATAAGAAATTGTTGTAAACCCTATTGGAAATGTTGTTCTTTGTTCAGTGTGGTGTTTGTGACTATAAATGTTTCATAAGAAAGTTGTATCATCCTAACTTATGTGTCTCTATCTAGCTGTCTCCAAGGCTAAAATTCGAGATGAGACATCTTTTCAAATAACGACACATATCCCAGTGCACATATAAAGCTGTAATATATTTTTTAGATTTCAAAACAAGATGTTTTCCTTAGAAAAAGATGTTATTTTTTTCACCTAATGATAATACATCAAGTATCAGTCATGAAGTTCTCAGCAAGATGTTACAAGTGACAGCTGAAACCTTCTCCCATTCAGTGACTGCTGTGGGATTCCTAAATACTTTTAAGAGAGGTAAAATCTCCTATTCAATTCATTTGAATTGCATCTCTGCACAAGATTGAAACGTCTCTCTGTGATATTGGATACACAGAGAATATAAATTTCCTATTATACCCAAAAGTACGGATAAAGAAAGTGCGTTGTTCTTTAATAACACTTCACTGAAACAACAAGGTACTGTACTTAAACAATAATTTTTACAAAAAAAATTGAAAGAAGAAAAAACTTTTCAGAACAGAACAGGACATGCTATATAAAGAACCATGGTAAAACAGATCTTTCCATTCACACTTAGGCTGAGTTCAATCTTTGTGGATCAGTGTAACTTTATTTTGTGTGTATGTGTGTGTGTGTGGGGGGGGGGGGGGGCAAGAGGGCAATCCTTGGGGGTAGATATATCAAGCTTTGTCTGCTTTTCTCAGATCCAGTACTAGCTTTGGATAGAAAACAAAAACTTCCTGTAAGAATGATACCATAATGCAAAATTTTTACTTGCCTATACATTATTATATAAACCCAGCGGACCTTAGAAGATTATCCCTGCCATTTCCACAGACGGTATCATACATGTCTATTAAATGTGGATCCTACTTCTAGGGGGGGGGAGCCTCCTGAGCCACCAGACATTCCCCTGAGCCACATTCAGACACAGAATCACGCATACAGGAGAATGTACCGCTGTCTGCTGGGGATCTGGGATGAGCGTCCCGAACCTCAGCAGCGGTGGCGGGTCAGTCCACCCCTGGCACCCCCCTTGAGAGTGGCACCCGGGGCGGGGCGGGCCGCCCCCCCCCCCCCTTGGTACGCCACTGCAGTAAGCCATAAGCTGTAGGTGTTTGCCAAGCTTAATGTGGAGTTTATACTGGGCAGAGACTTCCCATATTTTTGGCAATTGTGGAATGGGGAGAGTGTACCAGAGAAACCGAACACAAAGGTTCCTGAGGTAAAGGTGGGTGGTGTGTCACTACTTGACTGTGTGAACTGTCCTGTAAATTTTGAACCTATGCAGTGTGATAATGTTTTTTGTCAAAAATTCATGCCTATGTTTACTAAAGTAATGTGTACTGCTGCCAACTCTGACAGGACAAAAGAAAACCTGTGTGAGCTGGTAGTAGTAGGTAAAAAGATGATTGCTTTGCTATATCCTAGAGATATATTAAGTCTGGTGAAGCCAGACCCTGTCATAGTGTCTATACAGGCAGTTATTTGGGGTTGTAAAACTGTTAATGTCTGTTTTTCTACCCTCCATGGTACTGTGAGTCACAAGGTTGCAATAGAGCCCTCCTTGGAGTATGATGTAGTACTGGGAATGGATTTTCCATTTTTTTCAGCAGGTATGGGAAGACTGTAAGGTAACTAGAGCAAGTACACCTGATAGGCTCACAACACTTGGCTTGCACCACACACTAGTTGAGAGTTACTCAGCAGAGGAAGAGGATGAGGCGTGTCAGCAGTCGCTAGATATATGTCAGATAGGGGTCTGCCAGACTGCTAGGGGAGCTGAAGAACAGACCGTGAGTCAAGTCCAGGAGGATCCAAAGACTCAAGTGACAAGTGTGCCTCTGACTGAAACAGAATCTTCAGTAAAACCAAAAACGGATCAGGTACAGGAACATGAGTTCCATCCGCCAGCTAAAGATTAGCCCTAGGTGGGGCTAGAATTGCGTGGTCATCTGGAAGAGGTGACCGGAAAAGAAGCTACAGAGATGTCTGTGGATAATGCAGAAGTACTGAAGAGAGTTCAAGTGTAGCTGGGTGCTACGCTTACTGTCATAGACAGAGTCCTGAGTGAAGGACATGTGATGTCTGTACAAGAGATGGATCGTGACCAGGAAGGTCGAACCACTGGACCATATGTTGTTGTTGCAGACCCAGGAGCTCTTGACGTTTCTGTGAGTGAGCGGAGAAACGGTGGTGAAATGAAAGAGAAGTCTGCCGGAGAGCAGAGAAACAGTCCAGAGAGACTGTCCGGGGACTGCCCTGGGGCCCAAGGGGCCAAGATCCTTGCAAAGGGGACGACAACCCCTAAAGGAGGAGAAGAGTTGGAACGAGTTGGCTTGAAGAAAGAGCAGGAAGCAAAGCTTCAGCTGCAGAAAATGAGTTTGCGGCTCTGCAGGATGAACTGTCCGGCTCCAAGGATCTTGTAATCAGCAAGGAGAGAGAATTGGAGAGTGTGGCCAAGCAGGTTTCATTCAAGGAGGAAGAAGTGAATGTCCTGTATGAGGCATATCTGGCTCTATAAAGTGATCACAATGCTAGGTTGGTAACCATGGAAGAGCTGGAGAAGGAGAAAGTAGTAATGGCTCATAAGGTGCAGAGCCTGGAGGCGCAGAACGAAACGCACCTTAAGTCACACGCAACTACCTTGGAGTCACTGGGAATGCAGCTCTCTGAACAAGAGGCTCAGCTAAAAGTCTATGAGCAGAAAGTGTCCAAGATGGTGCAGCTGAATAAAGACAATGAGCAGATGAGAGAACAACTGTTGTCCCTGGAGGGGAAGGGAGTTAGAAGGTGAACTCTGCTAAGCTCAAGAGTGAGCAGCAGAAACATTTAAAGCTATTGGAGACTGAGATGCTTTCTACCCAACCTCCCAATCTGGTGCTAAATGTGGCAGAGTCTGAGCAATGGACTCAAGAAACGGTAGAGTCTGAAGACCATGAGAGGAAGCCATATGAGAAGTCCTCTGAAGCTGAAACTGAGGCTAAACCCTATGAAAGGTCCTCTGAAGCTGCAGAGATATGGACATTGGATGGTGAAAATGCTGAGGCAGAGAAGTTCTCTGAGGCAGAAGCCAAATCAGAGATAACTGTAGAAGTCCTGCAAATGGGTGGTACAAGCTAGGTTGGCCACCAGCAAAGTTCAGGTGATGGCCATACCGGTGACAGAAGAAGACAAAATCCTGGAGCATCTGCCTTGTCCGTACCTAGTGTCCAGAGCACTTTACAGACCAAAGTGAACAACCTGGCATTGGAAAGGTGTGACATGAATAGAGCCTTTTACAAGGAATTTGTCAAAGGTGACCAAAAGTCTTGTGCTTGGTGGCTAATGAAAGTGTGAATGAAAGAAGGGTGCGCCATTGAAGCATTGCATATAAAATCTGCTGAAGAAGTAAGCCACGTGCCTCAAAACCTGTTGGACGAAGTTGTTCAAGGAAAAAGAAAGGCAGTTGGACTCTGCCTTTTGAATACAAGTGCTCCTTCCCGGTGGTCTGAGCAGAGGGGGGAGGGGGGGGGGGAGATATGTGACACTGTGGCAAGAGAAGGGTGTATGCTAACTAACCCTGGAGAAACCTCCACCTGTGGCCTGATTAATGAGGTAGCAGAGAGGGGAAGTGTGTTTAAAAGGAAGTTAGACAGAATAGTTGGGGATCTCCCCAGAAGACAGCAAGGTGGCTGTGGGGGGGGGAGGTAGTGGTACTGGTGAGGAACACCAAGCCCGAGCTGTGAGTGGCCCCAACAGTGAAGTGTGGACGAGACACACAGCAAGAGGTTGCAAATGCTGTGTGTGAACAGTGAGTAGAAGGTTGCAGGAGGCATACGTTTAACTGGCTGGGAAAAGCCCACCAGTGGATAGTCAGGGCATGCTGGATTGTTAAGTTAGTGACTAGATGGTCTAGGGTTTTGTTTCTTCCTGTGTTATGTTTTTATTTATCCTGCAACCTGTCTAATTAAGCTGGTGAGGGGCCTGACTTGCATAAAGAACTGTTGTTTGCCTGCTGAACGAAGTAGAAACGTGTCCTGTGGCTGTGTCAAGGATGATCCCAGAGCTATCCCCAGGGAGAAATCCATAGAATATATATATATATATATATATATATATATATATATATATATATATATATATATATATGAAAAGAACGTACTCTCCTCAGAAAATATGAAACAAGCTCAGGAGCTTTTATTGCTCCATACCTGTTGAGTAACGGCTGCTATCAGCAGCCAGAACTCACCGCTAATGACGCGCAGTCACACTGATGTCCCCAATTAAACCCTTCAGATGGGGGGATCAATGCCAATCACGGCATATAAAAGGTAAACTTACAGGTGTTGGTGAGTTTGAGGGTCCAATAAATTCAATTAGTTAAGATAGTGGCCTGAAGCCTCATGCATACCTATTGGCTACTGATAATTGCTCTTCTTGTACAGGCTGCCCCAGGCAGAATGAAAAAGCAGATTGATGATATCACTGATCAAGGCTATTCTATGGCATAGCACTGAACAGTGTAAGCAATCAAAAGGTTGCTTATAACAGTTTCCTATGGGGACTGAAGAAGTGTGAATGACATTTAAAAAAAAATATATCAATAAGCCCCTCTCCTAATAAAAATTAAAATCATTCCCTTTTACAAATTTTCAAATAAAAAATGTAAACAAAAAAAAACATCTAAACATATATGATACCACTGCATGTAGAAATGTTCGAAATGTTTAAATTTAATGTTAATGAAACCGCGCCGAGTATGGCGTAAACGTTAGAAAGACCAAATGCCAGTATTTAATATTTTTGGTCACTTTTTTATCACAAAATGTTCCGAACGCTGAGGCAATGGAGTACCCCTTTAAGTATGATTGTAATACCAGGAAAAACAGCACACTATCTATATTTTATGGAAATAGATACATTGCTTTTAGCACCTTATTGCACCATTACCTCCATACTGCATGTTGTAGATGCAAATTCATGTGGTATTATAACTTTTGTAATGATTCAATTTTTTTATTCATGTTATTGCTTTTTAACCCCTTCATGACCCGGGGTTTTTCAGTTTTTGCACTTTTGTTTTTTTCTCCTTACTTTTAAAAAACCATAACTCTTTCAATTTTGCACCTAAAAATCCATATGATGGCTTATTTTTTACGCCACCAATTCTACTTTGTAATGATGTCAGTTATTGTACCAAAAAAAAATCAATAGCAAAATGGAAAAAATATAATTGTGTGACAAAATTGAAGAAAAAACACCATTTTGTAATTTTGGGGTCTTCAGTTTCTACGCAGTACATTTTTCGGTAAAAATTACACCTTATCTTTATTTTGTAGGTCCCTATGATTAAAATGATACCCTACTTACATACTTATGGAAAAAATAATAACTACATTTTGGTGTTTAAAATTGTCATCTTCTGACACCTATAACTTTTTTATTTTTCTGCATATGAGGCGGTATGATGGCTAATTTTTTGTGCCGTGAGCTGAAGTTTTTAGCGGTACCATGATCAGACTTTTTGATCGCTTTTTATTCAGTTTTTATGATATAAAAAGTTACCAAAAATACGCTATTTTGAACTTTGGAAATTTTGTGCATGTACGCCATTGACCGTGAGGTTTAATTAACGATATATTTTTATAATTCGGATATTTCCGCACACAGCGAAATCACATATGTTTATTTTTATTTAAACTGGGTTTTTTTTAAATGGGAAAAGGGGGGTGATTCTAATTTTTATTAGGGAAGGGGTTAAATGAGAAGAACTCACAGAACTAAATAATATTTAGTGTCTGACAAAATTACCAATCATTAAAAAAACACTAAAATATAACTTTTAATGAATAATGTAGCATAAAATATGTCAAAAACCACCACAGTGCTACTCAAAAAAGAGGCTAAAAATAATGATGCTCAATCACAGGATCTATGGATGTTAATCCTTGATATATTTCACATATGTCACCAAAATGCCATAAGTTTGCTCCTCAAATGAGGAGACTTGCTTGCCAGATGAGATACTGATATTATTCCTATAGGATAGAAGGGGTACAGGTAAGTGAGGGGGGATGGGGAGGGAGGACCTAGGGTGGTGCAGGCCTGGTGTTGATATGGCCACTATCTAAGTGTCCCTACGGTGCAAGCCCTACGCTACCCCTGTACCTAGGCGGGTTGGTCTGTCCTAAAAAGGACGGGCCCGCACTGGAACGTACCCCTGTATTCCTAGAGATTCCCTATGTTGATAGACAATGAGGGAACTGACTGTCTCACTGGATCAGCCTGTCTAACTAGGTGAGGGTAGGAATAGGATAGACAAATGGCCTATTGCCAATACCCGGTGTATATATGATAGCACCTATCTGTTGTAATTGGAAAACAGATGCTGGATCCACAAATACACCAGAGATAGGTGATCCAATGCTTGTGGGCTAGTAGCTAACTATAGAAACCAATGAAGTTCTATTTATATAACGTGGCACAAATATATGTCTATGTCATGATTCCCTGTAATAAATACTACTGAAAGAGTATAGGGTTGTTCCCAATGAATATACAGACACCTATGTATAGATAAACATATAACTGGAGATAACTGGACAGTTGTAATTGCCGTGGCACTAGGACCCACAATGTGGCCAGCAGTAAATAATAAAGAGTGCAATTTATCTGTATCTTGTAACATTATTAATGATACAACGTATCTGGATCTTATGGCATTATTGGTGGTAACGTCTCGACACGTTTCTTGCCCAGATCATCAGGAGACGTTAAGGGGCATGAGCGATGTCAATCAGATGTCTATGATTGTCGGCATCTTTTCCGGCATAGATCAGTTACCAGGACCGACCATTATAGACATCTGATTGACATCGCTCATGCCCCTTACCGTCTCCTGATGATCGGGGCAAGAAACGCGTCAAGGCGTTACCACCAATAATGCCCTAAGATCCAGATAAGTTGTATCACTGATAATGTTACAAGATCCAGATAAATTGGACTTTATTATTTACTGCTGGCCACATTGTGGGTCCCAGTGCCACGGCAATTACAACTGTCTAGTTATCTCCAGATATATGTTTATCTATACATAGCTGTCTGTATATTCATTGGGAACAACGCTATGCTCTTTCAGTAGTATTTATTACAGGGAATAGTGACTTAGACATATATTTGTGCCACGTTATATAAATAGAACTTCATTGGTTTCTATAGTTGGCTACTAGCCCACAAGCATTGGATCACCTATCTCTGGTGTATTTGTGGATTCAGCATCTGTTTTCCAATTACAACAGTGAGGTACTATCATATATACACCGGGTACTGGCAATAGGCCATTTATCTATCCTATTCCTACCCTCACCTAGTTAGACAGGCTGATCCAGTGAGACAGTCAGTTCCCTCATTGTCTATCAACATAGGGAATCTCTAGGAATACAGGTGTAGGTTCCAGTGCGGGCCCGTCCTTTTTAGGACAGACAAACCCGCCTAAGTACAGGGGTAGCGTAGGGCTTGCACCGTACTTGCTACCGACACATAGGTAGTGGCCATATCAACACCAGGCCTGCACCACCCTAGGTCCTCCCTCCCCATCCCCCCTCACTTACCTGTACCCCTTCTATCCTATAGGAATAATATCAGTATCTCATCTGGCAAGTAAGTCTCCTCATTTGAGGAGCAAACTTATGGCATTTTGGTGACATTTGTGAAATATATCAAGGATCGACATCCATAGATCCTGTGATTGAGCATCATTATTTTTAGCCTCTTTTTTGAGTAGCACTGTGGTGGTATTTGACATATTTTATGCTACATTATTCATTAAAAGTTATATTTAAGGGGTTAAATGATCTTTATTCACTTTTTTTTTATTTTGCAGTGTTATAGCTCCCATAGGGGGCTATCACACTGCAGTAACTGATCTTTTACATTGATCAATGGTTTCTCATAGGAAACCATTGATCAATGATTCTGCCGCTTGACTGCTCATGCCTGGATCTCAGGCACTGAGCATTCATTCGGCGATTGGACAGCATGGAGGAAGGTAGGGACCCTCCTGCTACAGCTGCCGTGACTTCATCGCTCCCTGAGCTAACCGACATTGATTTACTTTCACTTTAGACGCGGGGTTCAACTTTGAACGCCGCATCTAAGGGTTAATAGCACCCGGTGCCACGATCAGTGCCGCGCATTATTAGCCACAGGTCCTGGCCGTTGCTAGTTGTCGGGCCCAACCCGCTATGACGCGGGGCCACGCCGTGGCCACGCGTTATAGAATGGGATGGGAGCCGATCCATTACGTACATGTATGTCATGGGTCGGGAAAGAGTTAAGTACCAGGGCATCAGGGCGTACCTGTACCTGTGTTCCCTAAGTGGTTAATATACTCAATTGTAATGAATCAGAAGGAAAAAGCCATCATCCTGAAGTCCTTCTTCATGGACAGCTCACTTGTTTACCTACTAATTTGGTGTGTACTCTAATGATTAAGATTCTATTGAACATTTGTAAAGTTACATTTACCTGCCCCGTCCTTACATCATTGTCATCACCAAGTCAATCTATTACACTCAGCCGACACACATAATCCTCTAATGAATTTGCAAGGGAAGTCTCTTCCATCACAAATGAGACAGTAAACAATTACATTATTTATTTAAGGCTTTACTTCAAGTGAATTTCTTCAGAACTAAAATAAAGATAAAATGTGTCGGCATTCCTAAAATAAAGTCTATATCATCTCTGAAATATGAAGAAAATAGCTGAATGATATTATGTGGCATTAAACTGGAGAGAGCTTTTATTAAAACTATAAAATATAAATTCAATTACTCTATAGCTATCTATCTACATAGACAAATACAAAAATAGTTGCAGCACTCCCAACAAAGGTACCGGGTGCCCTGCATCCAAGACCCGATCGCGGTCTGTTTAGATAATCCAGAAAGCAATGGCGAAGCACTCCAAAATTCATGCAAAAACTTGTGTGTTTATTCACCACATATCTCCAGCAACGTTTCAGCTCAACAATAGAGCCTTTTTCAAGTATATTGACAATTATCAAGTAAGGGGTTTATATACCCAGTCATGTGATACATCCAATCAAATCATCAAATATTAATATTAATAAAATACAAAATAATGCAAAAAAATCCATCAAAGTGCAAAATATAGTGCATATATATCAGAGTACATAAAGTACAAGTTGAATAAAAACATATAAATGTACAAAAAGAGGCTTGAAATATACAGCTCACACATAATTGAATCATTAATACAATATACTTCAGCTGTTGCATATCTTATTATAACACTTAATGTAATAAATCTCAGGAGAGAATTCACCCGCTCTGTAAACTGACATGGCACCGTCGGCTTGTACAATTCCACAGTGCGCCTGCGCCATTATCCTGCGCATCCAATCAAGTGACTCAGTCACATGATTAGGAGCTCTCACATGACCCACCTCTATGGATACCACTGACACTAACTAGCTGTCAGTGGCATCCTGTAGGAGCGATTGCCCCACAACTCCTCCCACCGCAATCATCGGTGTTCCCAAATTGGTAGCTACACACCCATAAATAATTGTAAAACAAACCATAATAAATAATAAAATGATAATGGACCCCAAGCAGAGAAGTATCGCTCTGTCACCATTAAAACAACAGGCGACCTGTGCATAGCACCCCTAATCAAGATAGTGACGGTATGTCTTAACTTCCTCAAAAATTATTATAATATCTAGTATGTGTATATCTAATGTATACCATAGTCCACATTAATTAAAAATTGTAAAAAAATATATATATCTAATGTATATATCTAGTGTATACCCTAATCCCCATTAAGCAGTAAATAATCTGTAATATACATTCTATCCAGACTATACCATATAATATCGCCACAGACTCTCCTTAATAAAACATATTTTATTGGCATAAAATTACATAAACAGAATATGAAAAATGGATTTCCAGACAGTGTGATATCTCTCTTTCATCATGTTCAGAATACAAGACGACAATATAAAAAAACTAAAACAAATCAAAATAATTATACTTATCAAGATATTTGTCACTAGTTATGTTTCAAACGATGCTCATAAAATCCATAGTCAATCAAAGAAGCACCGCATTAGACAGCATTAAACTAAAAATTCATGCCATGTGGGCGCAAAGAATTTAATTGGTGTATCCACCATAATTCTCTCTAAGTAAAGATAATCTATCTCCCCTGGCTGGGAATAGGAACATAGTGTAGATCTTTTGCACTATGGCCCTTATCACTAAAATGCTTAGAGACTGGCATATCTGTTTTCTTGCTAATTCTGTACCGATTGGCCCACATACAAAAATTGGCATGGGCAAATTAACACATATATGACCCATGTAGAGTCACATGTTAAAAAGTGCTTGAGTGCATATACCTTTCGTGTTTGGGGATGTATAAAATTCACACCCTTAACCATTGATGTACAATTTACACATGGCAGGCAAGAGAAAGACTCCGATCTTTTGCTGGTTAAATATGTCTGTCCAGTGTCCCTATTTTTCTGTACCTGTGTCCGTACCAATTTGTCTTTCAAAGTTGGCGACCTCCTATATGACATAAGGGCATTAGCACCAAACTCTTCAATACCTTGGAAACTATTTCTCATAATCTACCAGTGTTGATTTAATATTTGCGAGATAGCCCCACTCTGTGTATTATAGTTTGATGTAAATGGAATCCTTTTCCCCTGTTCTCTTTGTATTGCCTCAGTGTAGTTTCCCTATCTATGGTTTCCACTGTTCTCCTATGTTTATCTATAACTCTCCTAGGGTATCCATAGTCACAAACGTCATTAGTCATTTTGTCAAGAGTCTCATTCAAAATTATGTCATTGTCTGCCACCCTTCTTGCCCTCAGCATTTGGTTGTAGGGCAAGGATTCAATCATATGTCTAGGGTGGCAACTTTGATAGTGTAACAACATATTTTTGTCCGTCGATTTGATATAAAATGTGTACCTAACCTATTACATTCCTTCTTTACCATTACATCCAAAAAGCTAATATTTTCTGTTGACTGTGTCATAGTAAATTTAATATTGGTGTAAATATTGTTAAGAAAATTGAAAAACTTATCCAGCTCCATACTGGAGCCACCCCACAGGAGGAAGATGTCATCAATAAAATGCCCCCCCCCCCCCCCAGACAATGTCTAAAGTGGTGGGAAGGATAGATGACATCTTCCTCCATAGTGGCTATGTATACATTCGCATACATGTACGCAACATTTGACCCCATGGCGGTCCCGACAAGTTGCAAAAAAATTGATCCTCAAAAATAAAATAATATTTAGTAAGAATAAGAAACAAAAGTTGCAACATAAAGTCTTGGGCCGCCATGGAGTAAGTTGAGGTAGATAACACTTTAGGTACTGCTGCCATGCCTTTTTCGTGGATAATGGATGGATATAAACTCGTGATGTCGAAGGACACTAAACGAACACTAATGTTGCCTGTCTTCAATAAAAAGTCACTAGGGTCATGAATGAAGGACTCAGAGCAAAAAAAACAAAAGGTCTCAAAACTTTGTCGAGAAATATTGAAGCATTACTCAAGATCGCATTACGTCCTGACACAATAGGCCTGCCCGGACTTTTGGATCTTGGGTAATACACATATCGTTGGTGTCACTGGATATCTGATTACCAAAAATTCCTTAAATTTCTCATCAATCAAATGATTTGTAAATGCCTGTTCCACAATAGCCACCAATTTCATCATGATACTCTGTTTAGGGTCTCTATCTACATTTTTATATGTTGTTACATCCCCTAATTGATGAGAAATCTCTTGCTTGTAATCTGCAGTATCCATAACCACGACCCCACCCCCCATATCAGTGGGTTTAATGGTGAGGTTGTGGTTATGCGTAAGTTCATCCAATGCCTGTTTCTCCTGTAATGTAAGATTATGTTGTTTGTTACTCTCTCTACCCAGGCTTGTTTTGAGCTGTTCAAGATCATGCCTCACCATAGTGATGTATGTTTCTAGTAGATGTGATAACACAGCAGGGTTAAAAGTGCTCTTGTTGAATAGATCAAAATTATTCAGACATAATTCTTGTTCATTTCACTGCTCAATAGGTATCTGAGGTGTTGTCCCTTGTGTACTCAGTTTTACCCTTCTAGAAAAAAAAAGCCTGCATGTCACATTCAATTGAACACCAATCAGGAGAGGCGATTGGACAATAAGATAATCCCTTTGACAATAATTACAATTGAGCATCAGTACATGATGAGATATTTACCACTGTTACATGTTGCTCTCATTTCTCTTTCTTGGAAATAGAGAAAAAGGAGACCAAAGGGGGGCGCCTTGTGCATTACCACAAGCAATAGGTGGATATATGAGTGACGTGCACGGTCCTTGGGTTGCAATCGCCCTTAGGTAGTGGCCGCTTACCGGAAGCGAAAGGAAAATTTGCATGTAGACCCAACAAGTGGGTTGCCAAGAAGAAGAGCCAGCTGCTGAGCCTGGGTCCCAGGAAGAGGAGTGAACCAATCCCGACAGATTTGATGCAGAGAAGAAAAAATTACCCTTAGAGTGGCGCTGCTGGTGTGATGAAAAGCAAGTTCCAAGCCAGAAGTATTTTTCAAAACACTGGAATGGTTTATTTGGAGCATAAAACAATAAAAGTACAGAGATGACGCATTTCGGGGGAGCCACCCCCTTCCTCAGATCAGTCTCATCTGAGGAAGGGGGTGGCTCCCTCGAAACGCGTCATCTCTGTACTTTTATTGTTTTATGCTCCAAATAAACCATTCCAGTGTTTTGAAAAATACTTCTGGCTTGGAACTTGCTTTTCATCACACCAGCAGCGCCACTCTAAGGGTCATTTTTTTTCTCTGCATAATTTCTCTTTCTGACACTCGTGATCGTGGTTGAGTTCTGACTTGTTTCTGACTTCTTGTTTTTCCGGGTCCTGTTCCACTTACTTCCTCCCCGTTGGGTTTCTTTCCTGTAGGAGTACTGGGAGGTTGATCCCCCTCATGGAGTCTTTCATTAAAAAAGAAGTATTAGAGTCAATATTAGATGGAAAATTGTTCTTTCTGCCCCGTCTATTGGCAGCATCCTGATTATTTGCATTGCTATAATCCATTTGATTCCATGTGTACACTCAGCCTAAGGAATAATCACCAAGGTCTCTATACCACTTATTTTTCTTAATGTCCATAGTATCACTATTGAATTTATCCAAGAAACCTTTTTCCATATATACACCAAAATCCTCTGCGGTCAATATCGTACACAAATTCTGTTCCAACTCTGACAATTTACTCCTGACTGTGACAAGTTCTTGTTGTAAAAAGTCCAATTTCAATAGAATAATGTCTAAGGCATATCTATCTGATATACGTAGCTTAAAATATTTTCTTAAATTCAGCATTCTCTGAGTAAACTGTAGGTCTCAACCATGATCTCATACCTCTTGGAGTCCTTTTGCATCTATAGTACTCCCCCAGTGTAATCAAGTGTAAATCCAAAATATTTGCATGTCTTGATTCATACTCAAATTTCCTTTTAACATCAGTTATAGTTGGTGTTGCAAAAAAAATTGCGTCTCCTTTTGAACCGCTAAGAATTCTATTTACCTCATCCTCAGCATAAGATGAAACATTCAGTATTCTTTCTTCAAGAAGTTCCTCCATAATAACAGTGTGCCAGCAAAACTTAAAGGGGTATTCCAGGCAAAAACTTTTTTTATATATCAACTGGCTCCGGAAAGTGAAACAAAAATCTTAATTCTTTCAATAGTTATTAGCTTCTGAAGTTTTCTATCTAACTGCTCAAGGATGATGTCATGTCCCGGGAGCAGTGCATGATGGGAGAATATCCCCATAGGAACTGCACAGCTCCCGGGACTTGAGTCATCAGAAAGCAGTTAGACAGAAAAAAACAACTCAACTTCAGAAGCTAATAACTATTGCAAGGATTAAGATTTTTTAATCAAAGTAATTTACAAATCTGTTTAACTTTCCGGAGCCAGTTGATATATATAAAAAAAGTTTTGGCCTGGAATACCCCTTTAATCACAATAGATAAATACCAAAATAGTTGCAGCACTCCCAACCAAGGTACTGGGTGCTCTGCGTCCAAGACCCGATCACGGTCTGTTTAGATAATCCAGAAAGCAATGGCACTCCAAAATTCATGCAAAAACTTGTGCGTGTCACGATGCCGGCTGGCAGGTAGTGGATCCTCTGTGCCAGAGAGGGATTGGCGTGGACCGTGCTAGTGGATCGGTTCTAAGTCACTACTGGTTTTCACCAGAGCCCGCCGCAAAGCGGGATGGTCTTGCTGCGGCGGTAGTGACCAGGTCGTATCCACTAGCAACGGCTCAACCTCTCTGACTGCTGAAGATAGGCGCGGTACAAGGGAGTAGACAGAAGCAAGGTCGGACGTAGCAGAAGGTCGGGGCAGGCAGCAAGGATCGTAGTCAGGGGCAACGGCAGGAGGTCTGGAACACAGGCTAGGAACACACAAGGAACGCTTTCACTGGCACAATGGCAACAAGATCCGGCCAGGGAGTGCAAGGGAAGTGAGGTATAAGTAGGGAGTGCACAGGTCGAAACTAATCAAGGTAATTGGGAAGATTGGGCCAGGCACCATCATTGGTGCACTGGCCCTTTAAATCGCAGAGACCCGGCGCGCGCGCCCTAGGGAGCGGGGCCGCGCGCGCCGGGACAGGACCGACGGAGAGCGAGTCAGGTACGGGAGCCGGGGTGCGCATCGCGAGCGGGCGCCACCCGCATCGCGAATCGCATCCCGGCTGGAGGCGGGACCGCAGCGCACCCGGTCAGTGGATCTGACCGGGGCGCTGCAACAACGAGGATGAGGCGAGCGCTCCGGGGAGGAACGGGGACCCGGAGCGCTCGGCGTAACAGTACCCCCCCCCTTGGGTCTCCCCCTCTTCTTGGGGCCAAAGAACCTGAGGAAAAAAAACTCAATTTTTCCGTGATGAGGTCCGATGCACATTAGGAGGGGTTCCGTGCGGTAACGCACGGGACAGTCCAATTTTTCATTGTTAACACAATTGATGTAGAGGGGTCTGGCGAGACTGGTCACAGGGACGTTGAACCTGTTGATAAGAGAGGCCAAAAAAAAATTTCCTGCAGATTCGGAATCCAAGAAGGCCATAGTAGAGAAGAAGAAGGTAGAGGCAGATATCCGCACAGGCACAGTAAGGCGTGGAGAAGCGGAGTTGACATCAAGAACTGTGTCACCTTTGTGCGGAGTCAGCGTACGTCTTTCCAGGCGGGGAGGACGGACAGGACAATCCTTCAGGAAGTGTTCGGTACCGGCATAGTACAGACAAAGATTCTCCATGCGGCGTCGTGTCCTCTCTTGAGGTGTCAAGCGAGACCGGTCAACTTGCATAGCCTCCACGGCGGGAGGCACAGGAACGGATTGCAGAGGACCAGAGGAGAGAGGAGCCGGGGGGAAAAAACGCCTCGTGCGAACAAAGTCCATATCCAGGCGGAGCTCCAGACGCCATCCGGAAGAACGCATGTCAATGCGAGTGGCAAGATGAATGAGTTCATGTAGGTTAGCAGGAGTTTCTCGTGCGGCCAGAACATCTTTAATGTTGCTGGATAGGCCTTTTTTAAAGGTCGCGCAGAGAACCACACTATTCCAGGACAACTCGGAAGCAAGAGCACGGAACTGAATGGCGTACTCGCCAATGGAAGAAACACCCTGGGCCAGGTTCAGCAGGGCAGTCTCGGCAGAAGAAGCTCGGGCAGGCTCCTCGAAGACACCACGGACCTCAGCGAAGACGGACTGGACTGTGGCTGTGGCAGGATCATTGCGGTCCCAGAGCGGTGTGGCCCAAGAGAAGGCCTTTCCAGAAAGGAGACCACGGCAGAGACTAGAGTCCCCATCAAATTTGTCCGGCAGGGACAAGCAGGGGTTAGGAGCGGACGGACGCTGGGGAGGAGTTGCAGGAGCCGGCGGAGGAGATGGTTGTTCCGGTTGCAGCTGCTGTGTTAGTGACAGCAGCTGCAGTAACTGTGACTTCAGTTGCTGTGTCACGGTGGTCAAGCATGCCAGCTGGTGATTTTGTTGAGTGATCGTCGTGAAAATGTCGGCAAGACTTGACAGCGGCACCTCAGCGGAATCCATGGCCGGATCTACTGTCACGATGCCGGCTGGCAGGTAGTGGATCCTCTGTGCCAGAGAGGGATTGGCGTGGACCGTGCTAGTGGATCGGTTCTAAGTCACTACTGGTTTTCACCAGAGCCCGCCGCAAAGCGGGATGGTCTTGCTGCGGCGGTAGTGACCAGGTCGTATCCACTAGCAACGGCTCAACCTCTCTGACTGCTGAAGATAGGCGCGGTACAAGGGAGTAGACAGAAGCAAGGTCGGACGTAGCAGAAGGTCGGGGCAGGCAGCAAGGATCGTAGTCAGGGGCAACGGCAGGAGGTCTGGAACACAGGCTAGGAACACACAAGGAACGCTTTCACTGGCACAATGGCAACAAGATCCGGCCAGGGAGTGCAAGGGAAGTGAGGTATAAGTAGGGAGTGCACAGGTCGAAACTAATCAAGGTAATTGGGAAGATTGGGCCAGGCACCATCATTGGTGCACTGGCCCTTTAAATCGCAGAGACCCGGCGCGCGCGCCCTAGGGAGCGGGGCCGCGCGCGCCGGGACAGGACCGACGGAGAGCGAGTCAGGTACGGGAGCCGGGGTGCGCATCGCGAGCGGGCGCCACCCGCATCGCGAATCGCATCCCGGCTGGAGGCGGGACCGCAGCGCACCCGGTCAGTGGATCTGACCGGGGCGCTGCAACAACGAGGATGAGGCGAGCGCTCCGGGGAGGAACGGGGACCCGGAGCGCTCGGCGTAACAGTGCGTTTATTTACTACATATATCCAGCAACGTTTCAGCTAAACAATAGAGCCTTTTTCAACCATATTGACAATTATCAAGTAAGGGGTTTATATACCCAGTCATGTGATACATCCAATCAAATTATCAAATATTAATAAAATACAAAATCTTGCAAAAAAAAAAATCCATCAAAGTGGATACACTGCATAAATACAGTGTATATATCAGAGTACTTACAAGTACATAAAATGCAAGTTGAATAAAAACGTATAAATGTACAAAAAGAGGCTTGAAAATATACAGCTCATACATAATTGAATCATTAATACAATATACTTTAGCTGTTGCATATCTTATTATAACACTTAATGTAATAAATCTCAGGGGAGAACTCACCTGCTCTATAAATTGACATGGCGCCGTCGGCTTATACAATTCCACAGTGCGCCTGCGCCAGTATGCTACGCCTCTGATCACGTGACTCAGTCACTTGATTGGCAGCTCTCACATGACCCACCTCCATGGATACCACTGATGCTAACTATTTATATATATATATATATATATATATATAAAAATGAAGTGAGACTCTGAAAAGCAAATATAGAGCTGAGCTATGACTTGTCTTTTTTAGAGCCCTCAAAACATCAAACAAATGAATGAAATCTAGTTGGAAGAATAGAGACTTAGGGAGCAGCCACATGAGCGGCCATCAGCATGTGGCCAAAATGTGGCAGTCATTTCCAGCTAACTCTCATAGCGCTTGGCGGTTTTGCTATATGTGGATGATTGCACTTGTAACTTTACCCATATATGAACAGCCTGTTGTTGTAGTTTTTATTTTATTTTATTTTTTTGCTGAAGGGTGTTTACTAAATACCAGATATTTAAAGGTTGTATTTATTTATTCCACATTTTTATGTCTACATTTTTGGGGAAATATTTTGCTTAATAAAGTATTGCTGACTGAATTTGCTTTTCTTCTTTTGTTCAATTATATGATTTTTATCTTTGTAAATGAAATGTAAATGATGAAGAAAGAAAAACCCAGAAACATTACAAGGGATATGAGTACTTTGTTTCACCTATTTTCATAATGAAAAGTAGAAAACATCCATAAATCCCCATAGTATGAAATTAACCCTCTATTCAACCAATGGGGCATAACTAGTAAAATAAGCCTTATCAGAAATTGCTTACATTTTTCAGGTTTATTTATTTATTTTTTGGCCATTCCTCATTGGTTTCACCCAATTTTCAAAATTGAGTATGTCATTTTAAATAAATACTAATATTTCCAGATAGAGAATAAAATCATATATTTTCCCTGAATATTCTAAATTATGGGCAAAGCTAGAAAATAACTGTACAGATCAAAACTGTTATTTTATAGAGTTTTTTTGTTAGTTCTTCTCTCCCTGTAATGCATTCCTCCCAGGTATGCTGGTCTGAGGACTCCAGTGAGTGTTGCTTTATTTCAGAGGCCTGTTAGTGTCTTTTAAATGTCAAGACATTTTTCTCTTGCTGTTGTTGCTTTCAGCATTGTTTCACCTTTTGGGCACCTCTACCTTCACCCTCTCCAATCTGCAGTCACCACTGTGCTGATATAATCTCAGATTTTCAGCAAATCAACACTATGTACTCCCTGCTGACAAAGAGAGTTTACTACTGACAGGAATAAAAAGATAGTGCCCTGCAGTGGTTTATCTCTGTATTCTTCGCTTGCCACAGATGGATCTGTATTCTCCAAGGTTTTCACAGTAATGTGGGGAAATATATTGCTTAATTTCAGTAGCTGAGTATTTAAATAAAAAAGAGAACCTAAACAATAGTGACCTTAGTTGCACTTCTACTTCTTTGCCTTCTGTACATTTAGATATGTTTTTTGCTTTCATATATTTAGAGAGCTTGCTTGGTTCATTTTCCAGCAATCCACTGAAATATTAACCCATCAGTATTCTGCGCGAGACAAACCAGCTGTTGTACTATTATAAACAAACATGCACAGCTTAGAGTTCTCCGTGAGTAATGACTGTGCACTGCCTGCGTGGACAGTATTAGACAGCAATATGGCAAACGCTCAGCCGGGGTGGATGTCCGTAGCACTCCAGGAACAGTGGGGTGCTACACGAACGTAAGTATATAAATGCAATAACCAGCTTGGAGAAAAGGAAATCTGAGCACACACCTGTAAATCTTGCTGCAACGGTTTATTCAGCGTTCATAGATAGAACATAGACATAGCTGTACCCCGTGTGACACCTGTACGACAGCCGCTGTTTCACACTCTAAGGCGTTTCATCAGGTCCCCGGTGACAAGTTCCTGTTGTTCGTTCTCATATTTAAATAGTGCACACCCACTATATACAGTATAAAATACAAAAGGTATTAAACATGTGCAAAAATATTAAAATTATTATAAAAACAACAACATACTATGCTAGCTATAAAAATGAGCCTAGCTCGTTTGGTCATTAAACCATGGACATGGTGTTTAATTGGGGGAAGCAGTCCCCACAAAATAAAACAGGGGTTTGGAAGAAAAATAAAAGATAACAATCCCATTATCGTGAAAGGAAGATGGTCCAGTCAGAAGATTTTCTTACTACTGAGTCCGACACTTCACTATCTGATGATTCAAGGGAAGGCCCTGCTAGTACCACATCATCATCGGTCCCTTTAGAAAAAAGGGCTGAAGGGGCGGCAGCAGGTGGCGGAGAAAACAGGCGAAATCCATGGAGACGTGCGAAAAAAGCCAAGTCTGTGACGTGGTACCGGACTCTTCCTCCTCGTTAGTCATTAACCTTACTACAATTCCCCTGACTGAGGACTGTCTAAGGGTTTTTAATAGAGGACTGAATTTTGGACTGAGTGATAGGTTTGACATAACTCAATTTGAGATTGATTTTTTCAGAGGAATATCAAAATTAAACCTTAAGAAGTTTTTTTGCAAATAAAAAATCAAACAAAAATGTAAGCAATACTCTACATATTATTAAAGGTGATGTCCCATGCCGCATAGGTCCCTTGGAGTTTTCGGTTGTGAAGGATTTTACACCTGAAGATGTACTGGCCTCTCGTATTCTAGCCAGTTTAGAGAGGGATGAGTCCAGTATGGAGGGTGAAATTGAAGAGGGATTGTCAGAGAATGAGGAAGAGATTTTGGGGGCATGGTTGTCTGGTCCAAAAAAAAATAAAGGATTATAGAGCAGAAGCCAAAAACCAACTGGGTAACCTAATGGTGTATGAGAAACTAACGGTAAATCCTAACCCTAAAATAAACGAGAAATTGCGTGCCTTCCTCAGAAAATATGTTGATAAAGGTATTATTTCAGAAAAGGCAGGTGGTGGATCCTCTGTGCCTGTGTGGATGATGACGTGAGCCGAGCCAGGGAGCGGAATCTAAAGCTACCCCTGGCACGACTCGTCCACACAGGTGGCTGGGGGGTGGCGTGGCACAGAAGGAGACTGGCAGGACGTGGCAAGATGGCAGTAGGTCAGGGCAGGTAACACAGGTGCAGGGTAGGTAGCAAGGAACAGGTGCACAGTAACAGAGACACAGGACTTTCACAATGACAATAGACAACAAAAGATCCGGCAGGGAACCAAGGGAGGAGCTGATATTTAAGGACCAGGGTGCAGGTGTAGACACTAGATTAACCCCTTAAGGACCACTGGAAAAGGGGGTGATATAAACTTTTAATATGGAAGGGGTTAATGTGTGTGTTTTTAAACTTATTTTAAACTTTTTTTTTATACTTTTAGTTCCCTTAGGGGACTTTTAGGAGGAATCATTTGATTCCTCATACAGATCAATGTGGATCCACTACACTGGACAACCAGGGAGCAGTTAGAGGTACCGTTAGGCGCCACTGTCAGCTTTGACATCGGCGACCAAAAGGGTTAATGGCCAGTCGCGGCGATCGCTGCAAGTAGGCTATTAACGCCAGCCCCCAGCTACAAGAATCAGCTGGGGGCTGGCCGGTATGACACGGGCTTGCGTTGGGAGCCTGCGCCATACCCCGTTAACAGCACAAGGATGTGTATAGACGTCCTTGGTTGTTAAGGTGTTAAATGAGCACTGGCCCTTTAAGAGTGAGAGCTCCGGCGCGCATGTGCGCGCACCCTAGGAGGCGGGGGCACGCACGTCGAGTCTGCGAGGACACGGAGAGGCAGAAGATGAGGGAGGTGAGTGATGGGCTGGGATTCGCATGCAGGCTCGTCCCACGATGCAAATCCCAGTCCCGCCGGCAGCGGGGACATGAGCTAAGAGTGCCGGCCAGAGAGCATGCGTTACAGTCAGGAGTTGGCTCAGTGACGAAGGCACTCTCTAGTTATCTTGAGTGGCTTTTATCTCCCTTGTTGAGAGAGACACTGGCGATCTCATTCATGTTTCGTGGCAAGAATTACCATCTTGCATCAATTGATTTGAAGAGCCTGTATACCTGCATCTCTCATGATGCGATTATACAGGCAAGCCGAGAGGTACTCTGTAGTACTGATAGATCTCCTGAGTTTATTGACTTTGTTGATGAGGCTCTGATACTTATTTTATTTAATAGTACCTACCCATGCGACAGAGATTGGTACAAGCTAAAACTCGGCACAGTGATGGGTACATCCATCTCTTGTACGTATGCAAACTTATTTCTTTCTATTTTTGAACGCAATTATATTTTTCTAACAGGAATCATTACATCAAGCATATAAAATTATTCATGAGTTTCGTGGACGATATCTCCGTAAATATGGGATGGGAATCAACAAGAATTTTCTCATTTTGCTTTGGAGCTCAATTCTGGTTATAGGAAGTCCACATCTGAGAATGCCCTATTGCACTTTGACAGTTCGCACCCTTAGTATGTAAAACACAGCATACCTTATGGCCAATTCATCCGCATTAAAGTGTACTTGTCGTCAACAAAAACTTTTTATATAATGTAGATAATACCATTAATATGTATTTTTGTAATATACATTGGTTAAAAATTGCATATATTTTTGGGTGAAAAATGCTGTCCCTGCAGCTATTGTCTGTGTGTCTCTGTGAGGAGTCCAAAAACAGGAAGGGAGGGTAGGACAAGCAGGGCTCTGTGAAGGCTCCTGGTTTGTCAATCATCCTGATGTATGAGCCAGGAGCATATTATAGAGCCTCAGTGCACACTGTCCTGCTTTTTCTTAGTGCACATACTGTAAAGAGTAGCCTGACAAAGCGCCTAGGGGTGTGATACAGTCTGCGGCCTGACATCTGAACTCCCCCCGGATACATCTGCCGCCTCCCTGCTTGGACCGATGAGGTCCATCAAGTGTATGTTCCCTGTTACCTGCCTGCAATCATCACGGTGAGCTCTACGCTTTCTTTCTTCTTTGGTGTTACATATATTGTGTCTTCTTTCAGTGCGTAGCACCGCCCACCATTGCTACCTGTATGCACCTGAATCCATTCATTAGCTGTTTAGTCTGATACACTGTGGAGGTTGTTACGCTGGTGCCGGCAATTTTTCTCTTTGGAGTTTGGTCACATGGTATGTTGTTGTTTTTATAATTACAGTGACCCCCCCAACCTACGATGGCCCCGACATACGATAATTTCAACATTCGATGGCCTCTCAGAGACCATCGCATGTTGAAGGCAGCATCAACATACGATGCTTTTGTATGTCGGGACCATCACATAAACGGCTATCTGGCAGCATAGACTGCTTCAACTGCCACCGGATAGCCATTTAAGGTGCCCCATGTGCTGCGGTGATGATCACTCACCTGTCCCCGGCGCTCCGGACCATCCTTTTCAGGATCCCCTGCATGGCCGTTGCCCTCCTTCATCGTCATCACGTCGCCGCGCACGCTGTCCCATCATCCAATAGGAGCGGTGTGCGTGATGACGGCGATGGAGAGTGACAATCACGGGCAGCAGTGACGGTCCGGAGTGGCGGGGACAGGTGAGTATAACTTCCTATACTTATCATTGCACGGATCCCTCAACATAGGATGGTTTCAAGTAACGATGGTTCATTTGGAGCGAACTACCATCGTATGTTGAGGGACCACTGTATTTGAATATTGTCACATTGTATTTTTATGTTTTTTGCACATGTTTAATACCTTTTGTATTTTATATATAGTGGTGTGCACTATTTAAATATGAGAACGAGCAACATGAAGTTGTCCCCTGGGGCCTGATGAAACGCCTTACAGCGTGAAACAGCGGCTGTCTTCCAGGTGTACGTTATGTCTATGTTCTATCTATGAACACTGAATAAACCGTTGCAGCAGGATTTACAGGTGTGTGCTCCATTTTCTTTTCTCCAAGTTGGTTAAAGTTCAAATAAAGTTAAAAATATTAAAACATTTAAATGTATTATATTTGTCTATATGAACATTGATAGTACATTTTGTTGGTCATTGCCAAATAGCTAGAGGTTCTAATTTGTTTACATGGAATGCATCCATATGAAAGAAGAACCATATGAGTCATATTTGAGATGGTAGCAAACCAGGCAGCTACTAAGGGACCCTTTCTCCTAATGGCCCTTGAGGATGGCACCCTCAAAAACAATCTGTGAGTGGTTAAAAGATTCTACCTGTTCCTTATAGAACTTTTATTAGAGGCTAAAACATCAACATATAAAACCATACATCTCTTCATAAGGACAATACACCATTGAATAGACGTGTGCAAACAATCCAGGATCCATTGGAATTTTTTTTCAAGTGGTACAGTGGATTTTCTTTGTTCTACCATATGATTGTCTATTTGGATACTATTTGTTGCAGCTTTTTAATAGAATTATGAGAAGATTTCAAATTATTCTGGATCTTTATTATCAGTCTAGGACTAAATAAACTACTGCAAATAAGCATTTTCAAAAAATGCATGTCATTTAAAGGGGTACTCTACCCCTAGACATCTTATCCCCTATCCAAAGGATAGGGAATAAGATGTCTGATCACTGGGGTCTCGCCACTGGGGACCCCACGATCTCCCTGCTGCACCCTGCATTCGTTTAGAGTGTTGGGTGCAGTGCCGGAGGTTCAAGACGTAACAGCCACGCCCCAGTCTTGATATCAATCAATGGGATAGGGGATAAGGTGTCTAGGGGCAGAGTAACTCTTTCAGTCATGGTAATAGTAATATTTTCTTGACAGTCAAAAGATTCAGTACAACATCATGAATACAAAGGAGTCTCATTCAAGGGATTTTTACTAACACTTTACATATTTATTTCACATTAAAAGGAGCTATCAATAAAATAGCGGGTCAATCAATAAAGACAGAGGGTCCATGTCAGGAACTGTCCAGAGCAGGAGAGGTTTGCTGTGGGGATTTGCTTGTACTCTGGACAGTTCCTAAAATGGACAGAGGTGCCAGCAGAGAGCACTGTGGTCAGACTGAAAAGAACAACTCAATTTTATGTGGAAAAAACAGCAGCTGGAAGGATAAATATTTTTAAATAGAAGTAATTTACAAATCTGTTTGACCCACATTTATCATTGTCTTTAGACAGTTTTTTGTGTCTAAAAAAGGGGCAAAAAAGAAGCAAGCAGGGTTTTTTGCGCCTTTTTTTGCACCTTTTTGTTTACACATTTCTGCTGATTTTGAGTTGCAATCCACTGATTTTGGCAATAGACATGATATGGAAGGGTTTTATCAACTGCGCCTTTTTGTGAAAAGGAGCAAAAAAGGTGCAAAGCCACTGAAAAGTCTCTAAAACTACACCAGCCCAGACATGGTGTAGCTTTTTCATGTATGTGAAGAGTGAAATTTCAGAAAATGTGACCTGCACAAAATTTATCAAATGCTCTTTGACCATTTAATACATTTGGTTCTCCTACACATTACCAGCGCACAAAAAAAAGTGTAAAAAATGCTTCACTTGCACTACAATGATAAATGTGGGCCTTTAACTTTCTGGCACCAGTTGATTTAAAAAAAAAAAATTCCACTGGCGTACCCCTTTAAAGATGAAAACAATGCACCTCATTTATCAAGACAATCCCAAAAAGTGTCTTTGTTACAATGTGGACTATAAGTTGTTTCTGTGTTGTTTTAACAAGGCCACTATTTCTCCGACAACATTTTAAAACATGGAGCTCAATTAATAATTCTCTATAGTAGTAGCTGAGATTATTGCTGGTTTTCACATGTTATACATATATTGCAGCATTTGATTTTGTTATTTTTTTCTCTTCTTTAAATCTATACGCTAACATACAAACAGAAACAAATCCATTGTAAGTTACTGTGGGCAAAGCCTTCATCCTGCTTTTTGGAACAATTAGTTAATGTGAGACTGTTTAATTATAAGGTCTTATTTAGTTTATATATAATACCTCCATATTGTAAAGTGCTGCTGAATATTTTGGTGATATATATATATATATATATATATAGAGAGAGAGAGAGAGAGAGAGAGAGAGAGAGAGAGAGAGAGAGAGAGAGAGAGAGGAATATTAGGATCACTACAAACAATAGAAGGACTGAAACAACCAATGGTCCCACAACTACGCCTGACATCAATACAGACAACTCTGGAAATATAAACATTTCAGATTATGAACTTTCCAAGCCTGAGAGATCTGTTCTCTCTAAAGGACTCTCATTCTGTCCAAGCACCAAACTAGATGACATTAAACTATACTCAGACTTGGAAGAATTCTTTAGAAGACTACGACTTAAAGAATTCTTTCATGACAAAGGGGACACAACCACTACCACCTTGGATTACAACATCAAGAAAAAGAATTCCCACTTCACCCCAGCACCAGGACGTAACAGCAAACTGGACAGCTACATTGCAAGCTTCAGACTAAGAACAGCATCCTTAGTCACTAAACACCACCATAAAACCTACTACAACCTCTCAGTATTGGAAAGAGAGGCCATCAAAAACTTAAGAAATAATCAAGCCATCACAATCAAACCAGCAGACAAGGGAGGAGCAGTAGTGATCATGAACACCCAGGACTACATCAAAGAGGGAAACCGACAATTGTCAGACACTACATACTACAAGAAACTGACAGAAGACCCCACCAAAGAATTCACCATGGAACTAAGAAAATTGATTCAATCCTTCCCAAAGGACTCACAAAAAGGATTAGAGACACTTATACCCACCGATCCCAAAACAGGGACATTCTACATGCTCCCCAAAAATCCACAAATCTGGAAACCCTGGCAGAACAATAATAACAGGTATGGACACACTAACTGAACAGATATCTGGTTTGTTAGAAAACACACTAAACCCCTTTGTTACACGCACCAGTAGCTTCATACAAGACACCCCTGACTTTCTTAACAAACTGAGTCAGATTACTCCATATTGGTAACAATGGATGTAGAATCTCTGTATAGTAACATCCCACACAGAGATGGAATTGAGGCCTGCTCACTGTTCCTCTCCTCCCAGACCCACAACCAGAAATACAGCCCTCAGATCATCACCAAACTTATAGAATTCATTCTCACACACAACTACTTCAGCTTCAACAGTGAAATATACCTACAGATGATGGGAACTGCTATGGGGACCAGGATGGCACCACAATATGCCAATCTGTTCATGGCTGACCTTGAAGAGAGATTCCACAATACCCAAATTCACAAACCCTACAGATACTACAGATACATTGATGATATTTTCATTGTTTGGCCTGAAGGAGAGGATAAACTCAAACAATTTCATGATGCCTTCAACAAATTTAATCTATCCATCAAACTCAAAATGGACTTCTCTACAGAAAGTGTAAACTTTCTGGACACCACTGTAACTATAAACAAGGACACAATACAGACATCTGTATACAGAAAACCCACAGACCGATCCAGCTATCTACACAATTCAAGTTCCCATCTGTCCCACACCAAGAAAGGCATCATATACAGCCAAGCCACCAGGTACGACCACATCTGCTCCAACCCTGATGACAGAGACACACATCTACAAACGCTAACTAAAAAATGTAAACAAAAAGGTTACAAACCAAGGACCATCCATAAGAAAATCCACTCTGCTCTTCAAACACCACGTGAACACCTGCTGCAATACAGAGAGAAACAAACCTCATCACGCATACCACTGGTAACCACATACAATCCCACCCTTGAGGAAATACGCAAAATCATCAAGGACCTGCAGCCAATACTAGCAGAAGATGAGGTGTTAAAGCAAATCTTTCCTGAACCACCCATCTGGGCCTTCAGACAACCACCCAACTTAAAACAAAAGCTGGTCAATAGCAAACTACCCACAGAAACATCAGATACAGACAATGGGACCAAACCCTGCGCCAAACCGCGCTCTAAACTCTGTCAACACATCTGCACAAATTCTGAGGCATCCCACAACAACAAGACATACAACATCAAGGGACAATACTCCTGCATCACAGAGAATGTAGTCTACATGATACAATGCACCAAGTGTGACCTGGGATGTTTCATTGGTGAGACCAGTCAGCCACTCAATAAAAGGATGAACCTCCACAGATCGTCCATCAACAACCATAGAGAAAAGGACTATTGCACCCCAGTTGGACACCATTTCACCCGAACAGATCACTCCCTACAGGACCTCAAAATCAAGATTCTGAAAGGAAGCTTCAAGAACACCCAGGAAAGAAAGACATTTGAAGCCAAAATGATAGTTTTTTATGACTCCAAGAACAGAGGACTTAATGGGGATTTAAGCTTCCTATCCCATTATCAAAATTTCCTATAACCTATGCTAAACTGTCTTCCCTCTCCCTGCTCTAACACCATTACACCCCTGCTCCCCCTCCCCTGTCTAAGTCTTATCTTCAGTCTATGGTTCTGTAGTAAAATTGTCCTTTTTCCTCTGTCCAGCGTAACCACCATTCTCACCTCTGCTCTCCAGCCCCCCCCCCCCCCACTCATCCTTATCTGTAGTCTATAGTCCTATTGCTATACAATTTATGACCCAACTTAATGTCCATTCTCCACATATGTTGTTTTAACCCCTGCATATTTTGTGAGATAGAACGTGTGTTTTCCCCTTGTGAGCTCAGAAATGCTTATGACTTGATAAAGGGAGGAATCCCGAAAGCTTGTCTCTACGAAATCTTGTTAGTCCAATAAAAAAGGCATTACAAGATACTGCAACTACAGATGATTTTGCTTTATATATATATATATCAGCCCGATCGACGATGTTTGGTATTAGCTGCGGGTCCTGGTTGCTAATAGCAACCGGGACCTGCCTGGTATGGAGCCTACTCAGGAGCACGTTTCACATATTGGGAGCCCGCGCAGGACATAAATATACGTCCTGCGTCGTTAAGGGGGTTAAGAATAATAATCACATGTTTTTGTTACAACAATAGTCCTGTCAATATACAATACTGCTAGCAAAAGTCTAGTACATCTATAACTGTAATTTCCAAAACTGATTTTTAAAAATGGACATATTGCAGGGTAAATAAGCACAAGATTGACTTATATGAATTATACTTTACAAAATAACCTTAAAATGACTTGTATCCACATTTCCAATTATGACCTGCATGTGCTCCATTATTAGGTTTTAATGATTGGGTTTACCATAGAATAACAGAAGGCCTGTCTGGTCTAAGTCTTTCACGTTTATCATTATTTGCATTAAAAGTAAATTGAGTGTATAAGTGTGCATTGCAGAGAAATATTACATAATTGACACCAGATGTATGATAAACAAAAAAGCAATACTCATGGTGTTTATTCAGTGAGGAGAACAAAAAACTGTTTGCTTTTATTCATATGACTTTTATGACTTATATTTAAATGATTTGTCAGATTTCAAACTACAGTTAAGGCCATGTTCACAATGCCAGTTAGGCTTCCATTTGCAGTTTCTGTTGGCAGTTCCGTCACATTTGACAGCAAGAATATTGCGGCATGCAATGCTAACATTGCCATGAAAACAAACAGAAGCCTCCAGGGAACCTTGACTTGCCCCATTATCAGTCAATGGGGTCTGTCGGGCTCCATTTGCATTCATCGTGCAACATATCAGGCACATCTTTGAAGCTTGTGTTATAAATGCAAGCCACGACCCAGATGTGAACAGAGTCTAACAGGAACAAGTAGCAAATTTCACAGAGGAGAAGAGGAAGAGAAGAATTATAATCGTTCAACTCTGGTTTGCAATGTGAAGATACAGAGATAATGATCCAGTGATATTACTGTAACTTGTTGTTTATAGGTTTTATTTATTTTAATACAATGTAGCACAACTTGTCACTAACATAGAATTTAAGCTAAACTCTGGATTTTACTGCTTTTCTTGTGTAGAAGTTCACTATAACACAAGACAAACAAACTTGTCTTTTTATTTTTTATACCTACAGTTGACATTTATAAGGCAAAATGGGAAAATAAATGCTGCTCAACCCCCAGCGCCCCCCTTTATGATATCCATATGCCTTAATAGAGCATACTGACAGGGATTGTCCTAAATATACAACCACTTTATATTTAATTACTAAAAATATGATGGGAAATTACAATAAAAATCAGCATGAACCTATACACAGTTTACAAATGTGTATGGAGAACAAGAGAAAAGTTTGCTCTGCTGAAGGAGAAATGAGATGGCCACTAAAATATATAGAAGACTGAAATGAATCCCCAGTGCTGCCAGCTACTGAGCAATCCTGAAAACTGCTTCCCTGGATATTTTCTGCACTGTGTTGTGAAGATCGTGTAGGAGGAGCGAGGAGGGGTTAAGGGAGGGGGGTTATGATTTCAATCAATTTATTGGTTTCACAGTCCACTCAACATAAAAATGGGACCAAAAATATATTTTAGAATAAAATTTAAATTTCTAAAAATGTTTTATTTATTTTATCCCTATTGAGTAAAGTTCGGGTGATATGGGGATGGACAGCGTGTGCTTAAGATTAAAGCCGATATGAATATAATAGCAAAAACTCTGGAGGAATTCCTACAAATGTTGTCATATAAATAATGCAGGGTTTTTGTAAACAAGTACCTACAATTTATGATTGTACCATGAGGAACCTGCTAGATTAGGGCTTCATACATGACCCCCTATACAAATGTAAAACCATTACAATTACATTAAAAACAATGTAGAGCATAAAAAACAGGGACAGAAACTCCCACAGGGGAGGGGGGAACTAGAACAAAAGGGTGACACTACCTGCTACCACATATAAACATTATACATTATGTGCAAATCAAGGGTGAAGCTATGAATTGTATAAAGAGTAAATGGGCAGTAGCCTCAAACATGCATAAATACAAGCATAAAATACAAACCCAATGGTAAAACAATACAAAATGTGGAGCAGGAGTGTCGCCCTTTTGTTCTAGTTCCCCCCTGTGGGAATTTTCTTCTCTGTTTTTTATGCTCTGCATTGTTTTTAATGGATATAATAAAATTATATTTTAATCTCAGTAAATGACTCCATAGTGTGTGGTTGTACATTAAGATTAAGGCCGCATGAAGTGATCACGCCACCAATGTGATTGGTCCACAATACAGTAGAAAAGTGTCCCAACATGCTGGTCAGTTCAGTTTTAATAGCCAGGGTTGGATTTATGTCCAAGTTCAGCCCCCATTGCTTCTATCTCCATATTATAACACATGTTGGAGTATGCCTTTGCAATGAGCTGGGGAAGCAAAAGAAATGCATGGTGTTGTTCTCTCACACCTTCCCACATGTTCAGCATGAGGTGAGGGTTTAACTTTTGGGCGTAGAAAGAAAGGGCATCTCCCTCCTTGCCACAGAGGTCTGAGACAACTTGCCAGAGAGATTGCCAGTAGGACCAGATGATAAGACTTACTTAGGAATTACATCTGAAGCAGGAGAGAACTTAAAGGGGTACTCCCACCCTAGATATCTTATCCCCTATCCAAAGGATAGGGGATAAGATGTCTGATCGCGGGGGTCCCGCCGCTGGGGACCCCTGCAATGTTGCATGCGGCACCCACCTGTTTCTTGTCCCGGAAGCGTTGGAGGGTCTCGGTCGCGACCACGGTAATGGACCGCGCTTCCGGACAAGAAACAGGTGGGTGCTGCATGTAACATTGCGGGGGTCCCCAGCGGTGGGACCCCCGCGATCAGACATCTTATCCCCTAACCTTTGGATAGGGTATAAGATGTTTAGGGTGGGAGTACCCCTTTAAGAAGATAGGCTGCAGGCATTACAGGAAGAGATGCTTGGCAATGTTCAGGGCCAATGTCAGTGAACCTGAAGTTCAACATGAAGAATGAACAGTTGTGAGTTATAACAGTGAACCAGTGAATAGGAGGTCCCTCTCTGGACTTAGAAACTGTAGGTAGTAAGCTGGCCCCCAGCAAGGATAGACAGTTCCTGTGTTACCATTGTGAATGATGGGCCTAATAATTGGTTGGGACTATAACATTGAAGTAAAAATGCCATCCTGGGGTAAGAATCTTTAACCCCTTAAGGACTCAGGGTTTTTCCGTTTTTGCACTTTCGTTTTTTCCTCCTTACCTTTTAAAAATCATAACCCTTTCAATTTTCCACCTAAAAATCCCTATTATAGCTTATTTTTTGCGTCACCAATTCTACTTTGCAGTGACATCAGTCATTTTACCCAAAAATGCACGACGAAATGGAAAAAAAAATCATCGTGCCACAAAATCGAAGAAAAACGCCATTTTGTAAGTTTTGGGGGCTTCCGTTTCTATGCAGTACATATTTCGGTAAAAATGACACCTTATCATTATTCTGTAGGTCCATACAATTAAAATGATACCCTACTTATATAGGTTTGATTTTGTCGTACTTCTGGAGAAAATCATAACTACATGCAGGAAAATTTATCCGTTTAAAAATGTCATCTTCTGACCCCTATAACTTTTTTATTTTTACACGTACAGGGCGGTATGAGGGCTCATTTTTTTGCGCCGTGATCTGAAGTTTTTATTGGTATGATTTTTGTTTTGATCGGACTTTTTGATCACTTTTTATTCATTTTTTAATGGTATAAAAAGTGACCAAAATACGCTTTTTTGGACTTTGGAATTTTTTTGCGCGTACGCCATTGACCGTGCGGTTTAATTAATGATATATTTTTATAGTTCGGACATTCATGCACGCGGCGATACCACATATGTGTATTTTTATTTTTATTTACACTGTTTTATTTTTTTTATGGGAAAAGGGGGGTGATTCAAACTTTTATTAGGGAAGGGGTTAAATGACCTTTATTAACACTTTTTTTTACTTTTTTTTTTGCAGTGTTATAGGTCCCATAGGGACCTATAACACTGCACACACTGATCTCCTATGCTGATCACTGGCGTGTATTAACACGCCGGTGATCAGTGTTATCGGCGCTTGACTGCTCCTGCCTTTATCTCAGGCATGGAGCAGTCATTCGTCGATCGGACACCGAGGAGGCAGGTAAGGGCCCTCCCGGTGTCCTGCAAGCTGTTCGGGACGCCGGGATTTCACCGCGGCGGTCCCAAACAGCCCGACTGACTAGTCGGGATACTTTCACTTTCGCTTTAGAAGTGGCGGTCAGCTTTGACCGCCGCTTCTAAAGGGTTAATACCGCACATTGCCGCGATCGGCGATGTGTGGTATTAGCCGCGGGTCCCGGCCGTTGATGAGCGCTTGGACCGACGCGATGTGATGCGGGGTCGCAGCGCGACCCCGCTTCATATCGTGGGAGCCAGCGCAGGACGTAAATATACGTCCTGCGTCGTTAAAGGGTTAAAGGTTACCTGTCACTAAACTAAACTTTTAAGATATTGTTTCTTATGAAATAATAAGACACTTTGCTTTTAACTTGCTGTTAAAATTCTCAACCTTTATACGTTTTTAATGTGATTGAAAAAATGGCCAATAGGTGGCTCTGTTCTGTTCCCTGCACAAGTCAAATAGTTACTTTAGTCTCCTCCTGGCCAGGCAGGAGACCAAACTCAGGAAGTGCATCTGGGGCATGGGGAGGCACAGCTCTTGCGGGCTTCAGTGACGTTGCGTCTGCTAGGGAACGCCCACTTTCCCCAGCTCGGAGCTCAGACAATGTGAGCAAGGGGAAAGGTATAATACAGAGCTTTTTAAAGATTTTTTAAGGGCAGAAGGGGTGTTAGGAGTAGTTAGGGAATATAATCTGAGTTAGTTTAAAAAATTGGGTTTCATGACAGGTACTCTTTAAACATGTCTTCATATTTTGGGTTTACACTAAAATGTTCAATTACTGCAATGCTGCACCATCCCAAACCTAGGATATCTAATGCTTATTCCTAAAGCATCATTTATGGCTGGAAAAGAGGACCTTTTTTTATTATAATATTACTATTCTGTTGCAATTTACATAGCACAAACATATTATGTATGTTCTGTATTCCTTTATTCATCATTCTTTGCCGCAATGAATAACACATCACACTCGGAAATGCTACATTTCTTTTACTTAGAAGACTTTCATTTTCACAAAGTATAAGGGGCGCCTGACATCCCAAGTAATATGTTTGTGGGAAGCATTTTGGTTCCAGGCGTCCTGAGGCTCTGCAGCTCCTGTAATTTACTGCTGGAGGTTACTGTTTTCTGTGACCTACAAAATCACATCTTGTTTTTAATTTTCAGTAAAGTAGGGATTATATTGCAGCAGCAGGACTTTTCATATGCTCACCAATGGATGTCATCTTTTTATTGCAAGTGTGTCATTTGTTTCTCAACTTACTTCCAGCTTCCTACTTATTTTCCTTTCAGAAACAGTGATGCAGCCTGACAGGACATTTTGTATGTTGTGTAAATGTCCTATTGTAAATTCTGATTTTATCCTGCAAATGTAGACACATGTATGACCTTTATAGGTCACATGCACATGTAGTGTCTCCCATTGCTATATCCGCACCCATGAAAGATTTGCTCTTTAGCCTGACCAAAGCAGCAGTGAAAACATCAAATGCAATAAATGGAACATACATGTAAGGTTTGGTTCACACTGAGTTTTGTGTGGTTACATTTCACTATTTCCATTTCATTATGTTTATCTGATATGGGCTAATATGCTGATATGGGCTAATAGGGACTGGGACTCAACAATTAATAATGTATCTGTATTATCCCTTTCCACTGCAACGGGCATTTGGTGCTCTGCAGGTGTTTCTTTAGCACTAAGTGTACCCATCCACTGCTGTAACAGCGCCTCCTCATGAATATTCATCCGGGCCTCTGCAGCCAAATTATTGCACTACAGAGGGCTGGATAAACATTTATAAGGAGGAGCCATTAAAGCACCGGGCAGGTGGATCATTGTACCTAGTGTTAAAGTAACGCCCCTGTGGTGTCCCGGTACCGTATTGCATACCGTACCTTGTGTGGTGGTCCCCAAAGTCAGTGTACCTACGTTCAGGTGGGGTCCCCCACGTGGGACAGCCCTTAGTCACCTCCTCCTACTCTAATGTTATAGAGTTTACATGTATATATTTAATAATGTGTATATTTAATATAAGGCTGATGATTGACCAATCAGCTCTAGTCTAGTCCCTGCCCATGTAAGGGAGCTGTAGCCAATTATAGCTCTCTTGGGTTGCAGCTCTCGTGGATGCCGGACTAGCAGAACCGATCTGCGCAACTTTCAATGACAAGCTAGGCCAGAAGCCTGCCATCCTCAGCATAAAACTAAACCATGAGTTAACATCTAAATCCCCGCAAAAGTTAGCGTGACTGCTGGACCTCAACTAAAACCCCTAAATCCAGCGGAACAGAGCATATCAGTCTACGGACTCTAAAACGCTTAAGGTTCCGACCACTGTCAATCTCTAAGAGACTTTGCATGTATAGAGACTGTTCCGGTTATAAAGCTCGCATAAAACCTTCAGTAAAGTTCCGACAAGTTGCTGCAAAACTCTCCGGTTGTGGACATTCAATTATTCCATACCTCCCTATTGCTCTTGGGAAGGGTGGCAGTAGGACAAGCATTGCAGAGGAGCCCTCACCCTGGCATCACTAATAGAAAGGGTTAAGGAAGCACCCTTTAGTAACCGCACAGCTACACTCCCCATACCCTACACCCCCAGGCTATCACATAGCTTTTTGGCGTCCTACGAACAGGATATGGGTGTGTGCCTACAGCTGTTGCCACCAATTACAGCGTACTCCCCCTATGTAAAAGACTTTATCAATGTGTTACGAAGCACCATTTAAGTGTACGGAATCGTGTGGATGGTGTGGTGTGCAGAGAGCACACGCGAAAAGTAAGGGGGGGGGGGAGGCGAAAATTTATTGGCTGCAGAAATGTGTAAACAGAGAAATGAATTCATTTTACGATACTCTGGTCCGGTCAGCGATGCAAGAGTTAACCTGCTACCGGAAAAGCGCGCAAAGAAAGCCTGCGCTGCGCCACGACCCGCCCCTGGGTGTGGCTGCCAAGTTAATGTGTCGCAGCCGGGAACTTAAATTCACTGCTGTTGTTTCCGGGGGACAAGAAGTCGGGCTGCACCGATGATGTCCTTCCGGCCGGCGTCATTTTGGAGAAACCCATTATAAAAGGAGCCCTGCACAGCGACCTCTTCAGTCTGCACAAGGAAGAGATGGAGAGTACAGACATGGCGGAGAGCAGCGTTCCACGTGGCGTGAGCACCAAGATGGCGCCGGAGCAGAGGAAAGTTGTGGCGGTCGCAGCCCAACTATTCTACGAACTTGCCGACCGTCTGCAGCGGTTATCATTGGATGAAGAGGGGGCCTGTAATCTTCCCCCATTGCCCGATGATGACGATGACTGGCCGGATACCCCTCCAGGGGAAATTGCTGGGACACCTGGAGCATCTTCACCGGTGAGACTGTCCCCTGTCTGCTTTGCCGAGTGCACGACCGCACTCGCCAAGGTTGCCTAAATGGACTTTTGGGGATGAACCCGAAACGATCCAGTACATGCATGATGTTCTCCAACCCCTGCCTGGGAAGACCCTCCCACCGGTCCCTAAGGCACAGAGGGAAAGGGCCCATCAGGAGGCTGAAATGGCTGAATTGATGGAAAAGCTAAAGGCCCGACACAGAGAACTTTATGCCCCAAGCATGTTCATCTGCCTTGTGATGAGGGTCCGCTACTAAGAAAACACCAAAGAAATGGAGGCACTCTATATTCGCATGTGGGACTATCCCCAAGAAGGGGAGAAGCCATTGGAACGACGCAGAGCAACAGTGGCCAAGTTCGACAAGGACAGAGGTTACGGTACCCTCATTGATTGCCACACCAGCTATACCATCCTCGTAAACCGGCGAGCTGTACAGAGGCCATACATCAACAAAAAGTTCCATTCCCTGGAGGTGGGTGAGATAGTGGAATAAGGGCCGTTTGAAGGAATTTGGGGGCCCCAAGCAAAATGGACATGGAGGCCCCCCCCCCCTTGATGTTCACGCACGTCACGTTCTAGGGCCCGCGTCAGGATGTAGTATCGCCGGCCCTTGAATGCTGGGAGCGCGACGTGAGCGAACGTCGATACGAGGCCCCCACATTAGGTGCAGCACAGTTCCCCCCCACGTTAGGTGCGGCACAGTTCCCTCCACGTTAGGTGCGGCACAGTTCCCCCCACGTTAGGTGCGGCGCAGTTCCCCCCACATTAGGTGCAGCAGAGTTCTCCCCACATTAGGCTATAGTTCCCCCACATTAGGTGCAGTATAGTCCCCCCACATTAGGTGCAGTATAGTTCTCCCTACATTAGGCTATAGTTCCCCACATTAGGTGCAGAATAGTCCCCCCACATTAGGTGCAGTATAGTTCCCCCACATTAGGTGCAGTATAATTCCCTACATTAGGTGTAGTATGTTCCCCCACAGACATACAGCCTCCAGCCATACAGTGTATGGCTGGAGGCTGTATGCCTGTTTACTGCCCTACTTCAGTGCTTCACTGCTCCTCTGGTCCGGCCACCATAGCAGTAGGTCCCGGGACTGGAGGAGCGGTGGTCGGAGCACTGAAGCTGATGTGCTGGTCACTTACCATGCTGGCCAGCGCATGTCCTGTTCGCTGCTCCGCTCCTCCGCGTTGCTTTCCAATGGGCGCACGCATGGGACGGGGCAATTGCCCCGTTCCCCCCCCCCCCTGGATCCGCCACTGCATGCATTATATACACACACAATACACATTACATACTGTACATGCATGCTTCATACACACTAGACATGTGCAATTCGGTTCGGCACGAATGTCTAATTTACCGAATTTTACCATTTTCGGGAATTCGGACCGATCCGAATGCACGAAAACATATTTTGAACATTCCCGAATAGCCACGATAATACGAATAGCAAAGTAACGAATACATTCGTTATTTCCCGAACATATGCTGTAAATAATGAATGCATTCGTTATCCGTAAACGAACGTGAAGAATTCATTCTGATAACAAAGATAAGAAAAAGGATACAGATAGTTAGATTTTTCGGATACATTCGGTATTCGGGTACATTCGGTAAATCTTTTTATTCTTTTTTTGGACTTTAGCGATCCTAAAAAATTATGGAGATACCTTTTTTATTAAAATTTCGTAGGGTATCATAAAAAAATCATAATAAAAAAGATTTCCCTGGTTGAACTTGATGGTTCCCTGGTTGAACTTGATGAACATATGTCTTTTTTCGACCGTACTAACTATGTAACAGTAGTGATGGAAAAAATTGTATCTAACGAAATGTATCATTTTTATTATGAAATGTTTATTCATTTTTAAACAGGGATCAATTTATGTGAGCGGGTAAAGCACTAAAAATGTAGCTGACAATAGTAAAAATGTAGTGTGCGCGTGTTTTTCACTTTTTTTAAAAACATTTTTTAGGTAGTACTACTACTCCCAGCATGGAACACACTCTTCCATGATGGGAGTAGTAGTTACCTGTACTAATTGACAGATCGCAGGGGTCCCTTGCGATCCTCTTGTATAGATGCAGCGGCCGCTCTTCTATGGTCCCCTGCACTCACGTATATATACACATATTCATATTTCCCTCAGAGCTGTGATTGGCCAGATGGTTCCAGCCAATCACAGCTCTCTGTGAGAAATAGGAACATGTGTATATATACGGCAGGGGACCATAGGAGAGCGGCTGCCTCATCCATACATTATACAGGAGGATCACAGCGGGTGTCCGGAGTGATACCTGCAGTGATCTTTCCTTTACTACAAGTACTATTACTCCCAACATGGAGTACACTCTGATCCATGCTGGGAGCTGTAGTACCTGCATTAATAGACAGATCGCAGCGGGTGTCAGAAGTTACACTCGCTGCGATATGTCTATTAATGCAGGTACTACAGCTCCCAGCATGGAGCAGAGTGTACTCCAAGTTGGGAGTATTAGTACCTGCAGTAAGGGACAGATCCCAGGGATGTCACTTCTTCTGACACCCGCTGCGATCCTCCTGATGTCAATGTCGGGATCAGCAGTTCTCAGGGCTACAGAGCCGGGAGAACAGCTGATGCTGAGCCATAGGTATACATCTATATCCACTGCCCAGCAAGAACTTACAGTGAGCCTGCAATGTGTATACAGTATACACATTGCTGGCTCACTTAACCCCTTGCTGAGCTGTGCGCTATGCGCAAGCCCAGCAAGGGAAGAGTTAACTTACACTGCTGGACAGTGTAGCTTAACCCTTAGGGCGGTATACACTATATACAGCTATCTATAGATAGCTGTATACAGTGTATACAGAAGACGAAGTCCAGATTACTTCCCTGGAGTCCCGCGCAGGTCCGTGTAGCTCCGCCCCCTAGTGATGACGTCATTAGGGGCGGAGCTACAGAAGGGAACAAGGCTAGTTAATCTGAAGCTCTGTTCACATTGTACGTTTTGTATAATGTGAACAGACCCTTCTGGCAGTGTCTACCCAGACAGGGAGACTCCAGCTGTTGCTAAACTACAACTCCCAGCATGCCCTGACAGCCAAAGGCTGTCTGGGCATGCTGGGAGTTGTAGTTTTGCACCAATTGGTGGCTCCCTGTTTGGGTAGACATTGCATCATGGGTGCTCTCCCCAGCGGACAGCGCCAGAAATGTCATAACCATTTTTTTTCGTTTCAGATCCGTGTATGCAGAGGATTACTGCGGATTCGATGGATTACGGCGGATTTTTTTTTTTCCTTTAATAAAATGGTTAACGAGGGCTGTGGGGGAGTGTTTTTTTTAAATAAAATAATTTTTCCAATGTGTTGTGTTTTTTTTTTTATTGAATTTTCAGGGTTAGTAGTAGAAGCTGTCTTATTGACGGAATCCATTACTAGGCCAGGGCTTAGTGCTAGCCCCAAAAACAGCTAGCGCTAACCCCCAATTATTACCCCGGTACCCACCGCCACAGGGGTGCCGGGAAGAGCCGGTACCAACAGGCCGGGAGCGTCAAAAATGGCGCTCCTGGGCCTAGGCGGTAACAGGCTGGAGTTATTTAGGCTGGGGAGGGCCAGTAAAAATGGTCCTCACCCACCCTGGTAACGTCAGGCTGTTGCTGTTTGGTTGGTATCTGGCTGAGAATGAAAATACGGGGAACACTATGCGTTTTTATTTTTTTATTTAAATAAAAATAAAAAAACGCTTAGAGCTAGCACTAAGCCCTGGCCTAGTAATGGATTCCGTCAATAAGACTGCTTCCACTACTAACCCTGAAAATTCAATAAAAAAAACACAACACATTGGAAAAATTATTTTATTTAAAAAAACACTCCCCCACAGCCCTCGTTAACCATTTTATTAAAGGGAAAAAAAATAATCCGCCGTAATCCATTGAATCCGCAGTAATCCTCTGCATACACAGATCTGAAAGAGAAGAAAAAAAAACACAAAATTGGTTATGACATTTTTGGCGCTGTCCGCTGGGGAGAGCACCCATGATGCAATGTCTACCCAAACAGGGAGCCACCAATTGGTGCAAAACTACAACTCCCAGCATGCCCAGACAGCCTTTGGCTGTCTGGGCATGCTGGGAGCTGTAGTTTAGCAACAGCTGGAGTCTTCCTGTCTGGGTAGACACTGCCAGAAGGGTCTGTTCACATTATACAAAACGTACAATGTGAACAGAGCTTCAGATTAACTAGCCTTGTTCCCTTCTGTAGCTCCGCCCCTAATGATGTCATCACTAGGGGGCGGAGCTACACGAACCCGGCCCGGGACTCGAGGGAAGTAAGCTGGACTTTGTCTTCTGTATACACTGTATACAGCTATCTATAGATAGCTGTATATAGTGTATACCGCCCAAAGGGTTAAGCTACACTGTCCAGCAGTGTAAGTTAACTCTTTCCTTGCTGTGCTTGCGCATAGCACACAGCTCAGCAAGGGGTTAAGTGAGCCAGCAATGTCTATACTGTATACACATTGCAGGCTCACTGTAAGTTCTTGCTGGGCAGTAGATATACTATGTATACCTACGGCTCAGTGTCAGCTGATCTCCCGGCTCTGTAGCCCTGAGAACAGCTGATCCCGACATTCACATCAGGAGGATCACAGCGGGTGTCAGGAGGAGTGACCTCCCCGGGATCTGTCCCTTACTGCAGGTACTAATACTCCCAACATGGAGCACACTCTGCTCCATGCTGGGAGCTGTAGTACCTGCATTAATAGACATATGGCAGCGAGTGTAACTTCTGACACCCGCTGCGATCTGTCTATTAATGCAGGTACTACAGTTCCCAGCATGGAGCAGAGTGTACTCCATATTGGGAGTAGTAGTACTTGTAGTAAAGGAAAGATCATTGCGGGTATCACTCCTGACACCCGCTGTGATCCTCCTGTATAATGTATGGATGAGGCGGCCGCTCTTCTATGGTCCCCTGCACAGCCGTATATATACACATATTCCTATTTCTCACAGAGAGCTGTGATTGGCTGGAACCATCTGGCCAATCACAGCTCTGCGGGAAATATGAATATGTGTATATATACGTGAGTGCAGGGGACCATAGAAGAGCAGCCGCCGCATCTATACATTATACAAGAGGATCGCAAGGGACCCCTGCGATCTGTCAATTAGTGCAGGTAACTACTACTCCCATCATGGAAGAGTGTGTTCCATGCTGGGAGTAGTAGTACTACCTAAAAAATGTTTTTTTCTAAAGTGAAAAACACGCACACACTACATTTTTACTATTGTCGGCTACATTTTTAGTGCTTTACCCGCTCACATAAATTGATCCCTGTTTAAAAATGAATAAACATTTCATAATAAAAAAGATACATTTCGTTAGATACAATTATTTCCATCACTACTGTATCTTTTTTATTATGATTTTTTTATGGTACCCTATGAAATTTTAATAAAAAAGGTATCTCCATCATTTTTTAGGATCGCTAAAGTCCCAAAAAAATAAAAAATTTACCGAATGTACCCGAATACCGAATGCATCCGAAAAAAATCAACTCGAATACACGAATACCGAATGTATCCGAAAAATCTAAACCGAAAATATTACCGAACCAAAATTTTTTTACAAAATGAAAAAACGAAACGAAATGAAACGAAAATGTTTCTAGTGCACAAGTCTAATACACATACAACATACTGTATACATTACATACTGTACATGCATGCTTCATACACACACAGATACTGTACACATTACATACTGTACATGCATGCTTCATACACACACAACATACTATACACATTACATACTGTACCTGCATGCTTCATACACACACAACATACTATACACATTACATACTGTACCTGCATGCTTCATACACACACATACTATACACATTGCATACTATACATGCATCATATACACACAGATACTGTACAAATTACATACTGTACATGCATCATATACACACACATACTGGATACATTACATACTATACATGCATCATATACACACAGATACTGTACAAATTACATACTGTACATGCATCATATACACACACATATTGGACACATTACATACTGTACATGCATCATACACACAACACACTGTACACATTACATACTGTACATGCATGCTTCATACACACACTGTACACATTACATACTGTACATGCATCATACACACACATACTGTACACATTACACACTGTACATGCATCATACCCACAGATACTGTACACATTACATACTGTACATGCTTCATACACACAACAAACATACTGTACACATTACATACTGTACATGCATGCATCATATACACAACACACATACTGTACACATTACATACTGTACATGCATTATACACACACACTGTACGCATTACATACTGTACATGCATTATACACGCAACATACATACTGTACACAATACATACTGTACATGCATGCATCATATACACACAACATACATACTGTACACAATACATACTGTACATGCATGCTTCATACACACACAACATACTGTACACATTACATACTGTACATGCATTATGTACACACATACTGAACACATTACATACGGTACATGCATGCTTCATATACACACAACATACATACTGTACACAATACATACTGTACATGCTTCAAACACACTCAACACACTGTACACATTACATACTGTACATGCATGCTTCATACACACACAGATAGAATAGATCAGTGTTTCCCAACTAGGATGCCTACAGAGGTTGCAAAACTACAGCTCACAGCATGCCCAGACAGCCTTTGGCACTGATATAGATACACACATGCACTTTACATATAGTCATCCACAGTGGTAACACACAAACACAGGCACAGTACATAGACATACACATATGTACACACACATATATCCACACACACCTGCTTATACACATATATACATGCAGGGACACCTACTGTAGTCAGGCCCCATGTTGTACAGCCTCCGCGGTCTCCTTTCCTCACAGCTCTCTCCTCCCCCCTCCCCTCCTCTTGCTCAGACGGCTGAAGGCTGAGAGAAGAGTCCGGGGCTGAGGGAACATATCAAGTGCAGCGGGGGTGGGGGGAGCTTGATTGTGGTGAGGTGAGAAGAACTCCAATGCTGCAAATGAGTTTATTTAAAAAAAAAATGTCAGACATTTGGGGGCCCTCTTGTTTGACTGGGTGCCTGGGTCCCGGAGCTCAAACTCCAAGAGCATGATTGTTAATCCGGCCCTGGTGATGGGGGAATTGCCCCTTTGCTACAGGACGGGCAAGCACTGGCTGTACTCGGGGGCCCCCAGCCAGCTCGGGGCCCCATGCAATTGCTAGGTTTGCCTGTCCTGTAGCGACGGGCCTGAGTGGAATATACACCCGTCCAGGGCCTGCGAGGAGAGTGGGCTGCCACAGTCACCAGACCAGCAGCTCCAACCCAGCTTCCTTTCAAGTATTTTCCATCCACTGATTGGGAGGCAGACCCCTTACAGCTGAGGCCGAAATGGCCTGCTCCTGATGCCTCCACCTACAAGCCTGAGGAGAAGTTTCTACAGCAGCAGCCACTTCCTTCTGTTTCCTGCAAAGTGCCCATGCCTACTCCTACCAAGGAGGTTTGGCCTCAACTGCGGGCACCAACCACAGTGCCTAGGCCTAATCCCGGCGAGGAGGTTTGGCCTGCCTACCAGGCACCAACGAAAGTGCTGTGGCCCACTCCCGACGAGTAGGACAAGCATTGCAGAGGAGCCCTCACCCTGGTGTCACGAATAGAAAGAGTTAAGGGAGGACCCTTTAGTAACCGCACAGCTACACTGCCCATACCCTACACCCCCAGGCTATCACACCCCCAATGCATCAAACACCCTCATAAGCAGAATAATAAGCGTTATTGTTTAAAAAAAACAACAACAACGCAGTGGAGAGGGATAATAAAGATATTTTCTTAATCAATGACCCCTTATCAGCTCATATAAGTCAGTTAGATTCTCTGTTTACCTCTCAATGATCGCTGCTATGCCTTTTTACGGTGGTCATTACAAGGCCTTACAAGGGTCTCCTGTGCAGGGCTTATGCTGTAACTACCTGTTATATATGCTATCACAGGGATCCTGATATAATTGCCAGGAGTAAAGAAACCTTTGCTCTTGGTAGATTAGCCCCTTAGGGTATGCTCACACTGCGGAATTCCGCGCAGTGAACATTAGCATCAGTGTGAATGGGTCTTCAGCGAGAACCATTAACACTGAGGGATTTCCACAGCAGACAATTTTGCCATAGAAATTCTTCCACGCAAAGAAAGAACATGTTCTTTCTTTGCGCAGAATCCTGAGAGCACTGCATAGCCGTCAATGGTGACGGCACAGTGCCACACAGACCTACCGTTGAAGTATTTTCGGCGGTGACCGCCAGACGGAATCTCCGCTCACGGAATTCCGCAAGCCGAGAATCTACAGTGTGAACATACCCTTACATGCCACAGCATGAATCAGTTCAACCCATCGGCTTTCTGGCACCATGTTTGCCTACCCTTGGTGTCTGTGCGCATGCAGCTGGGCCAGATACATTGCCATTCAGCATTATGCTGACAGGCACAATAAAGTGCACAGTAGTAGTAGTTCAGTGTATTACACAAGGGTTCTACTGATTACTGTAAAAGTCTTGTGGGATTAGTAAAGAGTGAAAAAAGAAATGTATAAAAAAAACATTCCCTTTTTCTACATAAAGCATAAAAAACACATACGTGGCATTTCCATAACTGTAAGGACCCAAACAATAAGATTGCTTTATTATTTATTTAACTATCCCAAAGGGTAAATACTGTTAAAAAAAATGCCAGGATTGCTGTGTTTTGTTAATCATATGCATTTCAAACTGGTAGAAATAAAAAATATTATTTTTCCCATAAGATATGAAGTCTAACATAGCTCTGTCAGATGAAAATGCGGCAACACTAACTTTTCTTTCTTATTAGATGTTTCTTTTGTGCCAAAATGGTAAAACATAAAAAAATAAAAACTAGATACATTTGGTATCGCTGTAATCCTTCTTCCCACAGCATAAAACTATAATGCTATTTTTACCACATGGTGACAAGCATAAATTTAAAGTGCAAAAAAGGAATGACATAATCACATTTTGTCTATTTTCCCTGCAAAAAAAGAGTTCATAAAAATAAAATACTAAAATATATAAACTCCAAAATGTGCGCATTAATAATTACAACTTGTTCCACAAAAAACGAGCCCCCATATGGCTTTGTCAATGGAAAAATAAAAAGTCCCACAATACATTACAGCGAAAGGGGTTAATTTTACTGTATACAAAAGCATTGTAAACTGCATTATTCTATAACAATGTTTCACAACCAGGGTGCCTCCAGACATTGCAAAACTACAGCTCCCAGCATGCCTGGACAGCCTTTGGCAGCTTTTGGCTGTCCAGGAATTCTGGGAGTTGTAGTTTTGCAACACCTGGAGGCACCCTGGTTGGGAAACACTGTTCTATACAGCCAAAAAAAAGATATGCTGCAATTTTTCTTACAAAATATCAATGAATTATTAAAGAGGTACTCCAGAAGAAAACTTTTTTTTTTTTTATTGGTGCCAGAAAGTAAAACATATTTGTAAATTACTTCTAATAAAAATTCCTAATCCTTCCAGTACTTATTAGTTGCTGTACACTACAGAGGAAATTCTTTTCTTTTGGGATTTCTTTTCTGTCACAACCACAGTGCTCTCTGCTGACACCTCTGTCTATTTTAGGAACTGTCCAGAGCAGCATATGTTTGCTATGGGGATTTTCTCCTGCTCTGGACAGTTCCTGACATGGACAGAGGTGTCAGCAGAGAGCATATCCTGTGAACACAGCAGTTTCAGTGTGTGAAGTTGTCGGGTGTGTCTCCTTTGAGCTCCAGACTTCCACACAGAGAGAAGCAGCGTTTTTTCATCTGCCTTCCCAGGGGTGTGGCAGGCCCCTGGGGAGAGCTTTCCTGCATGGAGCCAAGGGAGTATCGGGCTTCTACCTCTTGTTCCCAGATGGCGAGAGGGGGGAAGATAGTATCTACAGCCGGTTCCAAGGTCGGGGTGAGGCGTTCCAGCAGGGCCCGCAGAAATGTGGTGCCCACTCCCCCGACTGGATCAGTGGGACATAAGGCAACAGCAAAGACAAACGGTCCTTCTGCTACCCCGGAACCCCAGCAATGGGGGGGCACGGGGACCAAGGGAGTCAATGGCTCAAGGATACAAGCCAAGATGGTGGAGTACGAAGAGCTGGGCAGGAAGCTGAGGAGCCTGAGAGAGGACCTGAGATTTGCCCGCTACCAGGCTGACCAGGGCCCTACAGGTAAGAGGCAGAAGTTCACTGCCCAGGTGCGGGCTCTGAAGATAGAGGTGGCGGAGGTGGAAGAGGCCAAAAGAAAAATCTCTGAGGGGGCAGGATTCCTAAAAGAAAAACTGATTAATGAGGAGAGATTCAAAGAAAGGAAATATGGTGCAGGCTGCCCTCAGGAGAGCAGTGAGGAGGAGGAGGAAGGAGGGGAGGAAGATGGCGGAGAGTCGGCTGTGGGAAGTGAAATGGATGCCACCCCTAGTGTGTGTGACCCCCAGCCCCCCCAAGATAGCTACCCTGAGCCCGCCCAGGTGGCGCTACCCTCCAGTGATGGGGAGACAGAGGAGAGTGGTGAGGAGGAGCTGGCCAGTGGGGGTTTGCTGCAAGCCATTATACAGCAGGAGTCCCCTACCCGTATGGATGATTTTGCCTTTGGTGAGGATCTCGGTAAAGATGATCTGGTAAAGAAAAGGAAGAAAAGGCAGAAGGTTCAGGAGACTGTGACTTATGTGTTTCGTCCTTTCCAGCAGTCTGAGCCAGCTGTAAAGTTGGTTCAGACTGCTGGGCTCCCCAAACTGTCAGTCCCCGTTTATGTGTTGAAGCGGGGCCAGAAAGGGGGGTACAGCATGGCGTCCAAGATGGAAGAGGACGCTATAGAGCCAGCAAGTCCTATTGGGCTTAAGGTGGGCAGCCCTGGTGCTGCGGGACCGCCCCAGGGTGGTGGGGGCGTGTCCAGGCACCAGGGGCAAGTTATGCTACTGTTTGCTCGGGGAGCGGTTCCGCGGGTGTTGCTGGCACTGTGGGGCACTTCCCTGTGAGGGGGGGGGGGAGTGTCCAGATAAGTGATATGTCTGTGTGCTTGGGGGGCGGTCCCCCGAGTGCCGTGGACATTACATGCGCTGCAGGGCACTCCTCTGTGAGGGAGTGCCCCATAGCACCCACAGACCGACCGCAATGTTACTGCCTGAGCCTGGGGCTGCCCATACGAGCACACCCCAGCTCCTCCCACAACGCCATCACCATGTCTGCCAGCTGCAGAGCCCGTGCAGTCGGGCAGACATGGTGATGGCGTTGTGGGAGGAGCTGGGGTGTGCTCGTATGGGCAGCCCCAGGCTCAGGCAGTAACATTGCCCATGGAGGAGGAGCCATCAGTGTCGACCCCAGCAACAGCTAAGCCAGCAAAAAAGACTCTGTTAAAACCTGCAGTACTACAAGTCCCAGCCAGCCCAGGATACGTTAGGAAGGACGCGGGTGTAGGATGTGAGGATGTTGGGTGTGGTAGTGTTGTGAATGAGAAGAGTGCATGTGGGAGTGTTAGTGGAGTGAATTATGGTGGAAGTAGTAGTGGTATGAATACAAAGTCTGGTATGGATGATGAGAATTGTGGTGTGGATGTTGGTGGGTGTAGTGGTGTGAATGGTGGTCCTGGGTCTGAGTCTGGGTCTGGTTCGGCTGCCTAAACCCCCCCCCCCGGTAGTGACTGCTCCTAGGACCTATGCTCATGTCGCTGCCGGGGGGTCCGGCCCCGGGGGTCACTTGCAGCAGCGCCTCCTGGAGGCTCTACGTAGGGGCGACAGGTCAATCCAGGTAGAGGGAAGGGGTGAGGTCGACCTGTCTTTCTGGATAGAGAGGCACGGTGTGGGGGCATTCCGAGAGCAGAATGGGGAGGTGGTCTGGTCCCTCCCGACACCCGGGCAGGACAATAACCGTAGGAATGTGGTGCGTCTGATTTGGAGGGGCAAGGATGTGTGCCCGCCTCGCGCTAAAGTGGTTGAGCTCCTCCTCCAGATGGAATTCAAGGCGAGTGACATCTTTGCCCTGATTCACCCCTACGGTTCGTCCGAATTTGACGTCAGTTTTGTTCGGCCGGAGGGTCTCGAACTCTTCTGGTCGAACTACGATGTGGCAAAGAATGAGCCCGGCTGGCGGGATTTTGCCGTAAAGGCTATTTCCCATCAGGACTCAGTCAAGAAAGTGACCGTTTTGACTCGTAACGAGTCACTCTTCTGCTATGACATCATGACCTGGATGGGACGGTATGGGGATGTGATGGACATGCCCAAGAAAAATCTAGATGAGCACGGGATCTGGTTCGGGGTCTGGACGTTTTCCGTCAAACTCAAGCGTTCAGGTAGTATAGTTGCCCACATTCCGTCAGCTGCCTTCCTTGGACGTGACAGGATCCAGGTCTTTTACCAGGGGCAGCCTAAGGTCTGTCACAGGTGCGGTAGCCCCACCCATTTTAGTGCAGCCTGTACTGTACAGGTTTGTGCTTTGTGTGGTGGGGTGGGTCATATGGCCGCATCCTGCAGACAGATCCGGTGCCACCTGTGTGGTGTCCTCGGGCACCCTTTCAGCCATTGTCCGAGCGCCTTCGCCCGTGCTGCGGCCGCTCCGGCCGGGGAGAGCTGTGAAGTTGCCCTGGCTGGGGAGGGTACAAGCAGGGATGGGGGCATAACAGGGCTAGTGACGAGGAAAAAGGGCCCCGCCAAACTAAGGCGGGAGAAAAATCGTAGGAGGAGTAGGGAGCTGGAGACTGGCCCAGGTGACTGGGGTAGCTCCGGCCCCTGCTCTTGAAGCTGGCCCTGTAACCACTGAAGCCCTGGGGGAGAACGTGCTGGATGAGGAGATCAGGAGGCTGCGCAGAGAGGAAGGCAATATGGCCGACCCTTCCGATTCCTCCCACTATGAAAGTGTGGATGAGGAGAGTGGGGAAAGGCCAAAAGAGAAAGACAATGGCAAAAGGAAAGGGAGAAAGAAGAGGTCGGAGCCCTCTGTTAAGCCTTGTACTACGGGCCAGGTCCAAAACGGAAGCCTGACTGCCCCCCCATCTGATTGACCTGTCAAACCAGTACCTCGTCCTCGATACCATCTCCTCCCCCTCCTTGGAGGGGGAAGGTGAGGGCGGGGTGCCTAGGGTGAGAGAGGCTCTGGGGGGAACTGGGCCCTTTCTTGCGGAGGCACCTTCCTCGGAGGGCAGGGCTAGACTGGGGCCGGACGGAGACGGGGACCACATGGACCAATCAGAGTCTAAGAAAAGGTCCAAAAGTGGTCCTGCCTTTTCCTCTTCTTCAGGGGTAGAGGGGGCGAAAAAGAAGGGGAAGCAGAAGTAAAGGTGTGGCCATTTAACTCAATCACCCATGATGGCGGCACTCACCCCACTGACGCTGGCATCTATTAATTGTGCCAGTATAAAGTCTGATACGGCTAGATTCGCAGTCTTCGATTTTCTCGGCAGTGTTGAAGACGATATTTTCTTTTTACAGGAGACCAGGTTGTCAGATCTAGCCTCTCTGGTGGAAGCCAGAAGAGAGTGGAGGCGCGGGCCCTCCCATTGGTCTCTTGCGGCTGAGCCGTATAGTTGGGTGGCGGTCCTTTTTACCACTCCGGTTGAATGCAGACGGATTATTGAGTTAGAAATGGGGAGGTGCCTGATCTTAGATGTCCTCATGAAGGGACAAGAGCTCCGGCTCATAAACATCTTCCTTTTTACAAGCCGGCAGGTGATCTTTGGAGGGGACTTCAATAATGTCACGAGGTCCCAAGATAGGAGAGGCTCCAATGGTCCGCTGGATTGCGATAGTGTGGCCCTTAATAATATAGTTGGGGAAGCTCGCCTAGAGGACACCCACATGTGGAGCCCCTCAGGCCACGCGGGTTTCACCTATCATCGAGGTAGCAGCAGCAGGTCTAGGGTAGGTTTTATTTGAAGGAGGAAGCCGTCTCTTCCACAGTGTCCGTGGTTGAGGCAGAGTTCTCCGATCACTGTATGATTTTGTTTTCCTTGAATGTTTCAGAGACCCCCCTGATGGGAAAAGGTTATTGGAAGCTGAATTTGTCCCTCCTGGAGGAAGCGGAGACAGACAGTCCTTTGAGGATTTTCTTCAGAGTCAGGTACCTTTACTGGGCCTTTGTAGTAGTAAGTCAGAGTGGTGGGAAATATTCAAGAAGCGGGTTGCTGGGTTCTTCCGCCAGCTCTCGAGCCTCAGGTCCCTGAACAGGTATCGCTTGTATCAGGGTCTGAGGAGGAAACTCGAGCTTCTTGTCTCGACTGGAGATAGTCGTGATGATATCTCCAGAGTGAAGTCCTTGCTGATGAGGTGTCAGTACGATAGGCACGCATCTTTGGTTTTTGAGAGGGATTACGGGAAGTGCCGCTCGCCCGACCCTTACAGGAACTGCAAGATGTCAGTGAGTAGTAAAGTAGTCTCAGGACTGGTTGATAGTACGGGATCCCTGATGTAAAAAGTGACCAAAAATGCACTATTTTGGACTTTTGAATTTTTTTGCGCGCACGCCATTGACCGTGCGGTTTAATTAACGATATATTTTTATAATTCGGACATTTCCGCACGTGGCGATACCATATTGGTTTATATTTTTATTTTTATTTACACTGTGTTTTTTTTTTTATGGGAAAAGGGGGGTGATTCAAACTTTTAATAGGGAAGGGGTTAAATGATGTTTTTTCACTTTTTTTTCCACTTTTTTTTTTTGCAGTGTTATAGCTCCCATAAGGACCTATAACACTGCACACACTGATCTTTATCATTGATCACTGGTTTCTCATAGGAAACCAGTGATCGATGATTCTGCCGCATGACTGCTCATGCCTGGATCTCAGGCACTGAGCAGTCATTCGGAGATCGGACAGCGAGGAGGCAGGTAGGCCCTCCCGCTGTCCTGTAAGCTGTTCGGGGTGCCGTGATTTCGCCGCAGCTATCCCGAACAGCCCACTGAGCTAGCCGGCATGCTTTCGGTTTTGCTTTAGAAGCGGCGTTCAACTTTGAACGCCGCGTCTAAAGGGTTAATAGCACGCGGCACAGCGATCAATGCCGCGCGCTATTAGCCACGGGTCCCGGCCGTTGTTAGAGGCTGGGCCCGACCCGCTATGACGCGGGGCCATGCCGTGGCCCCGCGTTATAGATCTGGAGTGGACACATGACGTTCCAGTACGTCATGTGTCCTTAAAGGGTTAAAGGGGTATTCCAGGAAAAAACTTTTTTTTTATATATCAACTGGCTCCAGAAAGTTAAAAATAGATTTGTAAATTACTTCTATTAAAAAATCTTAATCCTTTCAGTACTTATGAGCTTCTGAAGTTAAGGTTGTTCTTTTCTGTCTAAATCCTCTCTAATGACACCTGTCTCGGGAAACGCCCACTTTAGAAGCAAATCCCCATAGCAAACCTCTTCAAACTGGGCGTTTCCCAAGACAAGTGTCATCAGAGAGGATTTAGACAGAAAAGAACAACCTTAACTTCAGAAGCTCAGAAGTACTGAAAGGATTAAGATTTTTTAATAGAAGCAATTTACAAATCTGTTTAACTTTCTGGAGCCAGTTGATATATATAAAAAAGTTTTTTCCTGGAATACCCCTTTAACCCCTTAAGGACTCAGCCCATTTTGGCCTTAAGGACTCAGACAATTTAATTTTTACGTTTTCATTTTTTCCTCCTCGCCTTCTAAAAATCATAACTCTTTTATATTTTTATCCACAGACTAGTATGAGGGCTTATTTTTTGCGCGACCAGTTGTCCTTTGTAATGACATCACTCATTATATCATAAAATGTATGGCGCAACCAAAAAACACTATTTTTGTGGGGAAATTAAAACGAAAAACGCAATTTTGCTAATTTTGGAAGGTTTTGTTTTCACGCCGTACAATTTCTGGTAAAAATGACATGTGTTCTTTATTCTGAGGGTCAATACGATTAAAATGATACCCATTATTATATACTTTTATATTATTGTTGCGCTTAAAAAAAATCACAAACTTTTTAACCAAATTAGTACGTTTATAATCCCTTTATTTTGATGACCTATAACTTTTTTATTTTTCAGTATAAGCGGCGGTATGGGGGCTCATTTTATGCGCCATGATCTGTACTTTTTTTTGATACCACATTTGTATATAAAAAACTTTTAATACATTTTTTATAATTTTTTTTTTAATAAAATGTATTAAAAAAGTTGGAATTTTGGACTTTTTAAAATTTTTTTCGTTCACGCCGTTCACCGTACGGGATCATTAACATTTTATTTTAATAGTTCGGACATTTACGCACGCGGCGATACCAAATATGTCTATAAAAAATGTTTTTTACGCTTTTTGGGGGTAAAATAGGAAAAAACGGACGTTTTACTTTTTTATTGGGGAGGGGATTTTTCACTTTTTTTTTACTTTTACTTTTACATTTTTTTACATTTTTTTTTACACTTCAATAGTCCCCATAGGGGACTATTCATAGCAATACCATGATTGCTAATACTGATCTGTTCTATGTATAGGACATAGAACAGATCAGTATTATCGGTCATCTCCTGCTCTGGTCTGCTCGATCACAGACCAGAGCAGGAGACGCCGGGAGCCGCACGGAGGAAGGTGAGGGGACCTCCGTGCGGCGTTATGAATGATCGGATCCCCGCAGCAGCGCTGCGGGCGATCCGATCGTTCATTTTAATCGCGAACTCCCGCAGATGCCGGGATCTGTATTGATCCCGGCACCTGAGGGGTTAATGGCGGACGCCCGCGAGATCGCGGGCGTCGGCCATTGCCGGCGGGTCCCTGGCTGCGATTAGCAGCCGGGATCAGCCGCGCATGACACGGGCATCGCTCCGATGCCCGCGGTTATGCTTAGGACGTAAATGTACGTCCTGGTGCGTTAAGTACCACCTCACCAGGACGTACATTTACGTCCTGCGTCCTTAAGGGGTTAAGGACTAAGACAATTTTATTTTGACGTTTTCATTTTTTCCTCCTCGCCTTCAAAAAATCATAACTCTCTTATATTTTCATCCACAGACTAGTATGAGGGCTTGTTTTTTTGTGCGACCAGTTGTCCGTTGTAATGCCATCACTTTTACCATAAAATGTATGGCGCAACCCAAAAAAATACTATTTGTGTGGGGAAATTAAAAAGAAAACCGCAATTTAGCAAATTTTGGAAGGTTTCGTTTTCACGCCGTACAATTTACGGTAAAAATGTGTTCTTTATTCTTTGGGTCAATATGATTAAAATGATACCTATGATAATATACTTTTCTATTACTGTTGCGCTTAAAAAAAATCACAAACTGTTTAACCAAATTAGTACGTTTAAAATCCCCCTATTTTGAAGACCTATAACTTTTTCATTTTTCCGTATAAGCGGCGGTATGAGGGCTATTTTTTTGCGCCATGATCTTTACTTTTTATTGATACCGTATTTGCTTATATAAAACTTTTAATACTTTTTTTATAGATTTTTTGGGGAATAAAATGTTATAAAAAAGCAGCTATATTGGACTTTTTTTTATGTTCACGCCGTTCACCGTACGGTATCATTAACATTTTATTTTAATATTTGGGATATTTACGCATGCGGCGATACCAAATATGTATATAAAATATTTTTTTTACACTTTTTGGGGTGAAATAGGGAAAATGGGACAATTATGTTTTTATTGGGGAGGTGTTTTTTCAAATTTTTTTTACTTTTATTTTTAAATTTTGTTTACTTTTATTTTTACTCTTTAATAGCCCCATAGGGGAATATTCATAGCAATCATTCGATTGCTTATACTGTTAAGTGCTATGTATAGGACATAGCACTGATCAGCATTATCGGTCATCTTCTGCTCTGGTCTGCTCGATCGCAGACCAGAGCAGAAGACCCGGGAGACGGCCGGAGCAAGGTGAGGGGACCTCCAGCCGCCATGCTGGATGATCGAATCGCCGCGGCAGCGCTGCGGGCGATCCAATCATCCATTTAAAGTACCGCGATGCTGCAGATGCCGTGATCTGTATTGATCACGGCATCTGAGGGGTTAATGGTGGACATCCGTGCGATCGCAGATGTCTGCCATTACGGGCGGGTCCCTGGCTGCTCGCGGTTATGCATAGGACGTAAATGTACGTACTGGTGCGTTAAGTACCAGCTCGCCAGGATGTACATTTATGTCCTGTGTCGTTAAGGGGTTAAAGACCCAATGGCCCTCATTTACTAAAAGTGGAGTGTCGGTTTGTGTTTCTTTTTTGTGTTTTCAACCTTTTTTTTCACTTAGTATTTACTAATCTGACGCACTTTTCCCAATATTTTTTGTCGCAGGGAAAAATTCTGTCGCACAGTAATTTCTGTCACAGGCAGGTTTGTTTCTGTTGCAGGTTTTTTTTCTACAGAAGTACAGATGTGGGAGGGCCATTGGAGGCTGAGTATGACGTCAGCCACCAGGGTCTATTGGAATGAATGGGCTAGATCTATAACATTGTGATTTTTTTGCCCATTGAAATCAATGGACCCATTGTGGACTAGTAAATGGGGTAGAAAGCTAAACAGCAGGGTACTGGTAGTAAGGTGGATGGGAGATCCTGGTGTAGGTTCAATTCCCGGCTTGATATACCGTGGTGAGATTATAATTTAATTGTGATAGACACGATTTTTTTTGAACGGTGGGAACTAGCCCATTTATGGTATCCAATTGACCTAGTTCCCACGGTTCACCCATATATGTCTATCCTAATTAAAGTATAATCCCAACACTGTATAACAACCTGGGAATATAACCAATACCAGGGTCTCCCATCCACATTACTACCAGGACCCTGCTGGTTAGCTTTCTACCCCATTTGCCACAAGATCTCCACAGACCACAATTGGTGCATTGATTTCAATGGGCAAAAAAAATCACAATGTTATAGATCTAGCCCATTCATTCCTATACACCACCAATAGACCCTGGTGGCTGACGTCATACTCAGCCTCCAATTGCATTCAGACCCGGCAAACTTCAAATGTTTAATGGGTTAATGTATTCATGGAAATATGTATATATAAAGTACTGTATCCACACACTGTAACTCGGACCTGAGGAAGGAGGGAGACACATATAGATAGATGTTATTTATTTATTTATTTTTTTGGGAATCACCATCATTACTGAAACGATAGGGGAAAAAAGTGCTGGAAAGACTCATAAAAAATGTGTTAATAAAGCTAAAACCTTGCTTAAAAATTTAATTGTGCAAAAAAAAAAATTTTTTCAACTACAAGTAAGAATTGCTTGAAAAAGACGAGGCAGGCAAAGGAGCAAAGAGCCAGAGAATTTGCTACGCTTTCTGAAACACATGCTTTAAAGTGTCAGGTTTTCTCCTCAGATAATTCACATGAATTTCCGAGTGGTTTTAGGAATGAGATGAGTGATTTTGGCTGAAATGTAGGTAAAGACCCTCTCTAGTCTAAAACTTAACTTTTAATTGTTCAAATAATAATCTGTATTAACGTGCTCAAAGTTGCCCACTAGGTGGCAGTGTGAGATTAAAATTACAATCCCGTGTTCATTTATTTTAGTTTTATGGCATATTTATGCTTGGATGTATCTGACAAGGGGGCTCTGTATGCAGTGCTCTGCTTCAATGCCGTCTACTGACTTAGCATCTCAGAGCTCCGTGGTCCATCCATATATTGCTGCCGGGATTGAGCTAAAATCTGTTCTCCTCTAAATCAACGTTTCGCCGGTGGGACCCGGCTTTTTCAAGAGTCTGAGGTACCTCAGACTCTTGAAAAAGCCGGGTCCCACCGGCGAAACGTTGATTTAGAGTAGAACAGATTTTAGCTCAATCCCGGCAGCAATATATGGATGGACCACGGAGCTCTGAGATGCTAAGTCAGTAGACGGCATTGAAGCAGAGCACTGCATACAGAGCCCCCTGGTCAGATACATCCAAGCATAAATATGCCATAAAACTAAAATAAATGAACACGGGATTGTAATTTTAATCTCACACTGCCACCTAGTGGGCAACTTTGAGCACGTTAATACAGATTATTATTTGAACAATTAAAAGTTAAGTTTTAGACTAGAGAGGGTCTTTATTCAGGGTTTACCCTGAGGGGAGTTGCATCCCCAAGGTTTTTTGTTTCTGATTTAAGCGCCCGTAGACCCTTTAGGAGGTATTTTGGATATACATGAAATGTAGGTAACACGCCCCTTTTCCCAAAAACAACGCCCATTTTGTAGGTTTTTTCTGTCACACATTCAAAAAGTCGGACTCATGTTAGTAATTGAGGGCCAATATTTTTATTAAAAAAATGTTTTTTTTCATTTTAATTAGAGATGAGCGAACTTACAGTAAGTTCGATTCGTCACGAACTTCTCGGCTCGGCAGTTGACGACTTATCCTGCATAAATTAGTTCAGCTTTCGGGTGCTTCCGTGGGCTGGAAAGGGTGGATACAGTCCTAGGAGACTCTTTCCTAGGACTGTATCCATCTTTTCCAGCCCACCGGAGCACCTGAAAGCTGAACTAATTTAATTTATGCAGGATAAGGCATCAACTGCCGAGTCGAGAAGTTCGTGACTAATCGAATTTACTGTAAGTTCGCTCATCTCTAATTTTAAAGTTTTCCTCCTTGCCTTTTAATAACCATATTCAATGTTCCTCCTATAGGCCAATGAGAGCATTTAACCTACATGTTTAGGAACCAAAAGGAAGTAGCTTCAACCATATGGGGACTACAAACACTAGACCCAACGTCTTTTAACCAAAAGCCCAAAACACAATGATGAAAAACAACAAATGTCTTGTAAATTACAATGTAATAAATGTTACTGAACACATATTACATACAAAATTGATAACCCCAAATATTCCCATAAAATACACATACACAAAAGACAAAGTTAAAACCTCTCTTGAGAAGGGGGAGCAACGAGTGGCAATTAATAAAGATGTACTTGCAAAATTACACAAAAAAAAACACAACCACTGCCAGGTACACAAAGACAGGGAAGGAAATACAAATATTCAGTGCTCAGCTATTGCACATAAGTCCCATATATGTCCAAGGTTCAGCCGATTCGCTATTTCTGGCCTACAGAGAGCCTCAGTAGGGGTGTAGAGCACTTTGCCCTGCTGTAACACACAAAAAAACAATGAGGGACATTTATCAATGTTCGCTTATGTATTCTTTTTTTTTAGTAATTTTTTCCTTACTTTTTTTTTGCTTATGTGCGACTTATTTATCAACTGCTTTCAGCCTGTTGATAATTTTCTTTCACGTAAGCAATTTTTCCTTTTTTACTTTGGTAGTAGCTTTTTCTGCTCCATGTTTGAGCTGGAGTAAATGTAGTAAATTTTTAACCCTGTTGCGACTTTTTTTTGCGCAGTTGCGACTGTCGCAGTTAATAAATAATTTAGTTAATAATTTAATTTAATAAGTTAGTTAATAATTTAAAATGATTACTACGTAGTTAATTTTTGGAAAACTTACTTTTCTCGCTTTCCAGTCAAAATGTCGCACGAAAAATCACGTAGTCGCAGTTGCGACAATTTTGCGACAATTATAGTAAAGAAAACCTGACTAAACCCGTTGATAAATGTCCATAAATATAACTACCAATAGCACAGATAGCAAAATCCCATTTGTAGGAGGGGGACCATAACACCCCAATGTACCCCAGGGTATTTGTGTGGATGGACCGTATAACATCTGCTAATACAGCAATAAACCACACCTACCAATAACAAAAAGAGCTGTGACAGACGTATGTACCAAAAATAACTTTATTGTTTAAAAACACTTGTTAAAATTCATGATACAGAGAGAGGAGTAGCGACTGAAAAATAGGACATCTACTGGTTAATCTGCATAAAGTACTAGTGCTAGTAGGGGCATGTGCCACACTATAAAATGCACACTGCAGTGGGTATAATGCATTAACAGATATAATATATATAAGTGGTGTATAAGGTATAGATGGCTATTCACCACCACATTAAAGTACAAGTAAAAGAGTAAATGCATCTACAAGTAAGCACAGGCTATATATAGCCCTAACAGCAGTACTATACAACAATAACCACATGTGCAGAGCGTATGTATGCCCAGGAGACGTCCACCCCTACAACCGTTTCGGACAAGAGTCCTTCTTCCGGGGGTTACTTATTGTAACACACTAAGGCTAAGTTTCTACTTGTTATTTTTATGGGCCAAAAAAAACGCAAGAAAAAAACGCAAGAAAAAACACCAGAGCATTTTCCTGTGTTTGGCGTTTTTTTCTTGCGTTTTTTTTCTGGTGTTTTTTGCATTTGAATGGAAATTGCATTTTTGGCCCCTTTGGCATTTTTTTTTGGTACCCAAAATTTGTTGGGTAATAAATAAAAAAGGATGCAGTAGTAATGGAAAAAAAATTATTTAACAAAATTTGTAATTTTTATAACAAAATTTTTATACATTTTTAATAAAATGCAGACTGTTCCATGATGGGAGTAGTAGTACCTGTACTAATAGACATATCGCCCCGGGTGTCAGTCCTGACACCCAATGCGATCGTCCATAATATAGCAGAGATGCGGAGCAGCTCTATACAGCCCTCGCATCTCTGCACTATACTTTGGCCGGCCAGTGATGTGAATAGAACATCACTCATTCATATTTTCCGCCCAGAGTGGGGATTGGCCGGATGGTTGCAGCCAATCACAGCTCTCAGCGGGAAATAGGAATGAGCGATGTTCTATTCATATACCTGGCCGGAGTATAGTGCAGAGATGCGGAGCACAGGAGAAAGCCGCTCCATCTCTGCAATAGATAGGATGATTCCATCGGCTGTCAAGAGTGATATCCGCTGTGATCTGTCCTTAACTGCAGGTACTACTACTCCCAACATGGAGGACACTCTGCTCCATGCTGGGAGCTGTAGTACCTGCATTAATAGACAGATCGCAGCGAATGTAACTTCTACACCTGTTGCAATCTGTCTATTAATGCAGGTACTAAAGCTCCCAGCATGAACAGAGTGTGTTCCATGTTGAGAGTAGTAGTACCTGCAGTTAAGGAAAGATCACAGTGGATGTCACTCCTGACACCCGCTGTGATCCTTCTGTATAATGTATAGATGCAGCAGGCCGCTCTTCTATGGCCCCCTGCACTGACGTATATATATACACCTATTCATATTTCCAACAAAGAGTTGTGATTGGCTAGAACCATCTGGCCAATCACAGCTCTCTGCGGGAAATAGGAATAGGTGTAAATATACAGCAGTGCAGGGGACCATAGAAAAGCAGCCAGCCGCATCTATAATTGATACAGAAGGATCGCAATGGACCCGGGGCGATCTGTCAATTAGTACGGGTACTACTACTCCCATCATGGAACAGTGTGCTCCATGCTGGGAGTAGTAGTACTGCCTAAAAAAAAAAAAAAAAATAAAGAAAAAAAAAGTGAAAAAAACACACACACTACATTTTTATTATTGTCAGCTACATTTTTAGTGCCCTGCCCACACACATAAATTGATCCCTGTTTTAAAAATGTATCAAAATTTCATTATAAAAAAAGAAAAATTTCGTTAGATACAATTTTTTCCATCACTACTGTATCGTTTTTATTTTTTTAATGGTACCCTACAAAATTTTATTAAAAAAGGTATCTCCATCACCAAAAAAGAATAAAAAAAACACCTGCAAAAATGCCAAAGTTAAAACCCACATGTCATTTTTCTTGGTGTTTTTTTACTCCCATAGACTTCTATGGAAGAAAAACGGCACAATTTAAGGGAATAAAACGCCATTGGCTCAACATGCTGCAACTTTGCAAAACCACCAAGGAGCTACAAAAGATTGAAAAAATGCCAATAGGATTTAAAAAATGTCAAACTGAAAAACGCCAAGTGGAAAATAATTTTTTGATTTCTCATTGATTTACAGCTAACATCTGGCCACAGCGTTTTTTAGCCGAAAAAACGCCATGCGGCAGATTTGGTGTTTTTCTTTGTGTTTATACCCCCCCCCACCCCCCCCCGAAAAAAAAAAAATTAGCCATAGGGTGTTATCTGGGTTAGTGAACTAATACTGTTATTCAGTATGACATGCAGATCAAAGACATTGGCTGTAAGCAGTGCGGGACCTGCCGCACTGCTGGGACCGAAGAAAATTTCGGTGCCGGCAGTTTAACCCTTACAGCCGTGGTCGGAAGCGCGGCATTGGTGGGGTGGAAATCCTGGCTGATCCATGCCTGATTCATCTTCACAAAGGTCGGTCTCTCCATATTTTTCATGGACAGATGAGTTCTCCTTGGGGTTACTATGGCCCCCGCCACACTAAACACCCGCTCTGATGGTACACTACTGGCCGGGCAGGACAGCTTTTCCAGGGAAAACTCTGCTAGTTGCGGCCACAAGTTTGGCTGCCCAGAAGTCCAGCCGATATTCACATTCATTGCAAAATTTTCCTGAAATTCATAACGAATTTGGATTCGTCCGCTTTGATTCGCTCATCCCTAGTTCAAGGTCCTAAATCTTAACCCATACACCAATGATTGCACAAATGCCCATATCATGAAACAATATCAACAGTATATTACTTGGCATTGGTCACTTCACCCTCCACCTCACCCTCCAACGCGTTTTGCTGTCCTGCTTCCTCTAGGAGCGGTGAGGGTGCAGGGGCGACCATACTTCATAGCATGAAGGAAATGGCCAATCACCTATTTTTGCGTGGCGCCAAGATATCTGGCGCTCTGTACACATTCACCGGAAATCCCCCGTTGGCCGATGTGCGTCACAGCCCCAAAAATGAGACCGCAGCAATACAGAGAGAGGAGAAGCACAACACCGCCACATCCACCCAGGGCATGCGCACGGGGGGGGGGGGGGGCTCAAAACCATCGCGGCCATCTCAAAAAAGGCCAAGGTATAAACATATGTTATGTGCAGTAGTCAAAGAGACAAGAATGGAATACTAATATCAATAAGGTATAATCAAAACAAATTATTAGTAAATAAACAATGTTTGTAAATAAACAATCCATGATTGTATACATTATACATGATAAAATATTTAAAGAACATAATAAATTGCAAAAATGTGGATTTTTTTTTCCAATTACAAGAATGCATAAAAACTGTGGTGTAATGTATATATGTGGTGCTGATGTGTTTTATGTGTATATGTAAATGATGTAAATATCAAAATAGAAATAACACTGATGAGTGTGATGAAATAATAAGAATTAAATGAAGTGAATCAAAAATGTTGTTAGAACATAATGTGATGAAACAATTAATATTGAGTGATGGGTACCAGTTATGAAAAAATTTGATATAAATAAAAGTTAATTATTAAAATTTTAATTGATGTGAAAAACTAATAGTGAACTCAAAACCCCACAATATTGAACAAAAAAAAAAGGATTATGAATACAGTTGATCGTTATATCTCTTTCCAACCTCCTCACATGATGGTGCCCATCCTTCACAGATCCTAGGTGAGAGAGTTATTCCACATCATATGGCAACCACTTAAAACCAACACAAAAAATTATACAATAAATTATTATGTTTGTTACTCACAAAAATAATCCAACTGTGCTTATTATCTTGAACGTCCCCCATCCCCGCTAACAACAATTATCACTGTCTCTTTCTAAAAGCATAACACTAAAAAAATAAAGAAAAAAGAAAATGTGTGGACCCAGAGAGTAAGTTGGTTATAAGAACCAAGAAAACCTGAGTTCCACATTTCAAGGGGTATTCCAGGCCAAAACTTTTTTATATATATCAACTGGCTCCGGAAAGTTAAACAGATTTGTAAATTACTTCTATTAAAAAATCTTAATCCTTCCAATAGTTATTAGCTTCTGAAGTTGAGTTGTTGTTTTCTGTCTAACTGCTCTCTGATGACTCACGTCCCGGGAGCTGTGCAGTTCCTATGGGGATATTCTCCCATCATGTACAGCTCCCGGGACGTGACATCATCATTGAGAACATAGACAGAAAACTTCAGAAGCTAATAACTATTGGAAGGATTAAGATTTTTTAATAGAAGTAATTTACAAATCAGTTTAACTTTCCGGAGCCAGTTGATATATATAAAAAAAGGTTTTGCCTGGAATACCCCTTTAATCCCAAGGGTGACATTTTTTTCAATAATGTGAGGGCATGTTTTATGCAAGACCAATTAGAATCATCGCTCATTTTATCACAACATCTACAGCAAAGCCAAACAAAATTAACATTTTGACACCTCTTGGAGGGTCCGTTTCCACGCGGTGCACTGGTAAAAATTGTAACTTATCTTAATTCTGTAGGTCAATATGATTAAAACAATACCCAATTTATATAGTTTTTTTTTATATTACTACTTACCATTGTACAAACATTAGTATGGTTAAAATTCTCTCTTTTGACTCCTATAACACTTTTATTTTTTTTCTGTATACAGGGATGTATAAGGGCTTATTATTTGCTCTGTAGTTTTTATCAGTACCCTTTTTTTTATTGGATTTTTTTATAGCTTTTTATAGTTTTTTATCAAATATGATGTGACCAAAAACCATCAATTCTGGACTTTGGTATATTTTTTTTTACATTTACGCCATTCAGTTTGCCTCCTCCTCCCTCAGCTCCGGCGAGCTGTTTGTCTTCACTTCTCTCGCGTGATGTTATTGCACCTTTGATGTTTGAATAAAGTCCCTCCACATTTGCCAACAAGAAGGGTGAGTGCTATAGTCTTTTTTTCCTCTTTTAAAGTATATATTGGACTGGTTTTGCACCCCCATGTTGAACCATCAGCACGAGTGTCTCAATGGACACCCCTCATACAGATTCCTGGTTATTTGCTTCAGTGCCGAGTGTCTTTTTCTCTTTGCATACTTGCCTTTCAGTGTGCAATTTCATTAACATTACATTTTGATAGTTCGACATTTCCACGGTGATACCAAATATTTTTATGTTTATTTTTGTTTCGATTATGTTTTTTTTTTAAATCTGAAAACAGGGATAATTAAAACTCTTATTAGAGGAGGGGTTTATTTCAGTTTATAAACACTTTTTTTTCTTCACTATTTTTCTGTGCACCTAGGAGATTAAATGCAAACATTTGATTGTAAACACTGTTCAGTGGTATAAATAGCATAGCATTGATCAGTGTTATATAGGCTGCTGGGGTTGCCTGTAAATCTAGAGTGCTAATGTTATGGCATAGAGGAAGTTAGGGATCCTTGAGCCTTTGTTTAAGCTGATCGAGATACTGCGATTTCACGACGAAAGTTCTTATAATCCTCCACAACCAACTGGCAAGGTTAAGCCATGATCCTCTTTGTCCAGCACTAACGGTGAGTCCTTGCTGCTTATAGCAGCCATTTCTTACAAGATCTGAAGCGATCTCAGCTCCTGAGCATGCTTTAAAGTCCCGTAGTAGGCATACATGTATAACTTTATAACACCAATAACGTTGTTTCAAAGTAAGCCACATCAATTTTTAAGAAAAAAAAGTCTAATAGAATAATGCTCTCCGTGATATTTATTAGTAACATCCAAGTATTTCTTGGTAGTCGAACATCGAAAACTTTATTTGAATCAGAGCTGATGAAATCAAACCACAGAGCTTTTGTGTATTTGTGACTTATTTCATTTCCTTTTACCCTTGGAGAATGAACCAGCAATGGGATTTAAAAGTGACCTGGTGAAGTGGATTGCAGGCACAATATCATACTTTCATGACAGACATTCATAGCATCCCCTTTAGTAAATATCTGTCAGCATCAGGGGGAAAACCTGCTGCAATAAACTACTTTATAATGACTTAATGTAACAAAAATGAAGGAAAGAAAACAATGAAATAAGCGAAAACAGAATATACTACTGGTCTTCAATTTACAAAGTTTAACTTTTACAAAAAAAAAAAAGAAATATTGCAATCCTTGAAAAGTTTTATTAAAAATGTTATTATTGCTTCTTTTATTATTTGGTTCCCTACCAAGAGCTTTGCCGATGTCTGCTGTATCCAGAAAAAAAGTCATGTTTTTATTACCTAGAGAAAAGCTTCCATGCTATGTTATACAATGTACCCAATTCCTTTATAAACACGGGGACTGACTTGCCAGATTGCACTGGGAAAAGATAAAACACCTGTGGTGGCCCAGTACAGGAGATGTTGCCCCGTACCCTTGCTGCCCTGTCAGGCAGCCTCCTTCAGTGTCCCGGGGGCACCTTGCACCTGTTTCCCCCTGTACATATGTTCTGCAGTGTATTGTATTATAAAATGTGTTGTATCTTTAAGAGTTATGTCATGTGATTGTTACCCAGGAGGCACCAGTGACCAGGTGATGACAAGAGTGACCTATTGGCTCCCTGCTAGTCTCCCCCATATAAGCCCTGGGTGGAGCTAGCTTCTCTCTCTCTCTCTTAGTGTGTGTGTCCAGAGTGTTGGAGACCTCAAAGTTCAGTCCTGCAGCCACCATCAATTCATGTAAGCTAAAGTCACAGCTTTATGAGTCAAGTCAGTCCCTGTTATCTGTCATGTCAGCATTGTCTGCATTCAATTGTCCAGTCCTACTACAAGTCCCAGAAAGCCCTTAAGGTCTCTGCGTAACTGGTCATCTCCTTGGGCCCTGGCTGAACTGTATAGACTTTACCAACTGTCTACCCTCAGTAAAGCTACCATTGTCCGTAACTTGGCTTCAGAGACTTCATTGCCCCCATGCCTAGTCCAGGATACAGCGGTATACCTTCGGGTGGTTTTAGGCTAAACCCCACCCTGGCATCACGAATGCAAGGGGTTAATGCCATCTACCCCTAGGGTAACAACATCTGCCCTCATCACACCCCACTACCACACACTTATTTACTTTTACTCATACAGTAACCATGCACTAAAGTTGTGTAACTGATCACACTCGTTTAATGGCCCATTCATTCATTTTATTATAGTGTATAACATTTATCAGTCAGCCTTGTGTAGTTCTTAGAGATAAGGACTCAGCTGTCAAATGCAACATAATAAAAAGATTACAGAACAAATGTTGTACAGAAGCCTAACTGGTAAAAAAAATATATATATATATATATATATATATATATATATATATATATATATATATATATATATATTTGTGCATTCCTTTGAAGCACAATGAAATTGTATTTCCGACCCTGCATACTTGCAGGACAGAAAGTAGACTATACCTCCACCCTTCTACCTATACAATTCCCTGTCTCCCTGAAATTGCATGATAATGTATCACCCTCTGCATGTTTTTCTCTGCCAGGCACACAGGGCTGCCATCAGAAATTTTGGGGCCCCTTACACAGCTTGTAGTCCCATAGATTATAATGCCCCCTCATCTGACCCCCCATATATAGTAATGCCCCCTCACATGACCCCCCCATATATAGTAATGCCCCCTCACATGGCCCCCATACATAATAATGCCCCCTCACATGGCCCCCATACATAATAATGCCCTCTCACATGGCCACCATACATAATAATGCCCCCTCACATGGCCACCATACATAATAATGCCCCCTCACATGGCCACCATACATAATAATGCCCCCTCACATGGCCACCATACATAATAATGCCCCCTCACATGGCCCCCATACATAATAATGCCCTCTCACATGGCCACCATACATAATAATGCCCCCTCACATAATAATGCCCCCTCACATGGCCCCCATACAGATATATATTGATATATTTGGGGTCACTGAGACATGGCTGGACTCCTCGCATGACTGGGCTGTTAATCTGCAGGGGTTTACATTGTTTCGCAAGGATAGAATGAACAGAAAAGGTGGTGGAGTCTGTCTGTATGTAAGAAGTGGTATGAAAGTCAATGTGAACGATGCCATAGTGTGTGATGATTCTGAGGAGGTGGAATCACTGTGGGTAGAATTACAAAAGGAGGGAAATACTGAAAAAATAATATTTGGTGTAATCTACAGACCCCCTAATATCACTGAAGAGATAGAAGGTCGGCTGTATAAACAAATAGAGAGGGCCGCCCGGGCAGGTACAGTGGTAATAATGGGAGATTTTAACTATCCAGATATAGATTGGGGCCGGGGGTTGGCTAAAACTACAAAGGGGCGACAATTCCTAAATTTATTGCAGGATAATTTTATGGGCCAGTTTGTGGAGGACCCAACAAGAAGTGATGCCTTGTTGGATCTGATCATTTCCAACAACGCAGAGCTGGTTGGTAATGTAACTGTGCGGGAAAACCTTGGTAATAGCGACCACAATATAGTTACTTTTGACTTAAAATGTAGAAAACAAAGACAGACGGGGAAAGCAAAAACATATAACTTTAAAAAGGCAAATTTCCCTGGGCTGAGGGCTGCACTACAGGACATAGACTGGGGGGAGGTGTTCTCAAATGCTGATGCAGAAGGTAAATGGGACATCTTTAAATCAACTCTAAATAACTATACAGCTAAATATATACCAAAGGGGAACAAATATAAACGATTAAAACTAAATCCTACATGGCTGACAAATGAGGTTAAAAGAGCAATAAACAACAAAAAAATAGCCTTCAAAAAATACAAATCTGATGGGTCAGCTATAACATTTAAACAGTACAAGGAGCTTAATAAAATCTGTAAAAATGTAATAAAAACAGCAAAAATTCAAAATGAGAGACAGGTGGCCGAAGAAAGCAAAACTAATCCTAAATATTTTTTTAGATATATAAATACAAAAAAACCAAGGACAGAGCATGTAGGACCCCTTAATAATGATAATGGGGAGGTTGTCACGGGCGATCAAGAGAAGGCGGAGCTACTGAATGGGTTCTTTAGTTCTGTATATACTATGGAAGAAGGAGCTGACATTGGTCAGGTCAGTGCTGGTAACACATCATATAATGTATTGAACTGGCTTAATGTAGAGATGGTACAAGGTAAGTTAAGTAAAGTAAATGTAAGCAAATCTCCAGGGCCGGATGGACTACACCCAAGAGTTCTTAGAGAGGTAAGTTCAGTAATATCTGTACCCTTGTTCATGATATTTAGAGATTCTCTGGTGTCTGGTATTGTGCCAAGGGACTGGCGCAATGCTAATGTGGTACCAATCTTCAAGAAGGGCTCTAGGTCTTCGCCAGGCAATTATAGACCGGTAAGTCTAACGTGCATTGTGGGTAAATTGTTTGAAGGACTTATAAGGGATTACATACAGGAATACATAGGGGATAATAGTATTATAAGTGATAGCCAGCATGGGTTTACTAAGGATAGAAGTTGTCAAACCAATCTAATTTGCTTTTATGAAGAGGTGAGTAGAAGCCTTGACAGAGGAATGGCTGTGGATATAGTGTTTCTGGATTTTGCCAAAGCGTTTGATACTGTCCCTCACAGACATCTGACAGGTAAGTTAAGGTCCTTGGGCTTGGAAACTTTAGTTTGTAACTGGATTGAACACTGGCTCATGGATCGTACCCAGAGAGTGGTGGTAAATGATTCGTACTCTGATTGGTCCCCGGTTATTAGTGGTGTACCCCAAGGTTCAGTACTGGGCCCGCTGCTGTTTAATTTATTTATCAATGATATAGAGGATGGTATTAACAGCTCTGTTTCTATCTTTGCAGATGACACCAAGCTTTGTAGCACGGTACAGTCTATAGAGGATGTGCATAAGTTACAAGATGACTTGGATAGACTAAGTGTCTGGGCATCCACTTGGCAAATGAGGTTCAATGTGGATAAATGTAAAGTTATGCATCTGGGTACTAATAACCTGCATGCGTCGTATGTCTTAGGGGGGATTAAACTGGCAGAGTCACTGGTAGAGAAGGATCTGGGTGTACTTGTAGATCACAGACTACAGAATAGCATGCAATGTCAGGCTGCTGCTTCCAAAGCCGGCAGGATATTGTCATGTATAAAAAGAGGCATGGACTCGAGGGGCAGGGACATAATACTCCCCCTTTATAAAGCATTGGTACGGCCTCACCTGGAATATGCTGTTCAGTTTTGGTCGCCTGTTCATAAAAGGGACACTGCGGAGTTGGAAAGGGTGCAGAGACGCGCGACTAAACTAATATGGGGCATGGAACATCTTAGCTATGAGGAGCGATTAAAGGAGTTACAATTGTTTAGTCTTGAGAAGAGACGTTTAAGGGGGGATATGATAAACGTATATAAGTATATAAATGGCCCATACAAAAAATATGGAGAAAAACTGTTCCAGGTTAAACCCCCCCAAAGGACGAGGGGGCACTCCCTCCGTCTGGAGAAGAAAAGGTTTAGTCCAAAGGGGCGGCACGCCTTCTTTACCGTGAGGACTGTGAATTTATGGAACGGTCTACCTCAGGAACTGGTCACAGCAGGAACAATTAACAGCTTTAAAGCAGGGTTAGATACATTCCTGGAACAAAATAACATTAATGCTTATGCAGAATTATAAAACTACATCCCTTTCCCTTATCCCCTTACATCCTTCCCTTCAATCTCCTGGTTGGACTTGATGGACGTATGTCTTTTTTCAACCATACTAACTATGTACTAACTATGTACTATGTACAGGGGTC